>NC_089823.1:172057966-172390188 GCF_035046505.1 Tiliqua scincoides
TGGAGGGAAGGCGTACTAGACAGTTGTAGGCAGAAGCTGCAGACTTGCCTCTTTGCAGCAGCATCATTTAACATTTTCCATATGCTGCCCCTTCCGTACTGCTGTCCACCATCAAAAAGTGAGCCAGGGTCCAACAGAGAGGTCCAACCCATAACCAATGGGTTATGTCAGAATGCCAGATGCAAGGGAGGGCAGCAGGATGAGGTCTCTTGTTATCTGGTGTGCTCCCTGGCGCATTTGGTGGGCCGCTGTGAGATACAGGAAGCTGGACTAGGTGGGCCTATGGCCTGATCCAGTGGGGCTGTTCTTATGTTCTTAGAGAGGCTACCTGGGTAGTGGTGGGCACCAGCTGTATGCTGCGGATGTGGACGTTTGCAGGGGGTGGAATGGTGGGTGGTGGAACAGGACGGATATTGCTAACAGTGACTTGCACCAATATCCTAGTCCCATTCCCTCCTTCCTTGTCCCGTCTCCCTTATCACCTTGGACCTGATCCTTCAAAATAGCTGGTGCAGATCTGAGGTGACCCATTGGGCTAAAGGAGGCTTATCCTTGTGTAAGAGAATGAATGTTACCTTACCTGAAGGAGATCTCTGTGACTGTCCCCCCTCAGGATGTAGCATGTGCTCCAGTAGTGCATCTGCGTGGGTGGTGGGGATTTAGGTGGAATTGGGCTGTGACTTTTGACGCAACTCTTGCCTTGGTACTGATTTAACATGGATAAGATGTATATTCCATATCACATCTGTAGAAAGATTTAGCTTTACTTTGTATAGTTTACCATTACTTGCCTTCACTGAAGCGTTCGTTTTTGGCACTGAAGAGAATGTTGCTTGTGGTGTTAAGTCATTAAAATACATATATGTCTTTGTAACCTTGTTCTTCAAATTTTGGACTGTTATTTGACATACGGTAACTTTTTTATAGATTCTCTGCATCTGTAGTTTCAATTTATTTCTAAAACCTGTTTATTTTAGTGAGATTTGCATGGAAAAAAGGCTAAACAATTCACTCATGTGAACCAGTGGGGATGTTTCCAAGATTACCATGCACTAACTTTCATTTCTGCTTGCTCTTATTTTGATGTCTTATAGCAAAGAGCAGTGCACGCTAAAGAATCAAGTTCTGGTACATTCCATTGTGGACACATACCGATAAAGAAAATAGCAGAGATCACGCTCTGTATTTTGGACAGCATGCCAGTCAAGTATAGTGTGTCAGAGCAGAGCCTGCTTGGAGTAATTTGAAAAGGTGATAGAAAAGGAATGGAACAAATTATAGGAAATCTGTATTTTCTTGGATAGCAGTTGTGTGAATAAATTCCTTGCTGTGTAATTTAAACTTTCAAATAAGCATCGTTTTAGGTTGTCATCCAGTCTGGAAAGTCTCTAGTGCCATGTGTAATCTTTGGAAAACACTACAGATGATTGAAAAATGCAAGTTTAAAATTGAGATCACTTAACTATAATAGAATGGTGTACTGCCATAACAAAATCCTAAAACATGTTTGCACATGAATTGCTATCAATGTGTTTGTAAAAAAACGTCTCTAGGTTGAAATTGAATTTGTGATTACCTCCTACAACATTACCACTTTCCCAAACTAGAAGATCTGGTAGCCGAACCTTTAGTTTTGCTGTTAGCCCACCTCCATCTTTGCATGACAACTCTGATAGACCATGTTGAACAGAAAGTAGGGTGGGACTGAGCTTGCAAGCCTAGATGGGTAATGAATGGACTAAGGAAGAAATGAAAGACCCTTGTCAGGTCTTACAAACAGCACTATATATATGAAGAGATTTACTTCCTGCCCTTTTTATCCACTAAGAAGCAAATCACTAAGCACAAAATTCTATATACCAGTGTCTTCTGAACAAAGTAATCCCAAAGAGATTCAGTGTTGGGTTATTGGTAATTTTAGAAGGAGAAAAAAAAATCAAAGTTTTGGGTATTAACTTTGGTTAGATAATTTGGGCCATGGTCAGAAAACAGCTGAATGATGTATTGTTTAATCAGAACAAAAAATACATCTGTACCTATTTTTGTACACATTCCTTTGCAGTGATGAAGGGACAAAATGAAATGCGTGAACCATGATATTCCCATAAGCAATATTGTCACTTGTATGCAATGTAATTATATTTTGTATACTTGCCAATTAAGCAGTTATGCTTCAGATGAGGGGAAAAAAATTACCTCTTCAGGATATTGAAGAGGAGCACTGCAGAGCACTAAATCAAATAAACTATACATGTGCCATAGTGTTTTGTGCATGTAGTTAACATTTTAAAAATTAGTGCTTCACTGAGGTATATTTGGCATTATTCCCATTGAGTTAGTACACACTAAGTACTGTATCTCTGAATGTTTTGTGAGAGTGGCTGGTGAATACAATTCATCCTGGCTTTTAAAAAATAATATTAATCACTACAATTCTTTCACTGTAATGAAGGAGCAATAATCAAGAGCCATTCTGCTCCTTTCTATGGATAGTTTGTGAATGTGCCATCAGAGAAGGCTCGTTTGGGTGATGCTCCATTGACTGGCCCCGCCCCACATAATTGAGGATGTGAACATGCTCATCTTACTTCCTCTCCACATGTCAGAGCATAGTTGCTCAGCTGTGTTGAGGGAGTGGTTCATTTGAATTGCCCCTTTACATGTGGTCCACATACTACTTTAAAGTTGTTCCTGAACCAGGCATAGAGGAGTGGTTCATCCAAACCATCATCCTACGATTGATTGAGTAATGGCATAATAGCATAAAGGGAGTGGCAGGACACACACGCTAGTGGCACATTCATGTTTTGTGCATGTAGTTGTGCAGTGCATCATATGGTACTGGTTTGGTTGACAAACTAGTGTCCAAATTGGCCCTAAGTTTTTGATCGTAAAGTTGTGTAACTTACCTAACTGAAGATTCGAAAAGCAAATGTTTGGAATGACATTTTTATGCTAAAATTCATCTATATTGCACTTTTTATATATGTGTATTTTAAAGGCAGTCTATGTGACTAGTAGTGAATTCTTTTTGTGGACTCTTTTTGTGTGTTAGAGTGGGGTTGGGTGCCCTGAAATGACTCTGTTTTGCTACAATATTGTTTTGAACTCAAAATCCAATTCAAATTTTGTTACAGTCTAGTATGAACTACTTCAGCACATTAAAATCAGGGCTGCAAGCTTTAATCAATGTGATCAATCAACTAAATCTTTTAAATGGAAGTCTAAATTTTGCTTCCAGATTATGTGCGGCACTGACAACAACGAGAATTCTAGGATTTGCTCCCTTCCGAGCCTCTGAGGTGCACTATCTCTGCCTCCCTTGTGTTAAAGTTGTGAAAGAGTTTAAAAAATTTCCCTTCTAGTCTGTTTCAAAAGATAGTCGTTAAAAATTATGAATTCCGCAGGCATACACACATTTTGTTGCCTTAAAAGTTAGACCTATTCTTGGGTATATTTGGGGTGCTGAATCCAGAAATGGCATCTATTTTGCCTGATTGGCTCTATCTTTGGGTATGGGATAGCCACCTTATACGTTGATTCAAGCAGCTGCCTCATGAGGAAGCCATGGTGTTGGCTTCCTCACAAGGAATCTGCTTGAATCGGCATATAAAGTGGTGGTGCCACACGCCCAAAACTAGAGCCAATCAGGCAAAACAGATGCCATTTTTTGATTCAGCACCCCAAAAATATCCTAAATTTGTTCTAACATCCTTGGCAACAAAAAGTGTTTGTTTTTTTTTGTAGGCTTGTGTTATTTAACAGTGTTCTCTTTTTTTAAAGGAACCTCTAAAAGGTATGCATTTTAATATGTAAATTCAATTAATACAAAAATGTACAGGTAACTAGTTAAAAGTAGAGTTTCCACTTACTGTGAAAGATCCGAGAGTACAGACGGTAAGGGAGGCTTCTGTAAATAAAGGAAATCTCATAATCAGGATCACACAGATAAGGTTGCCAAGTCATCAGTGGTAACCAAAAACGTAATTTTGACCTTGAGCAGTTAAAATGTCCAGTATACAGTGCTGCAAGAGTTAAAATGTTTTTAAAAGTCACTGGAAACGCATAGAAGCAGATTGTCCCTTAAAAAAAAAAGTTGCCAGACTGCATTTTGTGCAGAGATGCAATGCTATCAGTGTCATTGTTGGAGGGGAGAGATTGTGACTTACCAGTGAGTCCCAAGCCAATTTTTGGTGGGTTGCGAGGCCTCCTGGATTAGTGCCACAGCCTCTTGGCAGGAGATCCAAGCTGGTCATGCTAGCTGCACAGGCCAGGTGCTGGCTGTGGCACTACAAGGCATTCTGGGTTGCAACTTGACTGACGCAGATGACAAAGCTTTGGAATCTGCTTCTTTACCATGCTCAGGTTTGCTGACACACACCCTAATCCTGTGCTTCCCAGCACCCATGTCTGCAGTTGTGCTAAAATGGTTACCACTGTATCTCATGGGGCTGGGAAGCAGCACCAGGGCTACTTAGGGTAAGGGTGCTTATACTTCCGTACTTTCTGTAATGGCCAGGTGACCCCCAATGGGTATCCTTGGATCTGTGCCCGCTGTTGAATGGGCGCAGATTTGAGGAGTCCCATGTTTGGTCTCCCGGGCCGAGAAGGAGTTAGGATATGGTGGCAGGGCCTGCCGCCATCTCCGCTCCCTCCTGCCTCTGCCTTCTCCCTGCCCTAATTTATCATTCCACTTCCCGGTGCTCACCGGAGCGCCAGTTGGTGGTCTTCTGTCCACTGCCCAGTGCTGCCTCAGCGCAGGCTTGTGCTGAACTGGCACTGGACCAGCGCAGAGTGCCGCATGTGTGCCTTACACACATTCCTTACAGCATGTGTGTGACACTGCACGCTGTCACTGGACCGGCGCAGGGCCGTTTGGATCAGGCCCTGACTTGGCATCATGTTGTTTAAATTGTTTATTTACATAAAGTGGGTCACTGCTAAAATGTTTAGGAAGCACTTTTTCTTGTTTTGATCCTGCCTTTTGGGTTGTGCAGATACTTCCAACGTGCCAGGAAAGAGGAAAGGACAGAGTTGCCTAGGGAAATAGGGTTTTTCTCTTATGTTAGAGACTGTTTTGGTCTGGGGAGACAAGGCAACCCTACATGGGTGGCTGTAAAAAGACTGACCCCATGGCAACAACAACACAGACTTCCAGACCTTTTAGCACATTCTGAGTGCAACATCACCATTGTTGTTCCTTTGTCAGTATCTTATCATTTGATGATGGAAATGTTTGTTCATTTCATGTAAATATCTAGTACTGCTATGCTGGTTTTAACACCTCTGACAGGAGCTGGGAATGCTACTGCTATATCAGTAATAATAATAATATAATAATATACAGTATTTATATACTGCCTTTCTTGGTCTTTATTCAAGACTTTATTCAAGGCGGTTTACATAGGCAGGCTTATTAAATCCACGCAGGGATTTTTACAAATTGAAAGAAGGTTCTTTCTTTCAAGAACCACTACATTCAAGGTGTTACACTCCGATCTAGTTTAACATTCTGGCCTCCATCCTCCCACGCTCCGAGCAGATGGAACAGCTCAGCTGCAGCTTGCCAGCTGCTTCAAGGTCGCACGGTGCCTGTGGCCTCGAACTGGCGACCTTGTGGATGTTAATCTTCAGGCAAATGGAGGCTCTACCCTCTAGACCAGACCTCCTGCCCTATAGTAATCTCTATAACTGTTACAAAGAGTTTGTTTTATACACAAAGGCCTTTATAGAGCTTCTGTACCTTGCTCAGTTTCTATTGAGTATTGTACAAGACCTGCCTTTCAGATTTGGTGAAGAATCCTTTAAATCTTTGTTAGGTTTAATAACTTGCCTTTGAAGACAATCTTCAGTGCACATTATATTTGCAGAGTTCAATTTAAAATTGGCAGAGTGTGTTCAGTGGTGAGGTGAATATTATGATTCTTCTTCCAAGAATTTCATGGCAGTACAAGTCTCATCCCCCCCCCCCAACTATCAGTTTCAGCTTGAGGGATAGGTCACCCAATGAGCTTTGTGACTGGGTGAGGAAGTTTTGGACTGTAGTTTCCCAAGTTCCCCAATCCTTGTTCAAAACTCCAACAGATACATGCCTCTGGCTCTCCAATGTGGTAGTAATGTAGAGTGTCCCCTGTTTTCCTGGGTATGGGCTCTGACTGTACTACATATATAGGTGCATGTCTGAACAGATAGTTTCTGCTAATGTGCATGGTATCATATCACCAAAAATCAGGTGTGGGACTATATTTTGGCAGCAAGATATCTATGTGTATATATTACCTGAGTGGGCACACTGAACATGCAGTAGTATTTGTGATATACCGCAGCAGCCACACAAAACCCAAAGCATATAGAGGCAAACTAGATGTTACTTTCACCTCTTCTAAGAGATGACCTGGAAGTGGTCCTTTACAGTTCCCAATTTGGTGTGTGACTATAGTGCATTGTGAGAGAGGGACTTAATGCATTCATTCTCTACATAATGCATTAAGGGCGCAATCCTAACCCCTTATGTCAGTGCTTTCCAGCACTGACATAAGGGCAATGCAGCTCCGAGGTAAGGGAACAAAGATTCCCTTACTTTGAGGAGGCCTCCGTGAGTGACAGCCAACTGCAGGATGCAGCACATGTCCCGTTGGCACCGCTATGCCAGTGCTGGAAAGCATTGACATAAGGGGTTAGGATTGCGCCCTAATTCTCTACTGTTTTCACCCCCAAAATCACCCTTCAAGTGATGATTTGCCCCCAAACTGACTGCAGAAATTGCCACTTTGGGGACAGGCCATTACATGGGGGAAAGGGTTGGTGAGGGAAGTGTTAAGCTGCCCCTCATGTTGTGTGATGCTTTGGTCCTGATTTTTCTCCTCATGGCTAACCAGAACCTTAGCAGCAACATTTCTGGTTCATTTCTTACTTTAAACCCACCTCTTAGAGAATCAGTTAATTGAATATCTCGTTTGGCCTAAAGCAGGAGTGTCAAACTTATTTCATAAGTGGGTCAAATAGCACTTGTGGTGCCTGCTGAGGGCTGAAAGTGACATCATTAAGCTGGAAATGTTATTAAGCAGATGATGGCCAGAAATAAGCACTTTGTTCTCACATACAAACTCAATAGCTGCAAATGACAATAGAGAAAATGTGCAAATCTTGATCATATTTTCAAGATATGAAAGCCCAATTACAGTGTGGGCCACCCTTTCAGCAGTGCCACAATATCACTTCACAGCTCAATAACTGAGAGCTGGTCTGTGAAGTGAAGTCTTGGCAAAAGTGGTGCTATTGAAAGGGAGGCCTGCATGATAATCAGGTTCTCCCAACACCTTAATAGCGTCTTCCTCTGTCACCCCTCTTGGTCTGCCCCTTCCCCCATAATACTCCTTCTGAGGCCTTTTTCCTTCTCTCCCTCTCAGTGCCTCGGTAGAAGTGGCACTGCTGAAAGTATGGCTCTGGAAAAACCCAGTTATAACGGGCTGGATAAGAAGCTTCTGGGGGCTGCATCTGGCCTGCGAACCTTATGTTCAACACCCCGGTTGTATGTCATACGAACGTTTGGTTCTACATAGAGAAACATGACTAAAGAATTTTAGGACTTCTTTGGAACTGGCACAAATAATGAACATAATAGTGTGATCAACCCCTTAGTCATGCTATTATGCAGCCTTTTCTTGTATAATATGAATAATGCAACATACCTCAAATTCCCATCCAGTTATTTGGCATGGAAAATGCTTCATAGGGTGGTCATCTATGAGTGGTGTAGGTGAATAACATTTCAGAATTGAACTGCAGTATAAATTTTGACTAGGAAATGATACGTTGTGCAATCATGTAGCCATTTGAAATTAAATATGTCTTGGTATTTGGGAGCCACCTGTAATCACATCTGTGTTATAATAGGCAACTCTCCTACCGTACTTCAGTCTTTTTCAGTGCAACCTGTGTGGTGATCTTGGTGTTTTCCCTGGTGAAGTTCTTTACCTTGTTTATCAACCAATCTTATTTTATAAAGTTTTCTCATATATTTAAAACTTGAGCCACTGAAACTGTGACTCAATGTCAGATTGTGCTGAGTATGGAACATTGCATTTTAAAAAGGAATATATATATTTTTCCCAGCCCTGTGCACAGCTGGTCCCTAAACATTTGATGCAAGGGCTTAGGAATTGGAAATATCTTTTTCCAACACTATCATTAGATGCTTTGGCAGCTGGCTGAATAGAAATTCCATCCCTGCCTCTCCTGTCAGATATCTTGGCTACGGCAGCATTTTAACAGCTTCACCTTTTTATCCACCTTTTGTCTCCGTGTTCCAGAGACCCTGTAATCCTTGCCGGCTAAATAAATATTGCAGTGTTTCTTAATGCCAGGCTGCGATCTTGTGCTGCATTTTGCTCTTTTGTCAAAGAGTGGTGCACCTTGCTCCGTCAATTTGGATGCCTGTTTGGCAGTCGTCTGGCACGATTTTCTTCCTCTGCTGTTCAGCAGCGTAGTCAATATGCTTTATGTAAATTGATTATTGCAGGTTTTTCCTCAAGTCCCGTATGTTTGATTGTTCAGGAAGCTGGCCGTTAAGCCAATTCTCTTGTTGTTTTTGTTTGTAGTCCATTGCTTCCCGCTTTGTGTGTCTGCGCATGTATGTTTGCGGTGCTGCTGCTCATCTACTGTGCATTGCTGTTGCCACTTGACAAGGTATAAGGTAATACAGCCAGAAACATCAATATCTTTGTTTGGTTTCATTTATCTGTGGCATTTACCTTGCTCATCCCAGACCTCAGTAAAAGGCAATTATTTGTGTTCTTCAGTATGACACTAAGCTTTTCACCTTTATTTGGCTTTAGTGTGATATTGCCAGGAAGGCTACTGGCTTATATGTGTTGCAGTGTCTCGGCAACACTTCAGAGTTGAGGGGGAAAGACAAGCAGATGAAATGAATTTGATGATAATGAGAGCCAGAGAAAAGAACCAAGCCGCATATTTCACCAAAAAGGGTAAAACTTGCACTGGCATCAGCCACCCTGCATCACTGTATTTGGCAGAATATTTCCTGGCCATCAGATCCAATTAATAACAGATTTAGTTCTATCTCCATTTTGCAGCTGGTTGCTAGCAGCAAGTTTGTGGGAGTCAGTGTTCTATAGCCGTTTAGTATCATGGGTTTAGTGGGCCTGATTCGTTGTTGCCCTAAGCTGTGTACAGTCACTACTGTGCAAGCTACACATACAGTGTACTGTGCATAAAATAATTATACAAAATGTTGGGTGGTGTGACTTGAATTTCTTGTGTGGGGCCAGGAAAATCTTAGGCACTGGGGGCTTTAGACATTTAAACATGGACTGCTAGGATCTAGGGATTTGAAATAGGTTTCTAGTTGCACTTATTTATTTTTCATAGTTTTCATTATAAACAAAGATATGGAAAATGTAATCCAGAGTTTAATGAAAACAAATTATATGGATAAACATTGTCATTAACTTGAGAATTCAAGCAGTCTATAAATAAAAATTTATTTCCTAATCTATCTACTACTGGGTTTTACTACTGGTATTAAAACATATGTATATATATTTTAATCCAGTCTTGTATCATTGATAAATAAGGCGCAGCCATGTCGCTGTGTGCTGCCCCGGGACACACCAGTCATCCTGCCACCATGGAAGTAATTGCAGGGGTGTGATTATGTCACCATAATTACTTCTGGAACATGGGGCTAGACTGCCTGCTTCAGAAGAAATGACTGACCTGCCCCCTAGCAACTGTGCTGAGAATGACTGCAGGGATGGGCAGGGAGAACCTGCTGGCTCCCATAGTCATTCTCGGCATGTTTGTGCACCATTCAGAGTGAGACCAGTCAAAGTGGGCGGCCTTGCTCCAAGACACTCAGCTGCGAGCAAGGGGGTGGGACCCCAGCAGCCTTGGCAGGGGTGCATTGCTGCCTCTCACAGAGTGCTCCTGGGGTCACAGCATCCCTGTGACCCATCTCAGCTATGCAACTGATAAAGAGTTTTCCATCAAACAGTATTATTACTGTGAGGTCAACTGATGTGATTACCTCAGGCAGCAGACTGGCAGGGGGTAATCAATAGATTTCCATCTATCCACTCAGGTATACTCCTGTTCCTCCTGCTCCTCTTGTTCCCTGGATCTCCACACTTCTTCTGCTCTGTTCCTTTTCCAGTCCAGGGTGTGAAAGAAGCAGAGGCCGGCACACCATCAGGTAGGGGGTGACAGCAACACTTGTCACCACCTCAGTCATCAGGACTGCCTCTTCGCCTGAACTGCAGGCAATAAACTATCCGTTAGTTTCAAATCTTCTAATATCACCTCTTTAGCATATTGAATAGTTGTACTTATTTACGGCTTTATGCAGAGGTCTGGAGTTCCTTATTCTATTGAAGAACACTGGACTTGCTTCATAATTTTTCAACTTGTTGCAGCACTCTAGTGGGATAAAGTTCCAAAATTAACCATGGCATCCATGGTTTTGCTCACAAAAGGAATTTCACTGGAGGTGGTGGTTCATAGGGTTGCACATCCACTAGTAGAAGAGGAACTTTTTGACTTGTGCAGTGAGCTTGTACAAAAGGTAGTGCAGCATATTTCCTCAAGAACTGCTCTAGGACAGAGATAACTTTCTTAGGCCCAAATTCTAACAAAATTTTCAGCACTGGTATAGCTGTGCCAATGGGGCGTGTACGGCATCCTGCAGTTGGGTGACAGTCAGGGAGGCCTCCTCAAGGTAAGGGAATGTTTGCTTCCTTACCTCAGAGCTGCATTGCACTTACCTCAGCGCTCAGAAGTTGGTTAGGATTGTACCCTAATATGATATCTAGTGCAACATATTTTCACTCATACCAAAGCAATTCCAAGAGCAGAAGATGCCTTTGTGTGCCACCAGGGCTGAAAACTTTACACGTAGAATTTAGGTCTGCAGAGGATTATATGTGAGTTGTTGGATTCATGGTACTGAGGGATGGATGCAGTGCAGCTCGGTGAGAAAGAAAAATTGAATGGAGGCTGGTGCTTGCAGGTTAGTAGTAAACAACCTGAAGCCAAGTAAACAAAAA
Source organism: Tiliqua scincoides (assembly GCF_035046505.1). Taxonomy (NCBI): domain Eukaryota; kingdom Metazoa; phylum Chordata; class Lepidosauria; order Squamata; family Scincidae; genus Tiliqua; species Tiliqua scincoides. The sequence continues at coordinate 172,069,030 of NC_089823.1, forward strand.
GAAGCCAAAATGCTATGTGTAAGTTCTTCTCATCAAAAAGTTTATGAATCACTGAGAATCACTGCTTTTCCATCTTTTAAATGGGAAACTGAACATATTAGCTAGTATGCATACGTACTTTCTTCACCTGTTCTTATTGTGGATTGAAAATGGGCAAAGATTTAAATTTGAGCACAGCTTGGAGATCGTGGGAAAAGATACATGTAGTGATTGCCTCATTGTGAGGCAGATCTGGGGAAAAAATCCCAGGTGTGCATGCAATCAAGTTCTGAGACATTTAATTTGTACTGCAGTTTTAACAGGTTTCTATCCTGTACTTTGTATTGTTTTCAATACCTGTATCCTGTATCTTATATTGATAATCCAAATCAAATGACCTTTAACACATGATTTTAAATTTAATCCAGTAACTTATATGTAAACATTGGGAGCCTACTCAAATAATATAGGAAGTCTTCAGGGCAAAAAATTTAATTTTGATCTTCTGATTGTATTACCTGTATTGTTTTGTCCTCTTATATTAAACATTGCATATATCTTCGTTCCATCTCCTTGATAATTTTTACTATGGAAACAAATAAGCAAGGGTACTACACCAGTTCAAAGAGATTGTTATCACAATGGAATAATTACATTTGTATACTTTATTTGATTTGTTATCTGGAAGATTGGTGCAGAAGCAGGGATGAAAATGAATGTGTAGCGTTGGATGATTACTGCAGGCTGCAGAAAGTTATATTTATGGATTTTTACTTACAGTACATGTTTTAAGCAATTCCCTCAGTGACTTGTGTGTAGCATTGCAATTTATGGTCTTTCAAATAAGGCAAGTAAGTAAATAAATAAACAATTACAGTGTTTCATGCAGAACAAAGAGGAGGAATAAGAGAGAGAAGACTGTTTCACTTTCTTTACCATAAAGAGATAAGAGAACAATTTATGCTCTGCACTGGGAAAAGAGCATGACCCGGTGTATTTCCTGTTATTCATAACTCCCTCTATTCATAAAATGGGAATTGAGTATGTGTATATGCCAGGCTTGAAAACAGACCCAGGCAACAGTGGGTCAGGAAAAAAACCTACATTTTGCAAAGTTCTTTTGCTTTCACTAGTGCTGTCCCCAAACTGACTGGGCTGTCCTAGAACCCTGGTAGTAGTGTGTGGACCAGCCAGGTCTCTGCCTTTAACAGGCTGAATTAAACTAAAAAGCTTACCTCTTGTTTACTCTCAATCTCGAAGATAAAGGGGGAGGAATTGGCATGGAAGGATCACACATTTTCCAGCCCAGTTTCCTTGCATGGAGTCCTTTACATCAGTGGTTCTCACACATTTAGCACCAGGACTCACTTTTTAGAATGAGAAGCTGTCAGGACCCACCGCTACCCTATCCACACTTACCCAGGAGTAAGTCCCATTTACTATCATTGTTAAAAGCATCTTCATAGTAGCCTGTTAAAAGTACAGGTCTGTAACATTTCCCAAAATGCAGTCACATACCATGGTAGCATCAAAGAGTAAAAATAAAATACTGAAATGAATGGGGACCTGCCTGAAATTGGCATGCGACCCACCTAGTGGGTCCCAACCCACAGTTTGAGAAATGCTGCTTTACATGCAAGGGCCAAAGCCCTCTTATATTAAAGGATGGAGAAATTGAAGGTAAAAAATGCGCACCTTGCTTGTGCCTTGCCCAAGATCTCCCTAAGGCATACTGGCATAGCTAGGGGAGCGGTGCACTAAGTTTTGCAGGGAGCCTCCCTGCAGCGTGCAAGCGATCGCTCCGCATCCACTTTCCCTGCTGTGGGAAGCCCTGCCCGAAGTCGCACCGAGCTCCCCGCACCCAAGGAGGGCGGCAGGAGGCTTGGGTAAGTGCACCCAAGCCCCTGCAGCCCCCTGAGTGGTGCGATCCTGAGTATTGCGCCGCTGCCTTCCTGCTGCCTCTAGGCTGCCCCCGCCCCTTAAGGGGGCAGAGACCAGGGCCCTCAGGCTGGGACTTCGTGATGCCCCAGTTCGAATAGCACTGCCCTAAGGGATTCTTTTCCTATTCATGCTTACCTGGGAGTAAATCAAAACCAAAACAGAGAGAACTAATACTTTGTATTATTTAAATACAGGAAACTAGGGAAGAAAACCAAGGGAAAAAAATGAGAAACCACAAAAAGAAATTGTTTTTCTCAGGCTGTGGAACTTTGTGTTCTTTCTGAAAAAGTTTGTGTGAAAGATATCATTGATAAAGATAAACAAAAGTAAAATTTCACTCACTCACTTTGATTATAATGTATTGGATAAATTAAAACAATGGAGAACATGCAAGCTGCACTACTTTAGGTAGGGTGAAAAAAAGTAGAAAAGCTGTAGGTAGGGCTTAAAAAAGTAAAAAGCTTTTAGAGAGCAAAACAAAATATCAATCATTTTAAAGAAAGTCATTATACTTTAATGTTCACTTTAGATCTTTTTTTGATCTGCTTAAAACAGCAAACAGGGGCATTAAAATAACTGAACAATAACTTGAAAAGCATGGTGTGCCATTTAAAATAAGAAAAGAAAAAAAACTAACTACATTAGATTTATTTCTAAAGTACATTGGTTGCATTAATATTTCAGTTTTTGCGCTTTAAAAAGTGTTTAATATTAACATACGTTGAAAGAGAGTTTTTCAGTGTGCAAAGAAACCTGAAATGGCAAGAAATGTCATAGCATCTAACAAAAAAGGATGCAACTCCTATGAAAGAAATTTTGAATAAAAGTAACAAATGATACTTAAAATGCATGAGTAGTTTTAAAAATAGATTATGCAATACAAATGTAAATGGGAAAGCACTGTTTAAATTGAAGCAAATACTCTATTTCATATATAGTTTTAAAAGTCACAAATTTCAGCATAATTTTTATTGGCCTATCTTTGGGTTACATATTGACATTCATAGTTCTGTTGAGATTGAGAGATTATTCCATCTACACTCCAATGCACTTTAAATAGTTTTGTAAAGTAACTCACTTTTCCAATTCTTTGTAGTGCAAGATCCCTGTAATGTGACTGGCTTTAAGGCAGATGCTTTGGTATTGAGCTACTGTAGTCAGTTTGTTCTAGAAATGACTATTGTTGGATACAAATGGTCCCTTTCAAAGAGTGACCCTACTTCAATGTCTGAGTAGAAAAAAAAGCATTATATTGTCTAATGGAACGCCAGAGCTCAAAGAAATCTTTAGAAGCTGTTCTTTGGAAGAGTTTTCTATATTGGCTTTTCTTTTAAGGAAAAAGAAATAAAATGCATTGCCCATGCATTGTTATATAAATTAATGGTCCGTTTGATCTTTGTAAGGGGTCTGGGGGTACCAAAGAAATTAGAGAGAATATATATTTAGTTTGGGGGTTGGGTTGGCAATCGTACATTTTTTTTAGTGTTACTTAGTATTATTATTTATAGTTTTTAGTGATGGGCTACAAATTTTTAATCAAGGATTTTCTCCATAGTCTGTTTCTTGGGCTGCAAGAGTTGACATTCTATCTTTGCTGTGGGAACCCTTGACTTAATTAAAGTGCAAATAAGTGTGAGTTTAGATTAACAAATATCAATCTAAGTTGGTTTCCCTTATTGCTAACACCCATGGCTCTTGAATATTAGCACAAATTTGGTACAATTTGTCCTTATCATAGTCTAGAGCAGCCCTTGTGCATCTGGTTTCACTTTGTTTCTGTTTTCCTATTTCTTCCCAGGTTTTTTTGTTTAAAACATTCCACCTGGTCTTGCCAAGCTGCACCGGATTTTCATAACTCATTTTGGACAGAGCAGCTGTTTAGGCAGGTTTCTCTGGGCATTCTGGAAGCTCTTTGGTCAACAAAAACCAGTGCTTTGTCCTATTGCTAGATGTTACTATTTACATAGGTGTCAGAAGGCATATGCTATGATCTGCAATGCTGTTTCTGATTGTGCTCCTGTTACCAGGAGGCATACCGCAGCAACCAAATAGCTATCCTTGTGGTTCATCCAGAGAGTTTTCTTTGATAAAAACCAAATTCAGTGTGGATATGGTATCTGAAAGGGAACAGAAAAGGCAGAACTTTTTTACTCAGAGGGCAATTAAACCTGTGGAACCCCTTGCCACAGGAAGTGGTAATGGCAACTGGCCTAGATGGCTTTAAAAGGAGGTTGAACAGTTTTCTGGAGGAGAACTCCATTATAGCTTACAAGCCATGATGGGTATGTGCAATCTCCTGGTTTTAGAAGAAGGCTACTTCAGAATACCTGACACAGTGGCGTGTCAGGTCACAGGTATCTTGTTGCCTTATGTACTCCCTGAGGCTTCTAGTGGGCCACTGAGATACAGGAATATGTATCAGATGGGCTTTTGGCCCGATCCAGCTTGGCTTTTCTCATGTTCTTTTGATAGCCTTTGGCTCAATCTTTGAGTGCCTTTGAGGCCGTCTGCAAGAAATATCATAAAAGATTCTTAGAAATAAGTTTTGTTAAAGTCATTGGTGTTTGAGTCCAATTAAATGCATTTAGGATCATGCATAAATGACATATTGTAAAATGAGACTGTAATAATCTTGCAAAATAAATGGGGGAAAGGTTTGTGTATCATTAGCATTACAATTCAACAGGGGAGCTGTCTTCTCCCCTCCCTGCTGATCCAGTCAAGACAGGGCAGTATTTTTTCTCTCCAGTTAGACTGGGAGGATATCAGTGCAGCTTTTGCCTGCTGTCAACTTACTTTGTGTGGCATTGCTTGCAGTCCAAAAGGCCAACCCACCCCTTACCTTTTGAGGTCATCTCACCTTAACAAGTGAGAAGACTGTCTGGGAAAGGTGGAGTATGACAAATCTGGCCCAAGGTGTCTGAAAAATGTGCTTGGGACTACAGTCTCATTGGCAAATGGTTTCCTGGATAAAACCTGTAAAACCACTCATGGCCACAAAGAATGCCTGAGCCTTCAGAAGCAAAGCCAGGAGCACTCCCAGGTTCACCACTTAGTTCTTAAGGGAAATTCAGTCCTATCAAAAACAGGTTGAACACCTTCTTTTGGATTGGCCTTCCTTCTAATCAACAGCATCTCTGTTTTTATCTGGATTAAGATTCGGGTTTTTTGCTTCTATCCAGTTCACCTCTGATTTCAGACACTGTTTCATAGCCCTATGTAGCCCCCCCCCGAACCAGATGGAAAAGAGAGAATATGTGTGTGGGTCATCCACATACTAATGGCGGTACATCATTTCTTTGGACAACCTCTTCCCGCAGTTTCATATAGATCAGAGGTGCCCAAACCCCTGCCCTGGGGCCACTTGCGACCCTTAAGGACTCCCAATTCGACCCGCCGGGAGCCCCCAGTCTCTAATGAGCTCTGCTCCTCTGGAGACTTGCTAGAGCTTTTGCTGACCTGACTGCTGTCAGCACGACGGTCAGCTGTTCGACATCTCTTGTGAGCTGTGGGACAAGGGCTTCCTCCACTGCTTGTTGTTTCACGTCTGTGATGTAGCAGTGGCAGCAAAGGAAAGGCCAGCCTTGCTTTGTGCAAGGCCTTTTGTAGGCCATGAGCTTTTGCAAGACCTTCATTCATATATGTTCCATCTCTAATATATTCATTTATGTAAATTTATTCAAATTTGAAATGTAAATTAACTTTTTTCCCAGCCCCTGACAGTGTCAGAGAGATGATGTGGACGTCCTGCCAAAAAGTTTGGACACCCCTGATATAGACGTTAAAACAATTTCCAAATCACGGATGTAGATAATAGTGGTATCAGTCTGTTTCCAGGTATCTCTTTTTGTGCCCTTGGTGGTTGCTCAGAGTCTGCTATTAAGTCTCTAGTTGGTAATCTTTTAGAGGTAATTAGCATTTAACAGTATGTAGAACTGAAGGTTTATTTTATGATGCCTTTCTATAGGGCACCATGCAGCACCTTTTAATTAACTGGGAATTAACCCTTTTCACATATCCCAGTGAGTAATTATAGACTACAAACACATTTTTATTGAAATAATAGTTAATCTTTTTTTTTTTAAACTTTGTTATAGATCCAGAAGCAGACAAAGAGAAGCTGTGCTTTTGGGTCACGGATATACATTGCATGTGAATGAACTTGCTCCATATAGCCATGTTTTTACAGGACGCAGCTTAAGGAGTAAGTCTTTGTTCTGATTTGGTTGGTAACAGTTAATGAGTAGCAGTGTTTCTACATGATGAGGCAGGGGAAATACTTCACATTCCCTACATGGTTGAAAATCAAAATCGTAATTCATAGCTTGCTAAAAGATTGCACCAAAAGGTGAGAATAGTTTTAAGACTACAGTTAATGGTTAACCGGGTTAACGTGTCTGCCTCAGGGTTGTATGCTGCAATCACATTTAAGTGCTGGTTTCTCCCTGTGTTTTTGAAGAAATACAGCCCTCATGGATGCTCAGAAAAGTAGCTGGGTTGTAGGTGGTTGATATTATAAACACTAAACTGGCGCTCGCGAATACTTGTTGTGTCTGTATGAGTAGCGGTGGCTTTTCTTTATGCTATGATTAATATAGTCTTCTGTTTAAAGCTATTAAGTATAGTGCTGTAATTGATTTATACTAAGTGCTGTTAAAAATTTTAGCTGTAAATTTCCAAGGATGCAGGGAAGAAATAATAAAAGAACACCCCACCAAGTCCCCATGTAGACTAACTATAATTTCACATTAATCTCCACACAGAGTAAGCAATGAGTTCTTTTCATGCAGTCACATTTCATGAGTTAGCTATATGTGTAATCTCTAGTTTGTAGGTTTCGGAATTACTGTAAGTACAGCGCTAATATAAGATATTGTGACAGTTCTTTTTGAAAGGGTTTCTATCAAAAGGGAGAAAGGAAAAAGGCTGTACTTAATCAATATAAATGTCAGTAGCATATTTTAATAAATTCTTGATTTAGCATGGACTATTTTCAGTTGCACATTTGCAAGGAACCCACAACCCCCTTTTCTAAGGTATGTGACATTTAAAAGATCGTAAAGGAGATTGACTTGACAGCTTCAAATTGCATTTGAAAGAGTTTTTCTTTTCAAAACAGAAAATGAATACTTCCTATTCTAAATGTCACCGAAAAGACACAAACATATTTAATCAAATTTATATATTTATGTAAAACATGATTTTTTTCCTTTTCTTATGCATGAGAAAGTCACACTTGTTACATTTTTGCCATTTCAAAGGTTTAGGAAAGGTAGCACTTGAAACTCCACAGCCTATTGAATAATGAATCCATTGTTATAAGACATTCTGGAATTCTTCAAGACTTGGCATTGGTTTATTACTTGAGCGCCTTTTTGGTCTAGATATTTAGTTAACCTCTGGCTCTAAGCAGAATGTACAGCATTATTATTAGAGGAGCTGGGGAGCTCTGATAGAAATCATAAATATCCGGAAATCATGGGAGCTAAACACATTAGCTAACTTTGAAGCAGTGGTCTCTTAGGATGGTATAACTAGGAGTCTTGTAGAACTTGTATTTCAGAACTTTGTGGTTATGAAGGACCTAAAGGCAAGATGATAAGACAACCAGAAATATATTCCACTCAATACGTACAAAAGCTGACCGAGGCGGGCATGCAAATATGTATATAATTTAAAATAGTAAGTATTAAGTACTTACTATAATACTTAATAGTAAGTATTATATTTCTACCACACACAATAAACTCGAGAAATGCTACTCCATATGCTGTTTGCTTCAGTTTATTAAAATAATGATTTTACAAGCCAAGTGATGTCTTCTGGAGAGGCTCTCTATGTGCTGACACTAAAGAGTGATCATGGGATAACCTTTTCATTGATTGCCCCCAGGCTGTGGAACTCATTTCTTGGTGAGATTCATGCTGTTTACTCCCTTTGGGCATTCCAACGGCTGTTGAGGATCCTCTTGTTTGCCTCAGCCTTGGGAAGGTGGTGAAATTGAAGGGGATGCTTTTGGTTTTCTTTTGCTGCTGTTCTCCATGTGTTTTAATGTTCTAGCTATTTATAATTGTCCTTGAATTTGCTACTGAGGTTTTTTTTAAGGATTTTTAAATTAAATTTATAAACTTCTGTGGAGCCTTCAGATGAAAGCCGTTTAGAAATTAAGATGAATAATGCTTATATAAATAAACCATTTCATTTGCAGAAGAACCCATTGTAAGTCAAGGAATTAGAAGGAAATCTGAAATGTATAATGAAAACTGATATAGGAGGTTGAAAATATATACAGGTTGGGTTTCTGTATCTGCGAGGGTTCCATTCCGAGGACCCCTGTGGATGCACAAAATTGCATTAAAGGAAATCCATTTAAAAAACAATGTCTCTTTGCTCAGTGATTTAAAAACAGCCTTGCTTACACTTGTAATGCAAGTGTAATGCAAGAGTGGCAGTGGGCAGACAATTAATCAACAATCTCTCTTTTCAGGTGCTTAGAAAGGCTTCATTCTAAGGCAAGCTACCAAGAGAATGCAAAGCGGAGGTGATAATCATTTCTGTTTTGCATCTTCTCGTGCTCCAGGGCAGGGGTGCCCAAACCCCGGCCCTGGGGACACTTGCAACCCTCGAGGCCTCTCAATGCGGCCCTCAGGGAGCTCCCAGTCTCCAGTGAGCCTCTGGCCTTCCGGTGATTTGTTGGAGCCCACACTTGCCTGATGCAACTGCTCTCAGTGTGAGGGCAACTGTTTGACCTCTCAGTGAACTGTGGGATGAGGGCTCCCTCCAATGCTTGCTGTTTCACATCTGTGATGCAGTAACGGCAGAAAAGGAGAGGCCAGCCTTGCTTTGTGCAAGGCCTTTTATAGGCCATGAGCTATTGCAAGACCTTCATTCATTCATATAAGTTCATCTTTAATATATTTATTTATGTAAACTTATGTAAATTTATTCAAATTTTAAATGTAAATTAATTCTTTTTTTCCCCTGGCCCCCAACGCAGTGTTAGAGAAACAATGTTGCCCTCCTGCCAAAAACTTTGGACACCCCTGCTCCAGGGGGTTGCTTGCCTAGGAGTGAAACCTTTCTAAGTACCTGGAGAGAGAGAGAGAGAGAGAGAGAGAGAGAGAGAGAGAGAGATATTTCTGCCAGTTCTCCCCCATTACAATGGTATGCAATTCTGTTTTTAAAAGGAACCTTTTCCTTTTATTTCACATTCTGTTGAGATAAATTTTGGGTGAAAAAAATATCTGGGTAATTAGGTTATACCTGTATACACTGAAAACTTGAAGTGAACAGAATTGTGTTTTTTGAAGCTTGTATCATTAATGTAGGTTTGTGTTTCATGAAAAAAGAAATATAAGACACACTAATCAGCTTCAACAGTTGTCTTTTCAGTTTGCACAGAGCACGGTACAAGATAATTTTGATGGCTTGCAACCACAGGTTTTATGTAGCGTGTTCTTTTTTTTGCAAGCACATTTCAACAGCTCATGGCAGGCATCTTGTATTTCTGGAAACTGTGACCTCTGTGGTTACTATGGCTGAGAATGCAAATGCCATTCCCATTTGTTGAGGGTGGGGGCATATGGACTACTTTTATTATGGCCATCTTATTAGGTAGCTAACAGTCTATATTGTTTTAATGCCGTGCTTATGGGTGGCATTTTTGGAGCAAACTTGCTTTTGGGTAAATATTTTTCTTTCTTTTCGCATTCACATTGCTAAAATCACTTATCCTCCAACTAGACAGATGGATGACAAGCTGCACTTGAATAGATAAGGTTCAATGTAAATTGAACTTTGTGGGCAAGTAAGTGATGGAAAGGCCTCTGTGCCCTAATCAGTGTTCATCCATATCTTCCATGACGACTTACGCTTAGGAATATACAAGGTGCCTGATTCAACAACGGTATTCGTTTCTACTATTTGTATTGCAATATTTGTACTGTGGTCACACCCTCCTGTGCACAAATTCCTCCGATGGAAGAATCCTCTCCCAGTTTCCCAGTTCTTCGGGTTCCACCCTGGGACCTTAATTTGATACTGAAAGCTCTTGGCAACATGAGTCTCTGAGCTGAATGTACTCTCTGTGTTATTTACTCTCAGTTAATAGGGAGTGTATGTCTTTCCTAATGACACAATGGTATTGTGGACAGATATTTCATACTGAAGGCGAACATTGGTTTCCATAGGTCGGAAGAGATTATTCTTCCTTCCTTCTGCCCTAATCCATCACATCCAAGGGATTGGGATTGATACACTTTGAATATTTGCAACAGTGGCATTTCCCATTGTGGGGGAAATGCACTGGCATCACCCGTCCCGCTGCACACCACCACCCCATGGCATGACACCTCCCCTCACTCACGGTATCCAGCAGTGGGTGCTGCTGGCAGGTGTGGAATATGACACCCAGAAGTAGTCTGACGGTGACCTGATGACGTTGGTGCATCATTTGCCACCAACAATTGCTTCAGGGGGGCATGTTTTGTGGTCAACTGCAGTGCGGCAGCAGGTAGAAGGGTCCTTTTGCTACTAAATGTGGCAGGGAGCTCTGTTTGGCGGAGACTCGGGTGGCGTGTCCATCATCCCCACCCCCAGCAATGCCAGTGGTTTGCAGGGCCCTGAGTTTCTACCTATCTGAGATTCAGGAAGGTATGTTAGGCAGTTGAGATTAGGTTCCAGGATTTCTACCTCCACTCTCCTGATGTTTTACTGACTGTATCATACTGGCCTACAAGGCACAAGGGAAGGAAATTCCCTCTGAAATAACGGTACATTCGCTTAGGGAAGCAGTAATGTTAGTGGCTGTTGCAGCTGCCGTACCTGTATGTAAGGCAGTGACTTGAAGGTCAGTAGATACTTTCACTGAACATTATTGAATAAAACACCTACTGTATGCCTAGGCTGAATGCTGCCTTTGGGAGATGGGAGTTATAGCAAATGGTGCAAGGGATTATAGGGGAGTTGTGACCCAGGAGGGTGCACTGCTCTATCTCAAAAGCAAAGACTGAGCCACCCTGGAACCAATGTGGAAAAGGGTAATTTTATTTTAACTATGAATTCCCCATCTCAGTGGTTCCAGGCTTGGTCAGTCTTCCCACCCAGGTTGAATCAAGTTTGGCATGCTTAGATTGGTGATGGGAGAACCCATGACCTTAGGGCTTAGGCATTAAAAGTCCTGAGGTTCTCTCAAGTTGGATAGGTTACTTATAGTTTCCCTCAGGTATTCTGGTACTTTTGTCACAGCTGTTACACAGAAGGGGTACACATGCTTGGTCCTGTTTGGGGAGCAAGGGAGAGGCCTTTGGATCACGTGACCCTGGTTGCTGCCAAGAGAAGGAGCTTCCCATAAGCAAAGACTGAGTTTTCCTATGCATTGAAGGTTTTTCCATATATTGAAAAGCCAAAGTATGTTAACAAAGAAGTTCTCTTTCAGTCTAGTGTATTTTGATACTTATTTGGCTTTCAACTTTGCAAAAATAGAATGAAAAAAAGGTTTTGGTATTTTGAGAGCTGGCTATCATTTTTGAAGCATGATCCATAAAGAATCATATTCAAAACATTAAGCAGTCCTTTGGTTGAGATAACCATTCTCAGAAATGATCATTAAAAGTGATTGTATGATGAACCAATTCCTGTCTAATGATTTTTGTAAGTCAGATCTAGTTCACCTTCATCAGAATTTCTCAGTAAGCTTGCTTGATTGTGTCATGTACATTTGTGTCCTAGATTAGTAGGTATTCTCCAAAGATGACAATGAAACTTTAACAAGGGTGAGAAAACCTTTCCATTTGTCCTGACTATACAGTATGTACATCCTGGGGGTCCATTTCTATTCTTTCAGAATATTTTGTACGTTTTAGTCAAGTTCCCATTTTGAATACTAGGTGTGTTTTCATCCATTCTTTCATATACTCTACCATGTAATTTATCCTCAGCAAAATCAAACCCATCACACTGCTGAACAGTACTGATTATTATTATTATTATTATTATTATTATTATTATTATTATTATTATTATTATTATTATTATTACTATTACTATTACTATTACTATTACTATTTATTATTTTGTACTGAGTCATTTGCCCTAAACTTCTAATAAAACTGAACTAGTGCAATCTTGTCACCAGAATTTAGCTTGGAAATTAAGTTTGCTATTCTGTTGTTAAATTGCACACTGTCAGACCTTCTTGCCCATATTGCAAGCTCTATAACATTAAATAATGGATCACAAGGTGAGGCTGAGTATTTGCAGAAGAAAGCAACAATGCAACACCTTGAATTGTTTGTGCGTTTGACAGGCTGTAATGAGGATTTGTTGAAATCAATTTTTTGCTCACTTCCACTTCTGTCCGTTTCTTTTTCTTGCTCTTTCCAAGTGGAGTTGTACTGCACTACACAAACTTATGTCACTAATGGCCCAATCCTATCCAGGGCTGACCCAGAGTGGGCAGAAGCACTGACTCACTCCACTGCATGCTGTGGACCCGCCGGGACCAGGCTACAGCAGAGAAGTATATAACTTGTATACTTACCTACTCTGCTGTGCTATTGTCCCCAATAGACCTATTCAGATCCAGGCCAGCTTTTGCTGGTGTAAAACCGAGTAGAACCAAGGAGGCGTGTAGGGCCTGGACCAAGGGCATGGGATATTGGCACAGCTGCCGCCGCCAATACACACCATGAGCCTGGCTTGATCCTCTCCTGGAATGCCTCCCCTCCACTGACTTTACCAGCTCTGATGGGTACTTGGCCCTTTTTTAATGTGCGTGTGGGGCTGCTATCCATTTGGCAGCCCCAGCCCACATCCTGTCACAGCAGCTGCCATGTCAGCAACCTGGGCTTGTGCTGATGGAATGCAAGTTCCATCAGCGCAAGGACCAGATAAGATTGGGCCATTTGCTTTTCTTTTGAAGAAATGTTTTTCTTCGTTCGCTCAGCTCTTTGTAAAAGTTCTGTAGATCAGTGTCTATAGGTAGCACATTGATGTTCTTGAATTCTCTGAGACTGTTATACTACTTTGACCAACCTTTAATAGAAGAAACCTCATTATTTGCTAGATAGCACAAAGCATTATCACTTGATTTCTAATATCAGATGTACGATGACCAATCTGTAGACGTAGGTTGCTTAAAGAGTTTAAGGCTGTAACCCAATACCTGTTTATCTGGAAGTCCCACTGAATAGACACATATAGGATTGCACTGTTACAGCCCAATCCTATTCTCCCTGTCTGCTGATGGGGCTGTGTCAAAAAGGCTTGTGCTTGCATCCTGTTGGGGGGGGGGGATTGAGAGGCTTGGGGGAGGTTTTGCCTTACCTCCCTGTAAGCCTTCAGCTGGCACAAGCCTGAGGAGAGAAAGGGGGTGTGTTGGGAGGCAAGGAAGGGGACATCATCTGGTGCAAGTTGTCCATGCCGGGTGCTACCCTCTCCCATATCCCGACACACCTTCTGCCCTCTTCTCATTCCACTCTCTCTCTCCTGCTCTGTTACACCCTTACCACTGTCATCAGCAGGCACTCTTGTCCTCTGGTGCACAGTGGGTATTCCTGCTGGTTTTCCAGCAGCTTCATGTGCTATCAGAATGGGTTTTACAAAGCCATAAAGCAGTCTCTGATGGCAGATAGTGTTCCGCCAATGGATCAGCCCAACAAGATTGGGCCGCTTTGGCATTATTTTGATATTTCCTTGAGTTTTAAAGGCTTATTAGACACTAATAAAATAAATATATTGTAAGTGTTGGTTTAAAATTAAATATTAAAATTAAAATTAAAAAATCTTAACAGTATAATCCTATTCCTGTCCCTTGTCCCATGTTGAGCTCCAGCCTGCTCATTCTGCTCCCCCATGCCCTGTGCTGCTTGGCATGGTGCTCACCCTGGCATGGTGGCTGCAGCTATAGATTTAGTGCCAGCGGAACAGTGCAGGCCTTCCTGACAGCGCTGCCTATTCCTGATTTGTCGCAAATGTGCTTTATGGCACTTTTGCACCTTCTAGTGTTGGGTCAGCAGCCACTGCACCAGCACGAGTGACCCTTAGGATTGGGCTGTCAGGCTGCAATATATATAGTTAACTAAGAGTAACCCCATTGAACATAATGGGACTTACTTCAGAGTAAACGTATAGAATTTTGCTGTAAAGCAGTTAGATACAGAATAAAGACAGATACCTGTCTATTATTTTATTACTATTCTTTGAAATCTGAGTTTTGCACCAGCAGTAATCATAACATTGTATTCATTTTTAAGCTAATGGCTTTGGGCAGGACTGGAGTCAATAAATGTAACTTGGAAGTCTCGGATGAGAGTTTTCTACACATGGGAGTACCATGCAGCTAAAGGCAAATGAGTAAAGGAAAGGTAGAAACAGTTGCTGCTCTGTCAGTACAGTTTTTGACATATTTCAATGCTCAATAGTACCTCCAACCTCTGGTCTCAGGCTGCATCAAAAATTATTAATGCAATTCTAAATAGTTCAATTGAAATGAAATTCCTTTGTGAATGAATAGAAATGTTTGCACGTGTGGTTAAAAACAGCACTTAACTATCTTAAAAAAGATAAGTGAGAAGTGGCAGAATTCAGTAGCTGCTGAACTTTTCAAAATAATGCTTGGTAGAACTATAGTCACAGCAACAATCTTGGGACAAAAATAGCCTTACGTTGGCAAAACAATGAAATAGAACACATTTTGACCTGGTTCAGATGTAATGCAAAACCATGGTTTAGTGCTTTGCAAATTAAACCAAGGCAACTGCAGACTAGTATGCACTCCTTCCCCATTTTTCTTGTATATGAGATAAGAGTTTCATGTTGTATATGAACTATGGAAGTTTGTTAACCAACTGTAGTTAGAAGAAGCCATGATATTGAACTGTGGCTTGATATCCCATTTTATTCTGACTGTATGTAGTTGGTGAACAGGATGCCGTTTGCCAAGTTCATAGTACAGGTTGGGTCTCATTATTCAGGAGGGTTCCGCCCCAAGCCCTCAGGTGGATGGCAAAAAACACACTATAGCAAATCAATTAAAAAAAACTAAGGGCACAATCCTAACCCCTTATGTTGGTGCTTTCCAGCACCGACATAAGGACAATGCACTCTGAGGTAAGGGAACAAACATTCTCTGAGGAGGCCTCTGTGAGTGACACCCAACTGCAGGATGCAGCACATGTCCCATTGGCACTGCTATGCCAGTGCTGGAAAGCACTGACATAAGGGGTTAGGATTGAGCCCTAAGTTTCTTTGCTCTGGTGATTTAAAAACAGCCTTGCTGACCGTTGTAATGCACACAGAAACAATCAGTCTCTCTCCAGGCACTTAGGCCGAACTTGGAGGCAGCAATTCCTCCCTTCACCAGGAGCCCCAGCAAGGGGTAAAGAATGCAGAAAGTGATAATTACTGCCATTTAGCCTTCTTTCATGTGCTCAGGGGTTAGGGAGGAGTGAAGCCTGCAGAGAGAATGAATGATGAATTGTCAGCCAGCTGCCCTCTCTGGCATTAAACAACTGTTTTCCTTTAATTTAAAGGGCCCTTCTTATCAGCTTTGACATAGAAAAATCTGTGAATAATTATGTTATACCTGTAATCACTTGTATGACTGTCTCTCTGCAACAGTAAAAAGCAGTTTTTTAAACTGTGATTTTAAGAGTGCATTTTTTCCTTTCTCTAGGGATCAGCACTTTCCTTCTCATTTGCAAGGGCCATTCGTGTTGATTCAAATTCGTGCATAACAGGGGTGCCCAAACTCCAGCCCGAGGGCCACTTGGATCCCTCAGGGACTCCCAATGTGGCCTGCGGGGCGCCCCAGTCTTGAATGAGCCTCTGGTCCTCCAGAGACTTGCTGGAGCCCATGCCGGCCCAACGTAACGGCATTCAGCCTGAGGACAACTGTTTGTCCTCTTGCATGAGTTGTAGAATTAGGACTCCCTCCACTTCTTGCTGTTTCACATCTGTGATGCTGCAGTGGCAGCCAAGGAAAGGCCAGCCTTGCTTTGTGCAAAGCCTTTTATAGGCCTTGTGCTCTTGCAAGACCTTCTTTCATTCATATAAGTTTCATATCTAATATATTCATTTATGTAAATTTATTCAAATTTGAACCGTAAATTAATTCTTTTTCCCCCGCCCCGACACAGTGTCGGAGAGATGATGTGGCCCCCATGCCAAAAAGTTTGGACACCCCTGGTTTATAGCAAGGCTGAACCTGTAGTACCCAACAGAACTGTGGTTTGCTCTTAAAGTGAAAGGAAAAGTACATGAGGGAAAAGGCGAGGGGGGATGTTTCAGCCCCACTGCTTCCTTAGCTTCTTCATGTGGTGTTAAATCATGAGTTAGAATTACCTTTCAGCAGACAAATTCAGATCTTCTTGTTTGGGTTGGGGTTTTCCCATAGAAAGTATGTGTGGTTAATTGGAGGGAATGCTAGAACTTCAGATACTCTCATTGGAGATGGCAACAGCTATTTAATATTTTGCATCCACATTTCTTTTCCTGAATAAAGTGTCAGAAATGTGAGCTTTTGTAGCCCCACCTGATGTTATTGGAAAAGATGAGCTCAAAATGGTATCTGAAGCAGCAAATCAGCAAATTTTGCCTCCCTGTGGTAAAAATATTAAATAACTGAAATGGCTGCTCTGTAATGGCACTTTGGATATACTGCGTGAGATGACAACCTCCTTGCGCCTAGTGGTAAGTTTGGCCCTATATTTGAATGAGCAAAGGAAATTCTCGATGATTAATGAATAAATTTCTTAACATGTTACTACTCTGGTTGATTACGCTTATTATTGGTGCAGATGACGCTGAACCCTTGTCTGTCTCATTATCTCATATTCAGCACAGTATATTCTATACTGTGAAATTTGACTCAAGTGATGTGGAGCAAGGTCACAGAAAAGAAGTTATTCTGCCTGTTTTTAAAAGGCAGTAATTACTATTCTGTGTTAACTTCTCAAGGTATCCACGCACTTGCTAATACATATGTTCAGTGCATATGGTAGACCACCTGCATGGATGACCTATTTGCCTACACCAGGTATTGTGTGCTCAGTTTAAATTCTTGCTGTCCTTTTACCTCAAAAGCAGTGCGGAAGATTAAATAAGCATGGCTGAATGCACATATGCTTGGTGCAGATAATACTGTACATATCTAACTAGTCACAGGTGATAATGGTAAGAAGCTGTCTGTGTCTGTACGTACATGTGCTTGCAATGGGGGGACTATGACGGTTAGCATGTAACAAGCCTTTTGTATTAGTCATATTTATGCTGAAGGGTCTCAAACATCTTAACTCACATGTTTGGAAGCCAGTAATCTTTACAGCACCTTTATGAGGGGAGCGACAGGTCTCTGGTTAAATTTGCTGTTGCTGAGCTAGTGAAAAATAGGCCCCCCCAAAAAAACAGTGTTCAGAACACCACCTGTAAAGTTTTTTAGAAGTCCACCTTAAATGGTAACGAGCAATAGTAACTGTATTAGAAAGATGAAGAAAAATAGACCCAATATATAGCAATTTTAACAGAATAGAATTAGTGAAAAATAAATGACAACATATTTAACATCCTGCCTGGTCTCTGTTATATCTCTGTGGAAAATGTTCCTCAGTGCTTCATTTTTAAAACAAAAGACAAAGTTTCATTCACGTTTTGCCAATATTGTATTATATGATTTTTCCAGTGGTTGTGGTTACAGTCAAGCTGAATAAAGTCAACAAAACTAGTTATATGCATTATGCATATAAAATTTAATTAGTTGGGTAGAACTTTTCTAACACACTTTTGCATTCCTGTTGAGTTTCAAGCCCTTATATGTGGAGTTTCAACAAAAGACACATTTTTCCTTTGGTCCTTGTAAGTCAGTGGTACTCAAATTTTTCCGACCATTGGCTCCCTTGACCCCCGTGGCTGTTGGTCATGACTCTCCATCATGTTCCTGAGGGCTGGAAGTGACATCATTAAACAAGAAGTGGCCAGAAATATTAACTATATTAAATATACTATTATAATATAATATTAAATATATATTAACTATATTAATATTATATTAATCATATCATTAATTAAATGCAGATCTTAAAAATATATTAATACACAGCAATATACATGCTTTATAAATGATCAATTGCTGATCACTATTTGAGACAGGATGCTGGAGTAGGTAGATTTTGTCTGGTCCAGGAGGACTCATTTTTTCAACTTTGTAAGCATACCAGTAGAATTGTTTTATCAAATGAACTTTGTGAACAACCAGCCTGACCAACATTACACACACACACACTCCTGTGGACACCAATCCAACTAGTCATTTCTCCCATTCTCCTTGGATAGGATTGAACCCTTTTAATTTAATGAAATTAAATTTTTCCAGCAGCTGGTGGGGAAAACAGAAATAGACCATGAAAATATATCAGAGCTGATAAGGGTTTGGTTAGGAAGCTGATTTGTCTCCTATACTAGGAGATGCACAACTCAAGCCTGTGCATGTCTACTCAGAAGTAAGTCCCATTAGAGTCAATGGAGCTTACTCCCAGGAAAGTGTGGATAGGATTGGGCTGGCAATCATCAATGGCTGATAAGTATTCCCTTCAAATAGCAAGAGTCATTTAAAATTACAGCCTTTCCTCTTCAGTCAAACAACAAGATTAATAAATCACTTTAAAAACAGTACCCTTTTTCTGCTCCTGGCTAAGTAAAGTGTGTGCTTGTCTCTCCCCTCCCCCTTTGCCAACTGCATGGAAGCAACTTTAAGACCCCTGGTGACTGGTAAAATAGGAAGCGTTTTATTTGGGGAGGGGGAGGAAAGCGGGAAGGTTTGGAGATGGAAAAGGGGGAGTGGAAGAGGGAGGGGGTTGAAAAGAGAGATTTCGCTTTGATGAGAAGCGATCCCAGGATGGGAACTAGGAACCAAGCAGACAAGGATCAGCGAGGGTTAAGGACTGCAAGCTGAGCATGCTCGCTACTTGCCAGATGGGGGTTGGAATTGAAGAGCAAACACAGAAGGCAGCAGCCTTGGAGTGGAGGGAGAAGAGGGTGGGGCGGCAGCAGCCACTCTCGCAGCTGAGCAACTCTGGTTTCTTCTGCTTTAAAAACAAGCGCAGACGACAGGCCCGGGGGTGTGACTGTATCACTGCAAGAGGACATCCTGCACCTCCCCTTTGAGTTCCTGGTGCCTCCCTAAAGAGCCGTGCCGCACAGTTTGAATAATGCTGTTGTAAGGCTTTTGATGGTTTCCTTCACAGTCATACAAAATAATTTATTAGATTGGCATGGTGGATGAGGATGTGAACGATGGCATTGAATGCATAATTGTAACAGTCAGTAGTTAAATGTTAATGCTTATTTTCATAAAGTTATACAAATCTGGTACACACAATATGTTCTGAATAGTGTTTTAGCATTCTGAGACTTGAGCAAATGGATGTAAAGGTGGCTGCTGAAACTAAATACAGCAAGTATACTAGTTTTCTAGCATTTTTGCTGATAAGGTTTCATCCCTCTCTACAAAGCAGCAGGCAAAAATATTTGAACTATCTGAACACCTGTGAGAACAGGGACTCCTTTATTTAGTTATAACTTTTTTGTAGAATTACTGTATTAGCGATTGCATTTGTGTCTTGCTCCATTCAAAGAATTCAGGGTGGCTTATGTAGTGTTTTCTAACTTTATCAGAAATCCTGTGTTGTACTGTCTGAGTGATGGTAACTTAACAAAGGTCACTACTGACTGAGCATCTTGGTTGACCCTGACTTTAAATCCTGTGCAGTTAGGAAATGTAGGTAGGGGAAATGGTAGGTAGAGGAAATGTAGTTAAAATTGGATTGTTGGTGAAAACGCAAATGTGATGAACTATAGTAATTTCCAGTGTAATATTATAGTACTTACTTTACTCCCTATGAAGTGTTTTGTGTGCCTGGTTGGCTGAGAAAGAAGAAATCCTCAATAAAAATGTAAAGAAATACTGATTTCAAGGTTTCCTGCAGTATACTTTACAGTCCAGTAATTTTAGCATCTCTTCTGTTTAAAAATATGTACTCGCATAATGTTGTAAAGGTAGAAGGTTTTAAGAATTGCGATGTGAAATCTGCCTGTATTGTGATGCCACAATACTTAATAGCAGCAATATCCAAATTATGGCACATTCACGTTTGTAGTAGTCACATGAAGTGTGAGAAAGCTTTTCTTTCCATGTGGCTCTGAATTTACTAATGGCCCAATCCTGTTCTCCCCCCCACCCCCGCTGGTGCAGCTGTGCTGAAAAGGTGCATGGTGTATCCAGCAGGGAGGGGGGCGGTGATCAGGAGGCTTTGGAGAAGAAAGGGAATTTAAATACCCTTGCCTCTCTGTAAGCCTCCCACTCTGCAATGGGTCTCCTTGGACCTGCACTAGCAATTTCACTAGCACAAGTTCAAGGAAAGAAAGGGGGCAGGGAGGCTGCTGCTGCAGGGGAAAGGGTCTGGTGCGTGCTGTCATAGCCGGATCCACCCCTCCTGCAGTCTCTTCACCCCCACTCCCCCCTCCTTACTCAGTTTAACCTGTTTCCACCCCCATTCTACCCTCTCCCACTCTCCGCCATTGGCTTATCTGCTTCGGTGGGTGGCCAGTGGATCAGCTCGTGGGAAGGCTTCAGTAGCATTCTACTTGTGCTTTGCCACAGTATGCTTTATGGTTGTTTTTCAGCAGCTAATGCTGGCTGTGCAGTCTAATAAGATAGTAAAAAACGTAGGGTGCAATCCTATCCTGTGCTGGGGCCACAGATCGGGGCCATAAGTGACTCAGCCAGAGGCCAGGGGAAACATTTCCCCTTACCACTAGATAAGGGCCTCTGGTCCCTATGGGTCTCCTGGCGCAAGTCCGAGGAGAGTGGAGTGGCTTGAAGCTCTCCAATCTCCCCAGGAATGGAGGTTGAGATCCGGCATAACTGGTGGATCCCAGCCCACCCTTCCCCACCCAGGAACGCCTCCCTGCTACCTCCTCCCCACCCACCCCCGCCTACCTCAGGGCCTTGCGGCGGTGCAGCTATGCCAACGCAAGGCGCTTAGAGGAAGCCGGTGTGGAGGCTCTCATCAGCCTCCGCAGGCTGGCTCTTCTCTGAGCGCCGGCTCGGCTTCTTCCCAAGGACCCTTCTGGGCCAGCGCAAGTCAAGGTCTGGATTGCGCCCTTAGTATCTTAAGGTTGATTTTTCTTTTGTATTTATCCTTGACATATTTTCTCTTCCTCTTTTGTATTAGCACTAGACTATTTACTTGTCTCTTTGAAGGATTTTACTTGCTGGATGGCTTAAGACTCTGCTGCCGTCAGCTGTGTTAAAAAGTAGAAGAGAAAGTAGGTGAACCCCTGGGAGTCCTCACTCTCAAAGCAGTAGTGTTATTGGACAGGCTCATAAGACATCTGAAGAGGATAAATTCTCCAAAACACACTACTTCAAAAGCTCTTAGGGCTTCTGGACTTACATCTCTGAAACATCTTTTACTAATGTTCAGACATAACACTATTCTCCCCAAGTACTAACTGACTCCAAATGTTTTTCTACTACTTTACATGATGGGAACTCGTCCCAGAATGCCCTTTAAACAATACCAGTGTGCCAAATAAATCATTCAGGAAGATCTGTGGCACATTTGAAGGTGCTATCGTTTTACTGCATGTAGATTCATGATTTAGTCTGAGTTTGAATCCATAGCATAGTTCTGCGGTTTTCAAACTCTCCCGGAGTTTGAAACCCACACTAAGTCCTTGCGGGGGGGGGGGGGAGGCAGCGGAGGTGGTAGGGAGGCAGCGATGCAATCCCCAGGATTGTGCCGCTCAGGGGGACTGCATGGACTGGGGTGCACTCACCCATCCCTGCAGCAGCGTCCTGGGAGTGTGGGGAGCCCTGTGCAAGAGTCTGCAGGATTCTCGAGGTCAGCAGCAGTGAAAGTGAGCAATCGCACTCTGCCTCTGCAAAACCGGAAGTCGCGGGAGGCTGTGGTAAGCGCAACCAAGTGCAGCCAAGCCCCTGCAGCCCCCTGAGCAGCACAATCCTGGGGATCACGCCACTGCCTCCTCCCTGCCTCTTGGCTGCCCCTGCGCCTTAAGGGCAAAGAGGCCAGGGTCCTCAGGCTGGGGTGTCCCGACGCCCCGGTCTGAAAACCTCTGGCATAGTTGCTTTCTAGGTCTCAACATATGTCTGAAACCAGAAGGGATTAATACTTGCCATAGAATAGGTTACTACTATATGCTGTGGTTTTACTGAATCATCAACTTGACTGGTTGCTTGTTTGCTTCTCGTCAGTCTGCCTGCCTACTTTCCTTTTATGGATGGTGAAATCTCTCTTGCATCTCACTGCCTCCAATCAGAAAAACGGGGCACAGTGGCCTCTGTAAAAGTTGATGTTGTAGGATGTAATGTTCTGCAGGTGAGGCAGGCATTGTGAATTAAGAGCAGAGTTGTCCACAACTCGCACAGAAAGAGGACCAGATTTAGGAATTCCAAGATTTAGGGATTTAGGAATTCAGTCACAATGGAGTATTTAAATTCCCTTTATTGGAGATCTATTGCCATTACCTTTCTAGGAAAAGGTATATGGTAAGCAGAATCTCAAATTTGGGAACACTTTGAGGAGGTGTTGCAGCTACAATTTGTACAATTGTAGTGGCCCTTTTTCAGACAGCCTTGATTACATAGATTTCAGTGGCTATGTGTAAATAGCCCCTTGCATGGAGGTACCAGTTCCCAGGAGCAAGCACATTGGTACTATCTGTGTATACACAACTAAAAAGCAGAGGCGTTGGCTTTTATTGATTGAGTCTTTGTAAGAATAAGTTCACCCTTTAAAAATGTTAACCCGTGGGTATATTTTTTCCTGAGCATAATTGTATTTCCCGGAGTGCGTGTGTGTGCACCTGCACATGTGTGTACACACATATATGCATACAAATTTGTGCAATTTTGTATGGACTTTTACTTGCATGTCTTTCAGAACTTCAGTTAAATATGTAATATGGACCTTGGTGAACTGCTGCTGTTCTCTTTAATATGTTTCCCTGATGAGAAGGAAAGTTTGGATGGAATTTAAAACTTGCTATCATTTCACAGCCTGTTGTTTATATGTTTGTTTACTCAGAACCCAAGCCCTCCTGTTTTAAAACCTAGATTTCCAAAGTGGTTTGCACAGCAAACAAAAGACAAAAACTAGCAACCCAATCCTCTTACACCCAGGGTTCCAAACCCCTTATCTCACCCAGAGAAGCACATACAGTCAAGGAATACCTTTTTGACCACAGCTGAGAAAGGACAGAAAGGGAGCTCCTGCAGAAGAGGGCAGCCATGCGCAACAGACACACAAATCTCTCTACATCTAGGGTGTGAATACCAGTGGGGACATTCACTACCTGGAATTAACCTTTTTGCCAGGGGGTGTTGGTCTGGGACCAGTCACAAGGAGAACCTCAACAGCATATAGGCAAAGCAGGGTCCTGGTAGTTCACTGCACAAAGGTATGGGCCAGGAGCCAAACGAAATGGACTTCAGCCCAGAGATGTGTCCTAGGCTGCAATTTTAACCACACTTTCCTGAAAGTAAACTCCACTGAACAAAATAGGACTTACTTCTGAGTAGACCTGGTTAGGATTGTGCCCTAAGGCACTCAACTTTTCTGTGATTAACCTGAAACACACATAGCAGGGACAAAAAATGAGGGGGAGGCAGGTCTAGAATTCACACCAGCTATTCCACAAATTGCTCTCTAAGCACCCACCCACAGCAGGAAACAGGCAAAGAGCACCTCATCTGCATTTAACACTTTGCATCACTCAAGCAGGCACATTTGTCTGGGAGGTTGTAGCACGTGGAACTATCAGAGCACTGCATGGGCCAATTACTGGACTGGCATGCAGCACAAGGCACCTCCTGCAGCAGTCCGCCCATCTGCAACTTAAAAGGCAACCTTACTTATAACGTATTTCAGGAATCTAATCTGGAGGTTGCAAGGGCATCATAGTAGCCAAGTGATCTCTGGTCTAGATCAGGTAGCAGCTTGGCACACCAGTACTTTGTTTCACAGATGGCAGTTGAACATCTAAAGTTAGTGACAGATCTAACGTGAACCCTCCGCCCCAAACTGGAGACTTGTGTGGTGCATAATTTAGAATCTAGCTGATAATTTGGCTTCTGGAAAATTTGAATTGTTTAAAATGTGAATTGGCACCTGAAATGTAAAAATCTAACGGAAATCTTTGTTAGAATTTCCAGTGATAATACTGTGTAGCTTCTGTGGTTTTATGTGTAGTGTCCAGTAATACTTCCCAGAATGCTGCTTCCTTTAGCACTGATTTGCTGCTTCCTTTTTAGCACACTACATTTTGGCTCTGCTTGAAGGCCATTGTAGCGAATGGGTACAGTGCATTCTGGATCAGTGGGATCAATCACTGCTAGTTTCCTGCCTCATAGAACATGATGTCTCTGATTCCACTGTTTCATGCAGCACTTGACTTTTGGGAAATGTATCCCCTGTACTCGAAGAGGTGTGATTGTATACCCCTGTGTTTCTGTACCTATCCATTGAAATATTTTTCCAAACATTATTAAGGGTATTGCTTTTCAGAAAAACGGGATAGAGGGATAGGATCTGCTAACTGCTTATCCCTACAAATAACTGAGGACAGCTTCTCTCCAAACTGTTGTCTTTAGCAAATACGAAAGGGGTGAAATGTCAGTTTATTATAACACTTACTTTTGTAACACATAATCAGAAGGTACAGCGTTTCACATAATATTATGATGCCTCTAACACTGTTTGTAATATTGTAGTTTCAAGTCCATTGGAATCTCTATCAGCCTATGAGTTTCCTGGGAGCCTGATTTCACCATGGATATGTTCAGCACTGAATGATAGATCTTTGCATTAAAACCATAGCCTACGGTTGGCCTTAAAGTTGGGATTAGGCAGAAGACGACAAACTAGGTGGTCGCAAGCCAGAGGCAGATTACAAAAAGTGTGTGGGTGTGGGTGGGTGGGTGAAGATACAAATGCATTCATGTCTGTGTGCTGTATTCAGAAGTCAGATACATCAAGCATCAATAAACATTTTCTTTTAGTTTCCCATCCTGACTTCAATGCCATAGATGCATTTAAATTAAAGTCAAGTATTTTTAGCTGTGAGTGTAAAGTCAAGTATTTTTTAGCAGTATCTTTAGTTGTGAATGAATTCTAAAAATGTAGTTGAAGGTCTGTGAGAATTCCTATGCAAGTTTATAAATCTGGGACATCAATGTCACACTAATTTAGGGCCAAACTACATTTTAATCCCATATTTAGCCATGGTATGCTTGCTTCCCCCCCCCCCCCCCCCCGTAAATCACACAAGGGGGGATCTTGATCAGAACATTGGAGTAGGACAGTTCCCAAACTTTTCCATGCTGTGAACCACCTTGTCCTCTGAGGTGGGTCACAACGCAATGCTCCTGATAGTGCTGGAATGCCTTATTGGGAGGTTCCAGAGGCTCTTCCAGGTCGTGCCAGGCCTGTGACCTTCCTGCCTCCTTCCAATTCCCTACATGGACTTATCTGCTTCGGTGGCTGCAACCTCAATGCTAGTGCAATCTTACAGCAGCCTCTGCCAGCTTTTTACACCACATTTGAAGTAGTTCAGGCAAAACAGTTAATGCTATGTGGTTCCTTCTGCTGCTGATACTAGGTGTAGTTTGTAATATATGTATGTGCTGGCAGACACGTCACTTCATTCCATATTGCATTTTCAGAGAAAGTGCAGTTTTATTGAACAAGAGGATTGAATTCTTAACTGACTAATCAATTTTAGTAGTAAGTTAAAATGCCTAGTATTAATGGACAGCTGCATTCATTAATCAGGGTTATAGCAGATTAACAATTGTCACATTTATGCTTATAGTACTTACATACCATAGATTTGTGAGATGTACGAATATTTCCATATTTTTCCCAAAACATTTGTAAATACTCTTACTTTGTATTTATAGATTTCTCTAATCACTCTTGCATTTCTGTTTCAAAAATGGTAAAATATGATTTATTTAGCACTCTGACATGGTGCAGCATCATTGTAGTTTTCACCACCACCCCAACACTGATTTTCGCATCAAAATAAATGGAAACTATTTGTCCTAATATTTTGCTTTTAGATTGAGGTATGCATAAAATAAAATTGTGAAATGATTTGCACACATTATAACTTAAAAGCAAACTAATTATGGCTAATAGGTGTTGATAGACATTTCCTATGAAAATTTGTATAGAAGGTACCATGATCCTGTCTCCCTGGGCTGGAATAATCTGGGAATGGAAGATGGAGCCAAAAAGTAGGGTATGATTCCCACCCAGGGTGCAACACTAACGGCTCCATCTTCCATGGTGCTCAGGAGAGGCATCATGTTCCTCAGTGAGTTAAAACCATTCAACTTACCATGAATAGCTGAAGATATTGGCCAGTTGTGCTTGGGTTAGTTTGCAAATGAAAATAACAGAGCTTAACTGTGTGAGTGAAAAGGGTTGTGTGTATAATCAGTTTGATTTGGGGTTTTGGGTCTTTTTCTTTTTAAAGTGTGTCAAGAAACTCTTCTGATTTGTTACCTGCAGCTTTTTCTAAAAAGACAGCGGACCCCTTGAGTAAGTTTAATCATTTTTGTTAGGGTTCTTTTTAGTTGAATCATCTAAGGACCTAGTATGTATATTTCAGTTAGCTGATTGCTATAGATTGTCCAGTTACTCTGGAAAGCTCATCAGGATGTCTAATAGCAGGATCTTATTGATTGTCCTTCAATTAATCACGTCTGATGCTTTCATTTATCAAAAAGCAAATACATGTAATTAACTTCGAAGTGAGAGAGCTCATTTCAGAGTGGTATTTGCTACTGTCAATGAAATATCTCAGGGTAGATTATACTAATGGGCAGCGCAAGTCAAAATGAAGCTAATGGTATCCTGTCTGTCAACAAATAATAGTTTAAAGCAGGATTCTCAAGCATCATTGTGAGCTTCTGTAGATCAAGACAGAATGTGTAACTTAACAAAACGAACAAAAAAACCTCAAGCTACCAGTCTCTGCCATATCAATCCTGAATTATAAAATTTACAGAGATTGCACACTGAAGATTCTTTTTGTTATGTGTGATTGCATAGTGAATTTACTGGGAAACCTTTTATAACTGTTTTACATGGGCTTTGCTAGGGTTAGATATAGGGCTTTAAATAGCAAGAATGCAAATAATATTAAATACAGAGCCTTCAGATAGGTTCTTCTTCCTTGAGATGTTTTTGTAGCACTTTTTTTCCTCCTCTCACTGCCAAATTTCCCCTAACATTTTACCTTTAACTTTGCTTTCACATATCCTTTAGCTAATTGCTCTGGTGTGGGCTGCTGTCTTCAGCAGGGGTGACTATCTAGTTAGACCTGCAGTTCTCAAACTCTCATGGAGTTTGAGGACTGCAGTAATTGCCTATGTGGGAGCGGGGAAGGCAGTGGGTCAGGGGTTAGGCAGTGATGCAATCCCCAGGATTGCGATGCTAAGGGGGCTGCACAGACTGGCATGTACTTACCAGTCCCTGCAGCAGCCTCCTCCACAACCACAATGTGGGCAGCCCTGCGCAACCCTCCATAGGGCTTCCCGAAGCTTAGAAAGTGAAAGCAGAGTGATCGCTCCCCACTTCTGCAAAACCAAAAGTGGAGCATAGTCATTCAGCTTTCAGTTTTTGAAGGCTGGGGAGCCCTGCGGAGGGTTGTGCAGGGGACTCCCCGCACCTCTGTGAGGCTGCTGCAGGGACTGGTAAGTAGATGCCAGTCCATGAAGCCGCCTTAGTGACACGATCCTGGGGGTCACGTAGCTGCCTCCCCCACCCCTTCAGAGGAAAGAGTCCAGGGCCTTCAGGCTAGGGTGTTGCAACACCCTAGTTTGAGAATCCCTGAGTTAGACTATCTAGGGCACAATCCTAACCCTTTATGTCAGTGCTTTCCAGCACTGGCATAGCAGTGCCAATGGGACATATGCTGCATCCTGCAGTTGAGTGTCACTCACAGAGACCTCCTCAAAGTAAGGGAATGTTTGTTCCCTTATCTCAGAGCTGCGTTGCCCTTATATCAGTGCTGGAAAGCACTGACATAAGGGGTTAGGATTGCGCCCCAGGTGACTATCTAGCATGTTGTACTTGGTGCTGGCTGAGGTACCCCAGCTTCCATTGCTGCGTCTTAGTGTTTAAAAATTTGAGTGGAAATTCCTCAACTTGTCACACAGTGGCCACTGGTGGTTTTGCCTCATGAATCCCTCACTGGCCATTGTTGGGTACAACAGTGTTGCCAATAAATCCAAAGAGGTAACTAACCATCATAAAATTTTTACTGCTTTAGTTTGCCACTCATGCCCATGTCATTCTTTTATGCCATAGAAAAATGGCAGCCAAATTGAGTTATGTTTCCTTGACTTGAAGGTAATTCTAATGGTCCATTGGTAACCAGTCAAGTGGCTATTTGCAAACCAGGTAAGTGCTAAGAACAATGAAGGATAATAATAATACATTTGTAAGTAGTTGACACCACTTGGTTGTGTACTTCTGCGAAACACTGTCCCTCAGATGTCCAAGAAAAATGGGAACCACTTCCATAATGATACAAAGGCCTAATCAAGCACATAAGGCACAAAGTACTGTAGTGATTTCTGGTACGTCATGGGAAAACTGTTGGTACAGACATACTCTTATAACAGAGATAAACTCATCTGTTCAGGCAGTTTCTGCCAGTAAAGCTCTTGCAGTCATTTGAAAGCAATAATTCAACTCTGTCTTCTGTCATCCTGACAGTATCAATTTATAGCATCATGGTGATTTGGGAATAACTAAAAACCCCTGTGGACTAAAGGGCATTGGGTAACTCAGCATCACCCTTGGGTAGCTTTGAATTTGTCTTTTATGTAGATTGTATTTTACTATTCAAAATTACCAGCTCATCCCACCATTCAGTGTCCATAACAATGAATGCTGGATATCTTGGGATGTTTTACAATAAGAGTAGAGCATAGGTCTATCCTTAGAAGTCAAGGTAAAACACAAGAAGTACTTTCCAACAAAAGTAAGATTGAAAAAATCCCTTCTTGGCAGGAAGAAGCACATCTGAGCTCCTTCGCAGGAGGGCAGGGCAGGAGTGTGGTCTAGAGGGCAGGGCCTCCGTTTGCCTGAAGATAACATCTGCAAGTCGCCAGTTCGAGGCCACCAGCACCGTGAATGGTGAGACCTTGAAGCAGCTGACAAGCTGAGCAGAGTGATTCCACCTGCTCTTCAGTGTGAGCAAAGAAGTGTCTTGGCTGCCCTCCATGTGAGAGATGAAGGAGCTGCTTGT
This sequence comes from Tiliqua scincoides, assembly GCF_035046505.1. Classification (NCBI taxonomy): domain Eukaryota; kingdom Metazoa; phylum Chordata; class Lepidosauria; order Squamata; family Scincidae; genus Tiliqua; species Tiliqua scincoides. The sequence continues at coordinate 172,098,292 of NC_089823.1, forward strand.
CAGCTTGCATGGGAGGAAACTGGAGGCCAGAATGTGATACCAGATCAGAAAGATCCATCCGAAATGTTGTGGTTCTTGAAAGATAGAACCTTTCAATTGTAAAAATCCCTACGGGGATTTATAACAGCCTGCCTTTGTAAACTGCCTTGAATAAAGTCTGAGGAGAAATCTGACGACCAAGAAAGGCGGTATATAAATACCTGTATTATTATTATTATTATTATTATTATTATTATTTACATAGAAGGGAACTATTTTACCTGTTCTATGAATAATGTCAATAAAAACCCAATCCTATTAGGCTGCTACAGTTTGCTTTATGGCTATAGCAAAAGGCGAAATGCCATTCAGTATGGTTGGGCCATAGCTGCAAGCAGTCATAGCTGTGCACCAATGGCCAGCCAGCAACCCCCGGAGCTGGTAAGTCAGCAGGGGGTGGGTGAAGGCAGGTAGGCAAAGAGGTTGGGGCAAAACGGGGCATTGACCAGGGTGGAGGGGGTGGATCAAGGCCAGAAAGGGGATGGTATTTGTGGTGGCAGCACAGCCAATATCCTATCCCCATTCCCTGCTTTGATCTGCCTTCCTAAGTCCACTCAGACTTACACCAGCAAAACCGTCAGTGCAGTAGACTAATTTGGATGGTGGATGTTTACTCCTGGGCAAGGGAACAAACGTCCCATTTTCCAGAGGGGACCGCTCCTCTCCACAGAATGTAGCACTTGCTCTGGTGGCATGACTGCATTGGTGGTTGTGGGGCTAAGCTGTTTCTGCCCAATGCTGCATATATGCAACAGGGACCAAATGTCTACACCTGTGGACCGGGCAAAAATGGGTTAAGTTAGAATTGGGCTACTTCACTGCAATCCTATGCATGCCTTTTCTCAGAAGAAAAGGTAAGTGTGTATAGGTTTATAGACGAAACAACTATTAGAAGCTGAAATTAGCTACATGGCAGCTTTCCTTCTGACTAGGGCTTTGTTTGATTTTGTCTAATGACAGTATGGATAACAGTACATGAGACTAATGTTTTTAACAAAGGCTTTGATCACCGTTAGCTGTTGTGCATTTTTGAGTTAGTAATTCCATGTCTTTTTAAGGCATTGAATAACATTGGAAAGCCACTAGTCTTACATCTGCTAAAATGTACATGTTTTGTGCTCTGGCTTCAACTCACTCGGAGAGTGATCTGAAAGAATGATTGCATTTTAATTCCATTGAGTAGGAATTGATTTGCAGTTTTAGACAACCCTTTTTCTGTGGCTGGGCAAGATGCTCTGCTCAGTTTTCCTGTATCACAATTCGTGTCAGATTCTGTTCCACTCCATTGTGTCCTAAACCTGTTCTGCAAGTTTAAATTTAGTGGTGGTTGCCGGTATCTTTTATAATAACATTATCCCACTGAGTGGATTTTAAAAAGGATTATTTTCATGACAAGGGAAGTGTATACTCTGTAGCAGCCATTTTCAGCCACTGTAGCATAGCACACTGGTGTGCCATGAAAGGTCTGCAGGTGTGCCTTGGGAGTTTGAGGGAGAGTCATATTAGTAGGGTCATTGCGGGAAGTGAACACGCCATCAACAGCATTTTGTGCCTTGTCAATTGTCAAAAGACTAATGGTGTGCCTTGACAATTTTAGTACCTTTTCAGTGTGCCATGAGATGAAAAAGGTTGAAAAATCACTGCTCTATAGTACCTTAGGGGTCTCCCTTGCATCTCATTCCTACTCTGATGATGGCATGCACATGGCAGAACAGCATTGTGAGAAGTCTAATCTTTTACTGAAATAGATCCTATTATATTTGTAAATTACCTATATGTGTGTGTGTGTGAGAAATGGTGATGGATTGAGAAATGCATAAATGCGTACAATGCAATCCAAACAGTAAATAAACTCCAATCTGTTCCGCTTCCTAAATTCAGGAACAGATGAACGTGTTTGAAAAGCTGCAGTATCCGAAAGTTAAATATTAGACTTCTGACATGGTGAGTTGACAGCATCTTTGCAACAAAGAGGAGTTATGCATCTTACTCCTTCTACAGCATGTATGTTTGCAATTACTACGCATCTTAAGGTAGCATAACAGAGCTGACTTTTCTAACTCCTGGGTGTCACAACCCTCTGTATAATATCTGTCATGGACACAACCTTGGCTTCTATTTGGCCATCTTCTGTGGTTACACCCATATCAGTGATGTCCAAAATCATTGCTGGAAAAGGCGTTAACCTTGTACTTGTAGCAGTGCAGTTGCTGCTGCCAAAGAGTTTTACTTTGATTGGCTCTCACACTGCTCTGGTAGTATGTGAAATCAGCCTGACGTTTTGCTAAGTAAGAAAAGAGAGGGAGTCAAGGGAATTCAAGACAATGTAGTTATTGACAGGAAATTAAATTCTTGTTTTGAAGTAACTATGTGGGGTGTGGCATCTTATCACTACCAATGTCCTCCATGGTTGCAACTTTGCTATACCTACCTTCCTTTTGATGTGTGATGTATGAATGACCCATGCCCCTTCAGCCTGTAAGGTCAGGATTGTGCAGTGTTTTTTGTTTTGTTTTGTTATGGTCCTGTATGCGAATGGGACTGTAGCTCAGTAGTAAAAATACAAGCTTAGCATGCAGAAGGTTCCAAATCAAGGGCTGGGAATGACCTCTGGCTGAAACCCTAAACTGCAGCTGCTAGTCAGTGAGAATAATGCTGACCTATATTGACCAATCGTATGACTCAATATAAGACAGCTTTGTGTCTTCCAAGACTTTCCCTGCCCCAGGAATACAATCCTTTTCCTTCCTTTTACCTGAGAACTGAGGTGAGGGGAGGGTATCTGAGCCTGGGGATAATCTACTGCATGATAACACAGCAATATTTAAAATTTTATGGCTTCAAAGATAGTGGTTGAACATCACCCATGAACATTACAATGCCTACCTTTTGATCTTGAGTATTATCTGCCATTAGTGGAACACCAATGAAACAATAAGTAATACCTTTGAAATTCCTGCAGAACAAAGTAATAAGTTTAGTGAAACCCTGAAGAAGCTCAAGCAAACAGGCCAGCTTAGCCAGGGTGGTGAGGAAAATCCAAGGACCCCAGCCATTGTGACTAGGAGGAGAACCATCTTCCTAACTGATAATCTGATAACTGGAGGGCCTGCAAGCCATATTTGGCCTGCCTGGCCTGTGGAATGGACATGTGACATTGCATCTGTGGGTCATTTGCTGATTTGAGGAGTGAATGGAAGAGAACATTTTTTTTAAGAAAGGAAACTTGACAGGCATTAAGTTGACCATCTCTGGTACAGAGGATATCTGAGTATAATCCTGTGGCTGTGTACCTAAGAGCTAGTTAGAACTGAAAGTAAGGCATGATTTCCTGCATTGCATTTGATATTTAATTTTATTTTTTTCCTTTTCTTTGTGTTTATGGGGTGTGTGTGCGTTTTAAAATAAGCTTTTATTCTGCACTAATCCTCAGAAGCAGCCTGAGAAATGACATTTATGCATATTTTATAATGCGATTTCTGTCGGCATACGGAGAAAACAAATCAATTTCTCAGCAGCACACTGTTTAAAAGAAACAGCAACAACCTGTGGGATAAGTTGCAGAAGCTGTTAAAATTAATTATAAATGGCAGAAGATATAATGTTAGGCAGGGAAAAATGTGCTAATGTGTAAAGAATATTAACATTCAGTGCATCAAAGAATTGTCTGATTATTAAAAATTTTTGTGTTTTTATAAATGTCATAATGTGTGGCAACAAAGCTTTCAAAAGGCATCGGCTCATTTTTGTTTGAATACTCTTAACCACTTCGTATTGTATGACAGATATTAGCAGTGGTCTTGTTTTAGAGGTAGACATTGGGGTTTTCATAGTGCCTTGTCAAGTTTGCAATGTGCTGCTTTTCTGAAGTGAGCATCAGTTGCCTCTGGGCAAGTAGCAGAGAGCAAGCAGATGCATTCACAGAACAGCTGGAAGTAGGGACCCCCCAAGCCAAAATGGTGTTGTGGTCATGGCTTTATTGCATAAAGAGCTACTTTCCTGGTCTGCAAGTCTCATCCTGGGCAAATTACTACTCAACCTCAGTGAACATGTTGCTCAGTTTTTGTTTTTGTTTTTGGGGGGGGGGAGCATAAATGTTAATAGGAAAAGATTTCTATGATTCTAATCCACCAGATCATGGGAATTGCACACTTTGTCATTGTTCATGTAGCCTGTTGCTATGCACATATTGGCCAAACTTTCTCGGAAGTAGTAAACCTGTGTCTGAGCTGTACTACTTCAGGCTGCAGGTGGAGGCTGATATGCATGCAAACCCCTTCAAACAGAAGACTAGATGGTAGAGAGAAGAGTTTTAGCATAGCTTCCTGAAGTCTAATTTTCTGTGTCATTGGGCTAGAACAGTGGTTCTCAAACTCCCAGGGAGTTTGAGCCCCACTTAAGTTCTTGCGGGGTAGGGGGAAGGCAGTGACACGATTGCCAGAATTGCGTCTCTGTCAAGGGGCGCAGGGGCTTGCCTGGGCTTACCACAGCCTGCAGCAGCCTCCTGAGGGTGCAGGAGCCCTGCACCAGCCTCTGCAGGGCTCCCCACCGTGTGAAGACAGTGAAAATAACAATTGCAACCCACTTCGGGTTTTGTGGTCGCAAACCGGAAGTGGGTCACGATTGTTACCTGCACTGTCTAAGCATGCTGGGGAGCCCTGCGGAGGCTGGCGTGGGGCTCCCCACACCCTCAGAAGGCTGCTGCAGGCTGTGGTGAATCCAGGCAAGCCCATGCCCCTTGACAGTGACGCGATTCTTGCGATCACGTTGTTGCCTCCCCCTAGGGGCAGAGGCCAGGGTCCCAGTTTGAGAACTACTGGACTAGAAGGAAGGGGGTGGAGTCACTTGGTCAGGTGAATCACCAAGCTGCAGGCCAGCCCAACACAAATCAACATTGAGATATCTCACAGTGTTGCGTAGCAATGTGTTGCTATGTTACATTGTAAGAAAAATTCATTGTTGGCCTGTAATGCAGCTTTCCAATCTTTGACATCCCGTGACACCTCCATGAACTACAGTGCGCTGCTCCTAGAAGTGACTGGTGATGTCAGCATCGCCAGTCACTTCTGGGTTTGGGGACCGTGCGGGATGCTAGAAAGGTTGGTAAGAGGCTCAGGGCAGGCAGGCCCTTTACAGCAAGCAAAAACTGCATGCAGGAGCTCTTTCCAGCACCTGTAGCATCTTGCACTGTCTTGCTGCCAGCTGGCCGGTGGCCTGAGGTTCCCCAGGGAGTGCTTTGCAACATCCCGGGGCATTGCAACACACAGTTTGGGAACCACTGCTGTAATGGGTAATCTTCCTCAAACAAATTTTGAGCTACATGTAAAAGGCATCATGAGCAGCCTCCACTATCCTGTGTCTATCTTGCCTTTCTATACCCTGTAGATTAGTCCTAAAAGCCACTGCATATAGCTTATCAAAGGTTAATTTTATTTTACCATTGAAAATTGGTAATGAATTAAGAGGAAAAAATAGCATTGAGTCATTCCCCTCTTTACCACATCGTATTTGGTGATATATAGGAGTCTTTAGATATAATTAGACTATTAATTAGACATTTATAAATCTCTAAAATAAATTTTTTTTACAAAATGTATGGCTTTTGTTGTTGAGTGAGGTCTCTCAGAATAGAAATCAGCATTTAACTCTAATTCAATGCAGACTGTGATAGTCCACCCTCATTTACTATTCCTCCAGATGTTATTTCCTGCCGAGTGGGTGTAACTTGCAACTCCTTGAAGTGGAACAACCACAGATCTATTACAGCTGGGGTTCTGTTGGCTTCTGTAGGGAAGCTCATCTACAGTTTTACAATATGGTTTATGGCATTTATTTATTTGTGTAAACCTCCGTTCTTACCTATCCATATTGATTTTTGCTTTTAACAATAGCTTGTATTCCCCCAATGGCAAAATTTACTGAATTACTATGGAAATCTGAAACTTACCCTTTAAATCACAAAGGGTGCAATCCCTAACCCACTTTCCGGCACCGACATAAAGGCAATGCAGCTCCAAGGTAAGGGAATGAACATTCCCTTACTTTGAGAAGGCCTCCGTGAGTGCCGCCCAACTGCAGGATGCTGCATATGTCCCATGGGCACAGCTATGCCAGTGCTGGAAAGTGGGTTAGGATTTGGGCCAAAGTCAGATGAAGGAGGGCAAACTTGGGTACAATCCATGTTTTGAGTTGTTTATATTAGGTAGCTCTCTTTGGAATGTGGGAGTTCTGTGGCTTTGGTGATGATTAACTGGGCGTACTATATGTGAAAGGGTGAATTCTAACTGGAAAACCTTTAAACAAATCTTGCTTGAATAAAAACTAGGTGGGGGGGCTTACATGCACCTATAGGGTTGGGTGGCTTTTTGAGGGAACAGCAAAGATCATGTTTCTGACCCCTTACCATATGTTAAAAGATCTTCTCAAAGTATAGAGGCATTAGAGCCCTTAAATCTGTAGGTAATGAATTGCATTCCTGAGAGGAATTCTTTGCATCTGCATTGATAGAAACATCTACGCCAGTGTTTCCCAAACAGCGGGTTGAGACCCTCCAGTGGTCTGATTGTTGGTGGGTGTGAAACTGACAAACTGATCGCTAACAAGGAAAATGTATTGAGCCCTATGGGAAGTTAAACTGAACCACACATGCGAGTTTATTTATGCGTGAAGGTGCCTCAGTTCACTTTGAAGGATAGGCCAAGAGGAATACAGTGCCACCAGAATGGTCCCAATCCAAGCAACTCCTAAACCGGGAGTGCCAAACATGTCCCACACTTTCAAGGCATCTGCATTACATGCTCCCTTTTACAGTGTATAGGTGGACCCTTTTTAATCTGCAGGTTCAGAACTCATGGATTTGACTCAGCAGGGCTTCTAAACCCATTCTGAAGGGCCCCACCTGACCTCCCGGACACAACCAGAAGGTGCTTCCAGTTGCATCAGGAGGTACTCTGATGGCCCATCTTATCCATGGGTTTTGGTATCCATGGGGGGGATATCCCAGGAACAGATCCCCCATGGATATTGAGGGCCAACCTGTATCTGTTTTTGTGCAGTATTAAGAACATAAGAACAGCCCCACTGGATCAGGCCATAGGCTCATCTAGTCCAGCTTCCTGTATCTCACAGCAGCCCCACCAAATGCCCCAGGGAGCACACCTGATAACAAGAGACCTGCATCCTGGTGCCCTCCCTTGTATCTGACATAGCCCATTTCTAAAATCAGGAGGTTGCACATTCACATCATGGCTTGTAACCCATAATGGATTTTTCCTCCAGAAACTTGTCCAATCCCCTTTTAAAGGCATCCAGGCCAGATGCTGTCACCACATCCTGCGGCAAGGAGTTCCACAGACCAACCACACGCTGAGTAAAGAAATATTTTCTTTTGTCTGTCCTAACTCTCCCAACACTCAATTTTAGTGGATGTCCCCTGGTTCTGGTGTTATGTGAGAGTGTAAAGACCATCTCTCTATCCACTTTATCCTTCTCATGCATAATTTTGTATGTCTCAATCATGTCCCCTGTCAGGCATCTCTTTTGTAGGCTGAAGAGGCCCAAACGCCATAGCCTTTCCTCATAAGGAAGGTGCCCCAGCCCAGCAATCATCTTAGTTGCCCTCTTTTGCACCTTTTCCATTTCCACTATATCCTTTTTGAAATGCGGCGACCAGAACTGGACACAATATTCCAGGTGTGGCCTTACCATAGATTTGTATAACGGCATTATAATATTAGCTGTTTTGTTCTCAATACCTTTTCTAATGATCCCAAGCATAGAATTGGCCTTCTTAACTGCCGCCGCACATATTACTACAACTTACTGTGAATATCGGTTCTAAGGACAGATGAATATTCAAAAAATCGCATGGAAAGTGAAAAAACAGGTGCAACAAGAAAATTCCTCATAGTTTGAAACTAAAGCTTAAGGTCCTAACTCTTATGCACCTTAACTCTTATGTTAACTCTTAATTATGCAGTGCTAAAACTTCTGATAGGTTTTCCTTGTTGACTTTATCAATGCTGTATAATGCTATTAAATGTTCTTTGTTTTATTTTGTAATGCCACACAACTTTTTCCTTCTGCTGTTAGACATTTACAGTGATTTTGGGAGGAACTAGAATGACTTTGGAATGAGTTAGAATTTTTCCCACTGAAATTAATATAATGCCTTCTCATCTAGATTTTCACTATAAGGGCTATTTTCAGGAATATGAATATATATGAATAAAGAGGGAAAGGTGTATAATGATTAAGGTAACATTGGCAGATCTGTGTTTTCTTTGTAATGGTTTGATAATTTATAGATCAACGTGATAGAATTTTATCCTGAAGAAGCGATTCTCTTCCAATTTCCCAGCAATACTTTCAACAGACAATGACACCTGTTTCAAAACTTGTTTCTGTTTCAGCATTTTTTTTTCCCTGATTGCTAGGACTCTTCAGTTTGCAAAATATTATGGTGCTGAAACACTTTTCTAAAATACTATACTGGGAAAAAAGAATAAGGCACAACACCCCGAGTTTTGTAAGTCACAGTTGAGTGTGACTTTTGACTTAATGACTATAGTACTCGTAATTAACAGTACAATCCCATGCATGTTTACTTCTCCGGCGCTCATAATGCCTTTTAAAGGCATAAAAATGTCACTTGTGGTTTTGACTTTTTCTTGGTGTAACAGCCATTCTGAGACCTGCAGAGGCTGCTGGTGGATGTGTGCAGCCTATATGTGGCTCAGAAAAACCTCCAGAGATGAGAGGAGCACAGATCCCATTGCCTCCAGGGGGGGGGGAGCATGGGGCACCCTCCCACATCCACAGATAAGTGAATCTGCGGATATGGGGGGATCAGTCATGGAGGCCTCCTTAAAGTCAAAGAATGTTCCCTTACCTGGAGGAGACTTCCATGACTATCCCCCCCCAGATGCAGCATGTTCTCTGGTGGCACAGCTGGATCAGCAAGGGTGCTATTACTTAGAATTTGGCTGTCAGGTTTTAAGTTTATCAGTAATAACATTATCATTATCCTATTAAAAATGGAGAACTGAAACTGTATAATAGAGGGTTACTTATGATAGTTATAGCCCAATCCTGGGGTTTCTGGCACCTGCTGGAACAGTGACACCAAACGGCTACTGCTACTGGGTGCTGGGAAGCAGCCAGAGGTCTCCTTGGGGGAAGCCCCAAACCCAATAAAGGGGCTTCTCAAGTCTCTGCTGGCTATTTTGCCAGCGCAGACTTGAGAGACTCGACATGGAGTTCAGGATACAGTGGAGTAGAGCTCCACTGGTCTCGCCCCTCCCGTCCAGTTCCTCCCCCACTGTGCCTTCCCACCACCCTCAATCTGTCCTGCCCCCCAGAGGCCACACCGCCGCCTGGTAGTTGCATTTACCCCCAGTGGCGGTGTGTCCTCTTCCTGCCAGTGCTGGGCCTGGCACCTGACTGACGGCTCCTTACTCGCCAGGTGCCATAAATGTGCTTTATGGCAAGTTTATGGTACCCAGCCCTGGTGCTGGGCCTCTTTAGGATTAGTCCCTTAGTGGCTAAAGTGCGGTTTGAACTGCTGTTTTTCTTCTTATAGTCTTATAGCCCAGTCCTATCCCCCCCCCGTGTAGCAGCCACACCAAAAATGGGTGCGCTGTATCCAGCAAAGGGGGGGGGGGCAGATCAGTAGGCTTCAGAAGCAAAAGGCGAATTAAATCCTCTGACACCTTCGTAAGCCTCCCAACCTGCAATGGGTCTTTTCGGACCTGCTCTGGTGATTTTGCTAGCTCAAATCCAAGGAGAGAAAGGGGAGACCAGGAGGCAGCAGGAAAAGGGGATAGGATCTGGCATGCGCCATCACTGCCAGGTCCATGTCCTCCTGCAGCCACTACTCCCCTGTTACGCCCCGGCCTGGTTTTGCCCTCTCCCTGCCCTGTTTTGCCTTCCCACCTCTCCCACTGACATACCTCCTCCAGCAGGTGGTGGGAGAGCCAGCAGTGTGGGTGGAAAGGCCCCGGCTTTTCCACCAATATTCCAGGCAGTGTGCTATTGATCACACTGATGGGATGCCTTTTATGACAACGCTGACTGCTTTATGGCAGTCATCGCCAGTGGAAGAGGCGCTCGAATGTTGGCCAAGCCAGGTAGTTCTGGGCCATTAAACATTGTATTGTGAGCTACTTGTACGTAGTAGAATACTTTCTGTTTTTCCCATGTGAGATAGAGGCCTAGTTCTCACTGAGATGGTAAACAAATGTCTTGCTGCCTCGGGGCAATAAGAATTCCCAGCTTATCAAAAAAGTAGATGTCGCAGAAACAAGTGAGCCATGTCGGAGAATGTCAGGCAACTAAAAACATACCCAAGGCCACTCCTCAAACCTAGTTCCTGAGTATGACCGTTCTGTGACATCTACTTTTTTGACATGTTGGGAATTCTTATTGCCTGGAGGCAGCAATCCAAAGTGGAATAGCCCAGACCCTTGCCACCTTAGTGAGAATTAGGCGTCAATCTCACATGGGAAAGAAGGTGTTTTATTCATGTACCATGTGTCTTTTATACAGACTCAAGCAGTAGTAATGCAAAATCAAAACCATACATTAAAATAATTCCCTTTTGATACAATCAGCAGTCCAGGGGAACTGTAAAGCTCATGGTTTTCATGCAGAAGGTCCAGAGTGCTATCATTGGCATCACTAGATAAGGCTAGGAAAGATCTCGTTCTGAAACCCTGGAGAACCACTGCCAGTCAGCATAGACCAGGGCTTTCCAAAACTTGACTCTTGGGTTGGATCCAGGGTTCAGAAAAAGCCACCCCCCCCACGGAGCGGTGCTTTCTGTTCTGCCACGTCACAACTCATTTTCCAAACCAATTGCTGCACAGGGACTTTCTGGGCAATCCTGTCTGCTCATACATTCTGCTGCACAGCCTGCTGGGATGCTGGGCAACAGACGCGACTGCCAGAGCATTCCTGAGCAGCGATTGGCTTGGAAAATGAGTGCTGGGAAGGGTTTTTCCTGAACATAGGGGTCTATAGTGGGTCGTGACCTGATTTTTGTTGGGTTGCAAGACTGACAAAGCAGATTAAGCTATGTGCATCTAGGGTGAAACAAACTGCAACTTGGAGTAGAGGGGGGAGCACTGCTGCCCAATCACCATTTTAGCCACACCCTTTGGCATTTATAAATCAGGTAGCAGTCTAGGGCCCCTAAAAAACTTTTGCAGTATCACTGGCATAGACAATATTGAGCTAAATGGTCTGATTCAGTATGGCAGCTTTCTATGTTCAGCTAAGATTTTTGTGACTAACTTAAGTCCTGTTCATTTCAGTGAATAACTTTCTCTGGATCAAAGCCTTAAAATTTGATGCAGAAATCAAACCACCCATCAAATACAGGTTAAAAGCTGCCCTGAATAAAAGTGCTTTAAGTTTCCTTCCAAAAATATAACAAATTCTGGCAATAATGGGCAGGCATTCTGACAAACCCTCCTACTCCCTCTCCATAGTATCAGATTATATTCATTACTTTTGGCGTAGCATAGCTTTTTACGTGACAATCCATGTTTACCATGGATACAACAGTGTTTCCTGCAGTAAGCATTTAATATGTAAATAACAGATGTGTGTCACCTGCATATACCACCCCGAGTAATAACTGCTTCTCACTGCAAGTACACAGATGTTTATGGAAACACATCTGTTGTTCATGTTACATGTTCACTGCAAGGAAGCCTGGTATGTATCCATGGCAAACATGGTCAAACGAGTGAAGCAGCCCTCAGATTAGGCAGGGAGGATCTGATATGTAGAGGATCCTGTTTTGTGCTATCTACATCTGATTAGATTATAGACTTCTCTCTGTGCCTTATATTTCTACATGATGCTTAAATGGATTCTGCTGGAGTAGGGCCTACTGGCAACTGTTTGAATTCTGAAAATATATGCATAGTGTCAGTGATGGCTGAATAGCTCTCTTTCCTTCACTGTGACCGGGTCAATGGCTGAGAATGCAATTGGCGTCTTTATTTGGACCATAAAAAAAGACAAGGGTTAGGAGAAACCATCTAACAGGCCACTCCACATGAAAGGCTATTAGATCCAGGTCACTAAGTTTGGTCTGCTGCATTTTATGACAAAGTCTAAAAATGCAGATTTGTAACAACTTATGTTAATGAATTCCAACTGCTTGAATTTCACACTGAATAATGGCTGGAATTATGAGAGATGGTGATTTACAAGATCTGGTTGAATGCAATCTTTTTCATGATTAAGTTTAGAATCACAGCATTTTGATTAATGAATTTCTTTGCTACAAAAGTGTTGGAAAAAGGATTAAAATATATTATATAATAATAATAATACCAGAGTAATAATACAAAGGTGATAGAATGACTATTCCAAAAATGCCCAATAATTTTTTTCAGAAGTAGGCTGCCCACTTTTCATGCATCAAAGCTACTCTCCTTAAATGCGAATTTTGATTTTATAATTGGCAAAGTATGCATGGAGAATGCATAGCAAAGAAGGCAGGAAATGTATATCTTTTAAAAATTAATTATATACTTCATATGTCCTATCAAAGTACAGCATGCCAGTTTTAAAATATGGGTTCTCAATATAGATTCTGTATGTAAAATATCCTAAGTTTGATGTGTGATCCTGAAATAACAGGTGGCAGAAACTACTTACACCAAACTTTTTAAAAGCAATAAACTATAATGAAGAGAAAACATTCTTAAAAGCAACAGATGTAAGTGGATATGTTTGTGAGCCTTGATGGAAGAGAAGGATGCATTAGTATAATCAGCATTGCTAGCTGTAACTAAGAGGAAACCTCATGAATCAAAGTGTTCAGCTTGTAGAAATGTATGGTTTGCAGTCATTTGTACTTTTAAGTCCCATTGATTTCAGCGGAAGAGTTTTGCATGTCTTCTTTTTTAAAAAATTTTTATAATATGTGAACAAAAAAAAATAGAATAAAAAAGTGCATTACATGGATGCATAATTATAAATTACATACTTAAAAAAAGAAAAAAAGGAAAAAAATATATGTACACACAACACACGTACACGACCACAGTTAATCTACATATCAACACACTTCATGCAGCTTATGTTATTAAATCAAGGAATGGCCTCCAGATATCCTCAAATATATCCATGCGCAACCAATGCCAATATGCCATTCACGCGAATACTGATAAGTGCAAAAATATCATCCATAGGGCATGTGTAGGTGGGCATCCTTCCTTCTAATGAAGTAATATAAGTCTTTTTGCTACCGTGAGGGCACAGAGTCCATTTCAATTGTCCAGATTTAAGCCTCCAAATAGTGGGTAAATAGTTGAGAATTACATACATTGTGCTACAGCACAATCTTTATAATACTATTTCATCCCAAAAGCTTACAATAATAGGACATGACCACAACATACGTGTAAGTGTTCAATTCAGAATCTAACTTTGCCAGCATCTAGTTTCATTGCTTTAAATCTTTTTCATAGTTTTAAATATATGAAAAGGATTTAAAGCAATGAATCTAGATGATGATGATGATGATGATGATGATACAGGTATTTCTATACCGCCTTTCTAGGTCCTCAGATTTCTCCTCGGACTTTATTCAAGGCGGTTTACATGGGTAGGCAATTTAAATCCCCATAGGGATTTTTACAATTAGAAAGGTTCTATCTTTCAAGAAATCACAACAATCAGATGTTTCGTTCTTGATCTGGCCGCACATTCTGGCCTCCATCCTCCCACGCTCAGAGCAGATGGAATAACTCGGGTCAGCTTGTCAGCTGCTTCAAGGTCGCACGGTGCCGGTGGCCTTGAACTGGCGACCTTCAAATGTTATCTTCAGGCAAATGGAGGCTCAACCCTCTAGACCAGACCTCCTGCCCATACTGGCAGATACTGGCAATGTTTGAGTCTGAATGCAACACTTACGCCTCTGCGGTGTCCAATATATTATAAAAAGTATTTTTTGCTGTATTAAGATCCATAGATATTGTGAGTATATTCTTAAGTGCCACATCCCATTTCTCACCCAGGTCAGAACATTCCAATTCAGAATTCCACTTAGTTCAGAGTAGCATGTATTTCAATAAGATCTAGCTCCCTCATTGAGATATATGGAACTTAAGTCACATGCAATGTGTTCTGGTTTGTGCCATTTTGGTTGAATATTTGGGAATGATGTACTATATGTTACTGATGTAATATAGAAATTCATAACTCAGAAATCTAGGATTAGTATTCTGCTGATCATTTTCTATTGAGATATGTTATGAAAAGTAACTTTTAAAAGCATTGTACAGGCATGCGTCACTTAATGACCTTCCGCTTAATGGCATACCGAATATAGGATAGTGATCAAAACACACCAAAGAGGCTCTTAATGAGGCCATCAGGTCTCCCATGGCCTGCAGCAGAGTGTCTGTTTGCACAGCAAAGAGGCTCTTAATGCAAACAACAAGCAATCAGTCTCCAGTAGCAGGGACTGTTTGTTTACACAACAAAGGCTCTAACCACCCCTTTCTTGCCCTTGTCAAGCTTCATCTCCTTCCTGCTCCCCGCCATGGTTGCATTTACCACTAAATGCCATGGTGTCTTCAAACAACGGCAGTGGATGTTGCTTCAGAGGTATGATATAAGTGGTCTGAAGGCTTAAAGTAACCTTAACCTGGAAGTTCATAGACCTGTTTTATAAACCCAGTGAGGGGATGTTTATAGTAATAGTATTTGTGTAGTAGTGCCTTTGAGTTTTCAAAGCATTTCACATGTATTACATTGATGTAATCTTTGCAAACACCCCTTCACTTGACACTGTAAAGTAAATCAGTGTTGTTATCCTTTGTGTGTCGCTGCTGCCGCCATTTCATCCCAAGGGAATAGGTCTGTCTGAAAGGGGCCAGGAAACGTCATCCCTGCTGTTGGATGATGGCAAATAAGATGCAAGAATGGCTAGGTATCTACTTTGATGATTTATTTTTGACAGACCTGGACGGCATTAAATATCGGGGTACCAAGATCCATTTCTCTTTAAGTTTTCTTGTCTAGCCTTTCCATGGACTACTGCCTTCCACACCTGTCATTCTGTCATGTCAGTGGGAGGCCTCTCTACCTGAAATCCTGTTGGCACTCCTGAGCCACTTGCCAGAATGGAGCTGGTTTTTGGGCCTAGAAGGGTCTTCAAATGGAGCATCCTGTCCAAAGGGTAAAGGATACTCTTTGCTTGTAATACTTCTCCCCTGGTTCCATGTTCCAGGTCTCTTCTACCATCTCCCTTCCTTCCACCTTTTCCTTCTCTTCCCACTTCCTGGTTCTTCAAGAGACCTCCTGGGCTTGTCACTCCTCCTTGCTCTGTTCTTGTCAATCCTATGTCTCCACCCTCTTCTCATTTCTGTGCTCTTTCCCTTTGTCCTCTGGCTTCCCATCCTTCTGCCTTTTCCATATTTTCTTCACTTTTCTTTCCCCCTCCTGCCATCTCTTAGCATTCCTTTTTGGTCTCAGCCCTGTCCCCACCAAAGGTATGGATCAACTGCGCCTAATCCTTGTCTGTGATCTCCTTGGACTCCCTGGCCAGAAAAATTATTGGGCCACATGTCTAGAGGCCACTCTCTTATCTAACTAGATGTGGTGATTCCCACCAGTGGAACTCACATCCCTATATTGGGTCTGAGGAGCTGAGGACGAGTGCCTTGCCCAAAGGCCACCTGCTGACTTCTGGGGCAGAAGGAAGATCGTCACCAAGGGAGACCTGATTCACAATTCACAGGAAAATCATCTGCATGTCTACATTCAGATAGAAGTGTACAATGGGGCTTATTCCCAGGAAAGTGTATACAGCAGCAGTTCCCAAACTGTGTGCGTCAACACCCTGGGGCATCTCAAGGCACTTGCTGGTGCGTTGTTGGATGCCTGGTGCCCAGTAGGGAGACTGCACTGCACTTCTTCTAACAATTGTTGGGGGTGTGGCAAAAGACCTCCAGTGTGCAGTTTTGCTCATTGTAGAAATCCTTCCCTCCAGGTTTGAAGCAGTGTTTGGGGTTTCCAAACCTGGAAATAACTGGTGATGCTGTCATCACCAGACACTTCTGGGAGCCGCATATTGCATTGCAGCGCAGGGAGCAGGGTGTTGTGGATCCGAACAGTTTGGGAACTGCTAGTGTGCAGTTTCAGCCAACTATCCTACAACATTCTTATCACCTGATGTGTGTCCTAGAGCTCACATGAATAAACCTTAGTATTTGTCTTTGGACAAGTAGCATTGAAGTGTGCTACTTAAAAAAGAGTAGCACTCTTTTTTTAATCACATGATTTCTGTTACTTTAAAACAATATTTAAACACCAATAAAGAAATGTTGGAAGGAAGTCTCCAAAAAAAAAAAAAAAAAACATGCTTGACATATGAGTCTCTTAATTCTGTGATGTTTGATTATGCTGTGGTAATTTTAGTAACTTTAGTCATTCCTTACGCCTTTTAAAAAAGGAGTAAAATGATTCGAATGGGTTTACGTATTGCCTTAACAACTTCCACAATAGTGCAAAGCTCCCATCAAGCATGTTATCAGATTATTTTATTATGCCAACATTAATATTGGAAGCACACACATAATCTGGAGTCAGCAGGTTCATACACTACTATCTCATTAAATTTTCAGGCAAAAGCTGCAAAAATTAATTGGAGGCGTGTAATAGTTTAGAATGTGAGCTGGCTTATGGTAATATAAATTACATGAAGAGAAGACAGTTTTATATACTGAGAGAGGGAAAACTGGTTTACTTTAATGAGAAGAGATAGAAATGTGGAGCTATTTTTTCATTACAGATGCACTCTAAACTGTTTGGACTTACTTGATGAATAGAGTTAATTCTCTGCTACAGTTCCAATAATTCATGTTGCACAGTTTAATGACTTCTAGATAAAAACAGGATTGAAATGTTAATTTCTATGAAGAAATTGGAGTACTCTCGTATATCAGGCTTTTTTTTCTATTAAACTACTAGTTAATTTCACTAAACAGGTCTCTGGAGATATTTCATGCTACATCGAGCTTTGCATTTCCCTGTTTTTATTTTATTAAACTTGGTTTGATTTTGAACATTGGCTACTGGAGAATTTCACTTGTGCACAACACCTTCTGTCGTAATAAGAGGATTTTTTTTAAAGCATTATTGAGTTTATTAGAATTCTTGTTTATTAGAGCCTGAACTGCCCATAGTTCCTCACTTTAAATTGTTCAGATTAGTTCAATAGATTAGACATACTTGGTTGCTTCTAAAGGTATCTTTCTGCAAACTGAAGGTGCCATTTTCTCTCATAAGGGCTGTGTTACACCCCCACCCCATTAGCAGTTGCAGACCTACCATAGAAGTCTATGCGGCAGATGCCCCGGGTGCTAGCCTCTAGGACCCTGTGGAAGCCTCTCTGAGGCTCCCAATGGGGTTGGAAACTGCTTCCAGTTTTCCGGAAGCACAGTTTATAGCCTTGTTGAACCTCAGAGAGGCTTTCCCAATCCGGATTGAGGTTGCGTGAGGCTCCGTGAGCCTTAGGTGAGCGGGGGGGGGAGGGCTTGAGGGGGTGGCAACAACCCATGAAGGCGCCATTGCGGACCTTTGCCCCGGGGTGCAGGGCTGGGGAGGTCTGCAGCTGCCCAGTAGAGACCATTGTTTAACCTATGGGGAGCCATCACAGAAAAGGCCCTGAATCTCAGTACCTTGGTCCAAGTTGCCAGTTGTGAAGGCACATAAAAATAGACCTCATCTGCAAATATTAGGACATAAGAGCCAATCATACCGGAAGACAGTGCGTACCAGGGGGGATTTGGGGCAAAAGCCCTGTGTGCCAGGCTTGGGGGTGGCAGCGCCACAACCTACTTCCCTCCGCCGCTGATTTTTTGCTGTGGTCCGGAACCATGGTGACAGTGGCTGTGCTCCTGCCCTCTTCTCCTTCCCTTTCTTTAAAGAGGAGAAGAAGAAGGCAACCCTCAGATCAGCGGGGAACCACACCAGCAGTGTCTGTGCTCCTAAAGGGAAGAAGTGCAGCCCTCAGAATGGCTGGTTGGAAGGGACACTCGCCTCCTCCATTTTTGAAGGAGGTGTATGGCACTTCTAGCTTCAGTGGAGCCTTTTGTGCTGCCGCTAAGCAGTGCAAAAGGCTCCATCAGAGTTTTTTGGTTCTACTTTTAGTGGCACCCAGGGGGTGAACACTGTTTCCAGGAGGCAGGTGCCGTTCCGTCTGTGCTGCTAGAAGTGGCGCTTGCTCCCTGGGCTCCACTTCTAGCGACGTGAAAAAGCTCTGAACCTTTCACATTGCTTAGAAGCGGCACTATAAGCTCCATTGGAGTCTGGGCCGCCTCCTTCTTCCCCCTTTTTTTTCAAAGGAGGAGAGGAGGAGTTGGTGTAAAGGTAATGACATCACTGCAATTAATTCTGGGTTGGGGCAAATGGGGGGGGCGTAGTGCATGGTGGGAAAATTGCCAGGACCACCACTGCCAGAAGGTAACCCTTCAGCTAGCTAAGGCCAGGCTATGACTTTAAACCAGCATTTAGAAGCAAACTGGCAGCCATTGCAGCTCCTTAAGGATATCTTTGTGTTCCCTCTGGACAACTTCTAGACAGAAGCCCAGCAGTTGCATTCTGGCACAGCTATAACTTCCAGATGCTCTTGAAAGGATATTTTTATTTAGTGGCATTTCGTTCTTTACTCTTAACTTACAAACTATGCTAATGTTTTTTTCTGTAATCTGTAATTTCCATCTGTTTTGGGTGACAAGAAATCATCAGCCAGTGTTGTACCTGTGTTTTCAGTGCCAAAATCCTGTAGGCAGTTTCCTGGGAGTAAGTTCCTTTGAACACAATATACTTCTGAATAGACATGCTCAGGATTGCACAGTAAGAATTATAGGATTGCACAACCCACAGGTTTTGTTGGGGCTCAGACACACTGAAACTGCAATCCTATACACATTTACTTGTTAGTAAGCTTAAGTAGGCATGCCTAGGATTGGGCTGTGAGACTATATATACAGTAATAAGTCAAATGAGAACTGTGTTAGTGTTTGCCATCACAATTTGGCTCGGTTTTAGGGACATTGAAGCTTCACAGTAAATTGCTTACTCTTATGATGTGCCCAATGTGTATGGATCATTAGTTTGCTTTTAGATCTGGTCTATCACATGTATAAACCAATAAACACTATGCATTGGCTACAATGCATTGGCATTTTCTAACTCGCTTTTATTATGACCAGGTGGCCTTCTCTGAGTCTTAGGATACTGTTCTAGATGCACTTTTTGCTGCTGGCTGAATTCCCATGGGGCATTTTAAAAATACCTTGCTATGCCTTGACTTCAGTGCTCAGATAATGTACTGCATATTATTTAGATTGTGGGTGGTGACTGTTGACTTCGTTGGCTACAAACAGGCCAGAACAGAAACCTTCTTGTTTTTTAGCACCACTCTCTGGGGAGGGACAAGTCTAGATCCAGTTGCCTAATACTTTGGACACCTTTTCCCTTTATTTCAGATTTGGTACATGGAGTCATTGCTATACTGTCTCTGAGAGAGAAAAAACAAAGTGTAAAGGTGAGAGTGGGGCAACACCTAAACGTGTGATGCATATTAGAAGTGCACAGAATTCTTCATCAAGCAGTACTAAGAGGTAACTGACACCTGAAAATATTTGCTGAACTAACAATCCATTCTCTCTTGTCTCTTCGCCAATTCTGTCCCGTTGGATTTCTTTGCCTTTCTCTCATGAAACCAATCACTGACAGTCGGCAGGCAACATTGGCCGGGCTTCTTTGCTTAAGCAGCTGGTTGTGGCAGCAAAGCTCAAGGATGAATCTAAGTGCTATCTGCTTTTAGAAATGGGACCAAATTTGAAGTGTGTGGTAGAAGTGAGGGGAGATACTTTAATGTCAATAATTTTGTTCTTGGCTGGGCATGGGAGCTAAACGTTAGCCATGAGAACTAAATAACGCCCTCATGTTCAGAGGCTGTGTACATCTGAATACCAGTTGCTTCAGAGAAATGGTGGAGGGCTGTTATAATGTTCAAACCCCTTGTTCAATAATAATAATAATAATAATAATAATAATAATAATAATAATAATAATAATGTTGTTGTTGTTGTTATTGTTATTGTTAATAAAGCATCTAATTGGCTACTGATGTAAACAGACCTTCCATCGAATGCAGCAGGACTGTTACACTAATTTGTTTCTTATATATTGATGCGACTTTTAAAAATAATCTTGCCAATATTTGTCATATGTTTAATAAATAGTAAGAAAAATATAACCGTTGCAATCCATATTCATAGAGGAACCATGTGCCTACTCTAATTACAGTAGCCCTCAAGCCTGACCTCAGTAGTACTATTTAGCTCAGTTAAAATGCCAAGTCAGAGCATTTGCAACTCATTTAAAACCCAAGGGAAAGAAAGCATGTAGTTGTTCTGCCCCCAAAGGTGGTAGTTTCTCTACCACAAAGGATGATCAATTTATCTTGGAAAATCTTTGTTTGTATGTGATTGTCATCTGGTTTAAATGTCTCTATTAGCAGGAGGTGGGATAATCAAGCAAGAAAAGTTTATAAGATGCCTGTGTAAAGAGTACATAATGAGATTTGAGGATGCAAGACACACTTGCTGTTGATTTGAGTTCTTTCATACTTGTGGATTGCTTGCAGACAATACATTTTGCACCCTGACTGTCCCAGTGCTTCAGGTGGGAAACAAAGCTGAAATCACAAGTTGGGTTGTACAGTCTCTTGGGTCCCATTATCTCCTCTGGATTGAGCTATATATGGAAATTTACTGAACTGAAATAACCCTGGGGCATTTATAATTTTTATACCACAAAATGCTATCCCTGTGAGGGGGCAAGGGAACATGTTACATTGCATTCTGGAAAATAGTAAGTAGGTCCGTAAATATAGACCAGTACTGAGTGTTCTGTGAATTTGCCCTTCACTTACAGCTTGTACACACATGGATCGATCCAAGCCCACTATGAAAGTGCAGTGAGGCATAAGGGTTGAGGCAGTTTTTGAGAAAATGGGGCACAATCTACTTAGAGGGGCAGGTTAATTATCTGTACAAATTCCAGCGAATACATTTCTGTAGTTATTCAGTTACTCTTGTCGTTCTCATTAAGCTTTCAACTAGTTTTAATTCCCCTCCTGAAGGTCTCCTGTGCACCTAGTTTTATTTGCCTAAATGTTCATATCCTCACATTCCTTCTTGTACCATACCCTCTTGGGTAATGGTTTATATTAACTGTTTCCCAAGTACAGATTGGAAATGGCAGGTGCCAGAGCCTTTGACAGTTCTGCCCCAAGGCAAAGAAATTCTCTGCCCAGTGACATTAGATCAGCAAATTCCACATCCATGATTAAAAGCAGGCAAAAGGCATTCCTGTCTTTTCTAGCCTTGTAGTTGGTGTAAAGAGAGCTTGTAAGTGGAAGTGTATGAGAAAGATCCTCTTATACAGTACAGCCCTGGGATGTTTGTCAGGATGGATGCCCTCTTATGACTTCAGTATTTGACATTGGGATTAAGCAAAGTGTTTTATGTGCGAGGTGCGGCATGCAATTATTTTAACCCATTTTGCTTCCCAGTGTGGAAAATCTGCTTAAAATGGACCTCGCTGAAGTCATTGTACCATATACAAAGGGGTTATTAAAATGCACTCTAGAAAAAGAAAATGGGATTAGATGAGACACTTTTGGCTTTGAGGCCTTCTTCAGCCTAAAGAAGGCCTCATGGCCAAGATGTCTCATTTAATCTTATTTCCTCCTTGCCGCCTTGAATTTTATTAATCCCTTTCCCTCCTTTCCTCCCACCTCCTTTGCCTTTCTCAGCTTGTATTTGTTGATGAATTAGGTTCCCACTGGTTTCTGGGCTTCCCATGTAACAAGAACCCCTTTCGATGACAGTGGCCAGTGCCTTTATACCTTGTGCAGATCAATTACTTCTACATTAAGTGGCCCTTTTGTTTTTTTGTTTCTCCTGTCATCAATCTGGATTTTTTCCTTCTCCACTCTTAAGCTTTACTGTAGTTTTCCTTATGTAAATAACACCTGGCAATTTAGTTATTTTATGTGAGGTGTTGCCTTTCAGGCTGTAGCTGAAGGCAATAAGAATTTGCAATTGAACACCAGTCACATGGATAATTAGGGAAAACTGAAAGAGATCAAAAAGTTGCAATGATTTAATATACCTCATTTTTCTTGTCTGGAAACTGACTAGCCTTCAGCTGGTACCCAATAGTGTATTTCTATAATATCAGTAAATGATGCTTTCAGTCTGTAATCATGAATACCTACATCTAGTTGCTATTGAAAGTTCTGCTTCCTCCAAATCATTGTCAGATTGGAGAAACAATAGAATTCTCACCATTTTTTTCCCCATTTGTAACTTGGCTTACTCTGTGCTAAAATGCTCACCTTGAGTGTGAGGGAAATTTACACTGCAATCCTCTGCACACCTACCTGGGAGTAAGTCCCACTGAACATACCAAGACCAATTGAATGCAGTTGGAAGGCTGCAGTCTTTAGGCTCAGGAGTCTCAAGCTTCAGGCCTCTAGGTCAGTGTGGGGGCTCGATTCCAAAGCTGCCATTGGCTCTCCTTTTCTGGCTGACTTTCCTCTGTGTCACCAGTCCCAGCTGCTACTTAAAACTGGGCCCATGACAAGCTCACATGTTCGTTTCCCCTTCCTAGGAACTGGTATTCAGAGGCATAATAATAACAATAATAATAATAACAGTATTTATATACCGCTTTTCAACTAAATGTTCACAAAGCGGTTTACAGAGAAAAATAACAAGATGGTTCTGTTGTAATTTATAGAAAGAACAATGAGTAAGGCCCCCCACACAAAATAGGCGCAGACCTATGCATGTTTACTCAGAAGTAAGTTCCATTATAGCCAGTAGAGATTATTACATCCAGATTAGTGTGGATAGGAGTGTAACCTAACTTCTTAGTAAACCTACATTTACTCAGGTATTTACTCCTGAGTAAACTTGCAGCACTGTCTGTATGTTAAACTTTGACCATTTGGTATAAAGGTCAATTTCCCTCACAAGCTGTTCTCTGGCCTGTTCCATGTATGGAAATTGTTTGTATTCTTCCTATCTTAGACCAGTGTTTCTCAAACTGTGGTTTAAATATTTAAACCAATTTAAGGTGGGTCCCCATTCATTTCAATATTTTATTTTAAATATATTCGACTTGATGCTACCATGGTGTGTGACTGCATTTGGGGAAATGTTACAGACCTGAACTTTTACCAAGCTGCTATGTATATTCTTTTAACAATGTTAGTCAAAGGGGCTTACTCCTGGGTAAGTGTGGGTAGGATTGCAGCCTAGGATTGTTAAAAATTTTCCTGCTTGATAATGTCACTTCTTGCCATGACATCACTTCCAGTTTAATGACATTACTTCTGGTGGGTCCCGATGGATTCTAAAAAGTGGGTCCTGATGCTAAAAGACTTGAGAACCACTGGCATAGAGAAGTTTCTTATTTAGAGGGTTCTTATTTGAAATATCCCCCTCCAGAATTCACTCTCTTTCAGTGTGTATGACAAATAATGGTGGTGATGGCCTTTAAACTGACAGTGGATGTTGTCCCCGGTGAGCCTGCCCAGGCTTTACAATTTCCCTCACAAGCTGTTCTCTGGCCTGTCATCAACACACATTCACTGGATGGAGACCAGGTCAGGATTTCTGTGGTGGTGCTGTGATCCTGGAGGTTTCAATCTGGCAGTTGCGGACCTACTATCAGGTCCGATGGGGCAAAAGTCCAAGGCGTGAGGCGCTAGGACCCTGCAGAAGCCTCTCTGAGGTTCCCGACGGGAATGAAAACTGTGCTTCCGGTTTCCCGGTTTCTCAGGTGAGTGGGATAGGGGTGCGGATTTTTGCATGGGGGTGGCGATAGCCTGCGGGGAAGCACCATCGCAGAGACACCATCGCAGATGGTGACATTAAAGACGCACCATCGCAGAGCCTGCGGGGAGACACCATCTTTGCGCTGGGTGCAGGACTGGGGAGGTCCACTGCTGCTGTCTGGGGAGTACATCAGTCCTTCCCACCCCAGGCTTTTAAGTAGACCATTCAGGCCTTTTTATTCCACAAGGCTTTTAATGGACATCTTTACTTATTGTGGTTTTCAATATTGTTTGTATGCTTGTTTTTAATGACTGAGTTGTATTTATTGTTTTATTGTATTCTAAGAGTGTAGGCCCCCTTGTGAAGTTTTTACTCTAAAAGGTAGGATATAAATAAATAGTATCCCTCCCCTTTGCACGGGTCTGAAAATTGGAAATATGAGGGATGTTCAGAATTTGCCTCACTGAATGGTATGATGCTATATAGACAACCAGTTTTTCATGACTCAGATAATTGTCTCAATCTACTCTTTGCTGGAATTCTTGAGAAGACAAACCTACCCATCAGTACGTGTGCTGATGCTTTAATTTTGGACTTATTGTTATTGTTGTTATAATAACAATACTTATTTACCGCTTTTCAACAAGAGTAGTTCACATAGTACAATAAATGGGTCCCCGTCTCCGAAGGGCTCACTATTAAAAAAAAAAAATTCAGAGGAGACACCAGCAACACTCACTGGAAAAGACGCGATGCTGGGGTGAAGAGGGATCATTGCTCTCCTTTTGCTAAATACGAGAGACCACTTTAAAAGGTACCTCTTTGCCCAGTTAGTAGGGGTTATTTTTGGAATTAGTCAAGAACTCTACCTAGAGTTCTTTAAAAGGGTCTCACATGTTACTTTGCGCACAGCCCTCTTACTGGGAAGGTATTTCATTGATTATGAGGTCATACACATTTTAGATACAGCATAGCCACCTATCCTCCAAAGCTTACAAGAAAAAAGAGAGATATAGAAGTATTTGGTTGACACAACTGACAAACAGTTGGAAATGAAATGTCCAGGGCTTTTTTTCTAATGGAACGCGGGGGGACGGAGTTCCGGCACCTTTTTGCAGGGGCCCCTCCCCTTTGGAGGCATTCTGGGGGGGAGCAAAATAGAGGCATTCACTGGGTGGGTGCTGGGGGGTGCAGGATGGTGGGCGCCTGACCCCTGCCTGACCACACAACGACCCCCTCCTGCCCCCATCTCCAAGCTCTCGCCTGAGCCCAGCCCACCTCCCCTCTCCCCACGCTCTGCTTCCCAGAGCAGCTTCCAAGCCGGTGGAGGGCGTGGGGAACACGTGCCGACGCCGAGGAGGAGGACAGACAGACAGACAGCCAGCCAGAGAGACAGACTACGGCACCCACGGAATGCCTAGGTACTGGCTTGGTGGAGGAGGAGGGGAAGGAAACTGGCTTGTGCAGCCCCGTGCCAATCTGCAGCACAAGCCTAGCCATGTCTACTCAGAAGTATGTCTCATTGTGCTCAATGGGGCTTGCTCCTGGGAAAGGGTGGATAGCCTTGCAGCCTGAGAGCCCAAGCCTGTCTACTCAGAAGTAAGTTCCACTGTGTTCAGTGGGGCTTACTTCTGGGAAAGTGTCATAGCCTTGCAGCCTGAGTAGACAGGCAGAGGAAGGGCTCTGTGGCTGCAGTCCTCTCCACACTTTCCTGAGAGGAAGCCCCACTACCTCTAGTGGGACTGACTTCTGAGGAGACAGGCACAGGATTGGGCCCTGATGCTGCCATCCTATCCACAGTAAGCCCCATTCACTAAAGTGGACTTTTGAGTAGACATGCATAGGATTGGGCTCTTAGGCTGCAATCCTAGGCACCTTCCTGGGAGTAAGCTCCATTGACTAGAACAAGACTTACTTCAGAGTAGACATACCTGGGATTGGGCTCTTAATCCTGGCTGAGATAAATATCTGCACCCATTTTCACATGCTAAGGGCAGGTGAAAAGGGATTCTACATGTGTACAACGTGCTGTCCAATCTTGCCAGAGATAATAATAATAAACTTTATTTTTATCCCACCCTTCTCCCCAAAGGGACCCAGGACGGCCAGAGATCCTCCTCATCCTTCCCCCACAAGCATGCCCTCCGCCAGCCAGTGTTTGCAGCTCCTCTCCAGCAATGCACAGCAGCTGCTCAGGGCAGCAGAGAACATACAGTTGCATGCCAAGCACCTTCCCAAAGACACAGAGTATTCTGATACCTGAATTAAACCATATTTAATCGCTTGTTTGCAAACGTAGCTGTTTCTATGTGCACCTAAGGACCCCTCTCATGTAATAATTCTTTTTTTGTTCTTACTCCCACAGTTG
This sequence comes from Tiliqua scincoides, assembly GCF_035046505.1. Taxonomy (NCBI): domain Eukaryota; kingdom Metazoa; phylum Chordata; class Lepidosauria; order Squamata; family Scincidae; genus Tiliqua; species Tiliqua scincoides. The sequence goes on from NC_089823.1 coordinate 172,124,587, forward strand.
CTTAGAGTAATTTTACTACATGGAACTCATGCAAGCCATTTTTCAGAATCCATTCACTGCTTCCTCTCCTCAAAGTAGTGCCACACTACATGCTACACGCCACAAGTGCACCTGTACAGTATTTTTCTATGTGTAGAAAAATAAGCTAGAGGGAAGGGGATGTGGAGACTGACAGCCCAATCCTATGCATGTCTACTCAGAAGTAAGTTCATTTTTAGGGTGGAAGCACATAAAAAATATTTTATTTCTCCAATAAAAAATGGTTTAAAAATAAATAAATAAATAAACAAGTTGTGAGTTCCTGCACCTTTTTATTTACAAAAAAAGCACTGAAATGTACTAACAGTGCAGTCCTACATGTTTACTTGGAAGTAAGTTCACTGTATTCAGTGGGAATCTCTCGGGTAATGGTTATAGGATTGCAGCCTAAAACATAGCTGATGAACTGCAGGCTGTGACATAAATAAAAACACACTTGTACTATGGACTAGTAGACAACTTGACTGTGGGTCTGCATCAGGTAACAGTGCCTTCCAGTTTACACCATCTTTTGTTCCTGTATGTATATTTTACAACAATTCTCTGCTTTTCTCTTCAAACTAAACCCACGCTTTTTTGACAATATCCTATGTGATGAAGTTGGCTGACCTGAATTATTAACTTTTATGTGATTGTTAGATGGAAACTTTTAAGTGTTCCCGGCAGTTGTGGGATTATGATGTCACTGAGTTAGAAATATTTTCTTCCCATATGAAGGGATTTTTATCTGACTCAAGGTCGTTGGATCTTTTGTCTGCTTGACTGACCAGTTTCCATGGCTACATGCTGCTGACAGTATGAGAAACAAACAGAACTTTGCTTTCTAAGAATTATGTATATCAATCTAAATATTCTGTGTGGCTCTTAAGCATTGCACCTTGACCTCAGAGTTTTGCTATGTGGGCTCTTGTCAAAGTGTAGTTACAGCTGTACTTTATGTTTTTTGATATGAATTTATGTCATCTGAGACTTCTAACAAAAGTCAATTCTAAACAATAACTTCAGCTTTTAAAATCTCAGAAATAGACATGGCACTTCTGTTCAATAGCTTCACTATTTGCTCTTGGTTTGTTAAACCTTTTTGTTAAGACCTTGACCACAAACTCAAATATGTCATTTTTTATATAATGAATGCAATAATTGGACGCTCGCACATTTTAAAATTAAACGACGGGGGTGGACTTGTATAAGCTATGCTCTTGTTTGTGGATCTCAAGCAACCCTTAAATCTCTGGGTGAAAAGGGGTCTGGAGTAGTAGCAGGAGTGGCATCAGCGATTACCCAGGTTGGGCACTGACTGAGGGCTCTTGAATGGAGAACTTTGCCTGGCTGTGACAGCCCCTGAACCTTTAGTAGCAGTGTCAGGGGAGGACAAGTGCAACTTTTGCCCCAGGGCTGCCAGCAACCTGCCACCAGCAATGAGTGATAGCAGCCAAGTTCCAGGATAACAAGTGATAAGTAAAGTGACCCCAGAGTTATTTTGAGAGTAAACACGCTTATGAATTACTCATAGAGTCTGTGGACACTGTCCATACTCTCTAGAAAAGGAAATGTAGTTTAGATTTTGGGACACATTTATTTTCAATCGGACAGAAGTCAGGGGACCAATATTTAAGTTGCTTGTTGCTTTTACTACTAATCATATTGGTATCTGCCATTAATCAACTGTTTCCAGTTGTCCTGCAGGTTGTCTGCAATGAACCTCCCTTAAGTCTCTTGGTCACTTAATGTTCAACAGGAAGAACTGTCCATGCCTCATTGTTTCAATGTTTGCAGAAACTATTTTAAACTGGCTTCTCCTATATCAATTTCAAGGGATTGGATTTAATCCACCAAAATGACAATGCAACTAAAAATTAAATAGATGTTTATATGTCTTGGAAAGAAACCAGCAAATGCAAGGACAATGAGGCACAGGTGTGTAAATATTTTATTTAGTTTAGAATTTCTCTCTATTTTTTGACAAGAACAGTTTACACGGTAGACAAACAAAAGAAACAACTGCAAATGGCAGTGATTGATCACAACTTGGTAGAGAGTGTAATGTCCATAAGAAGAGAGGTGTTTAACTGACAGAATGGAATTATCATATTAGGGTATTGGCACCTGTCAAGCATGACTAGCGCACTGCTTTCATGAAGTGTCACACCATGACATTTGATAGGCATTTCATGCAGTGGGACAAAAGAATGGGAGTTGGTGCTGCTTGGGATTCTGTTGGCACTTTAATGCCATGTTTTGACTACTGACAAAACCTCTTTTTAAAGCCATAGCAGTAAGAAACCGAGTATTATGGTTCTGTGCATCTCTTATTTCACTGGAAGTGATTTGGTGTTTGGTATATATGAGATGAGAATGATGCTAGCTACTAGTGACCACAAGATGCCTTTCTGAATGTACTACGTATTAAAATGTGTTCGGTTCTTGTCTTTTGATAGAAGTTGAAGGCAATGCTGATATTGTAGAAAGTTTTATCATTTTGGACCTGGCTCACTCATGGGCTGTTCTATGGAAAATCATAGCCAGTTGCAACGTGCCAATCTTGGAGCTCAAATATTCTCCGTTTTTGCACTTGCTCAGTTTAACAAGCAATTTAACAAAACTGAATAACCAGCATATATCAGAATTTTTGGTTCCCTGCTGAACTTCAATAAATAAACACATGTTAATTTGGGTAATAGATGAATTGTAATTCTATGGCTGAAAGTACTATTTACAGATTGCTGATGGGCCAGATACACTGAGCAGTAAATGCTTTGTTTCTTATTTTTTTTAATGTTGGTTTTGTTTTGAAAAATGGCAGTACTTTCTGCTTTAATTTATTTGATGTCCCCCCAGACACTGCAAATGCGGCAGTTAATAATTAGATCCAACATTATCATAGACTGTATATGGGAACATCACTCTCCCTTTCTTCACAACTGTGATTCAACCCTAGGATAGCTGCAGCCATGGATACATAGAGGGATCACCTGGGCTGCTCAGAAGAGGTTTCTGGAAGGTGGGCAAGAATCCTTCTTGTGCCTATTGAAATGACTTTCTAGTGTTGATAAAGTGTCTACCTGCAGCAAGCTAGAAATATGGGCAGATTGTAGGATAGAGAGGCAGAAGGTTGTCACTTTAGCTACAGTTGTACAAGCCTCAGTTTGCATGGCTGCAGGAGGTGTAAAATTGATAGGATAGGTGTACAAACTTAATTTGCTGTTTTAAAAAGTATACTGAGTGGATTTAGGTATGTGATGCACCACTATTGTGTTTTGGGATGAATGGGAGTGATCAGAGTTCTGAACTGACAATAGTGACTTAATGTTGTCTGTTTTAGGGGTTTTGATTTTATCAGAGGAATATTCCTTGCATATGCACTTCAGTTTGATTTTTCTGAACCCCAGAACATACAAATACTGCAGATGTTTAAGCTGAGCATAAAATGCTGCTGAGGTAGTTAAAATTTACACAGAGTTAAAATGATTTGCGCATGCTGCCGTAAGGTATGCTATTAAGTGCATAAATATATAACAGTGTTAACTGGGAAGAACATTTATTTGATGAGATCACTGCAGAATTTCAGGTGCAGTGTTGAAGCAGTTTAATATTGCTAAAAAGAACGAAGGGGAAAATATATAAACTTAATGTTGAGCTTATTATAGCTGCTTGGGATAAAGCAGTTCGTCTGGTGCTATAATTCTGTTTAATTATGTAATTAATTAATAATTCTGTTTCCTTAGGAAATGCAGTTCTTAGGAACTGCATAAAGATAAAAGGTAGCAACCAGAATCATGCTTCTGTGAACAGAAGTGCTCTCCATGAGTGCAAACTCCCCAACCTCATTCCCCAAGTGCAGGGGTTCCTGAGACCCTGACACTTGTGTGGGTGTGTAGCACAGCCATCATGAGTGAAATAAAGCTTGGAAGAGCTAGATATCTTGGCAGTTAACTGTTTATGTGACCTATCATCAAGAAATGGCAACGGCAGGTGAAGATTTGAGGGAGTTTTGAGGAGAGTTAGGGAGCTATCAAACTTTAGTCACAATTTGACATGCTACTGAATCTGTGGGGCTCCCACTTATGGGAAAATGTACAAGATATAAGGATTTTATTCAGTCTGGAATGAGTAGAATTAAGCTGGGAACTCTCAAACTTGATTGAGGTTGAGAGTGCCGAAAAGTGAATCTTAAAATATTCTTTGCTACCTCTGAAAGCGCAAATGCTTAAAACGACTACCCTCATTGAAGGTCAGTTCAAAGAGAGGAACACTCATCTAAGACTCACTTCACCACATAACAATTATATTAATTCTGGGAGCATATCTATTAATTAAAGAGTTGTTCAAGAAGTTTAGAGTGATGAAACATGCTGCAGTAGTATGAAATATTTTTAATAGTGTTGTGGTTAGCCTTTCTCATATGCTGTTGATGTAAAACAAAGGAAGAGTGCCTCCGTCGATGAAAAGATACTTTGGGTTTTTGTTTAGTTGTTTGTTTCAGAGAAACAAACTACTTGTACTTGAGCTACTTGTAGATTATCTTTTTTTCCACATACTTATATTGCCCTTCCTCCAACAAGCCCAAGTTGGTGTATATATTTCCTCCACCTTTTGTCCTTATAACAACCCCAGTGAGATAGGTGAGTCTGAAGATAGTGACTGACCCAGGGTCACCTAGGAAGCTACATGGCTAAGTGGAGATTTTTGGTTACCTGTGGGCATTCTCGCAGGCAGCCAGTAGCAGCAGCAGGCTGCCAACACCATTGTGGTTTTCAGGAGCAGCGGGTTCAAAATGGTCACTGGTGGTACACTGTGCATGCTGCTGTATAGCCATTATGACCACAGAACCTCTGTTGCATTGTCATAAATGTTAGTTAGGATTGGACTGTGCATCTAGTTTTGGGCATCATATTTTAAGAAGGACGTTGATAAGCTGAAACTGGTTCAGAGGAGGGCAACTAAGGGCCCAATCCTAATCTTGCAGTATGCTGTTGGGCCAGCAGGGGCCTTCCTCGGGGCAAGAGAACCAATGATATGTCCAAACTCCCTCGTGGGATTCAGTAGATACCACATTGGCACCACTGAATCGCCATGCGAGGAGGTACGGTGGATTGGGCTGTAAAATGGTGAGGGGTCTGAAACCAGGTTCTATAAGGAAGAGTTCATATCAATTTGGTATGTTGAGTCTGGAGAAGAGAACACACACAGCCCAATCCTGTCCACACTTTCCTTGGAGTAAGCCCCATTGAATCTACTTCTGAGTAGACATGCATAGGATTGGGCTGTCTGGAAAGTCATAACAGTTGTCGTCAAGTATCTGAAGGACCATTAATAGAAGAAGGAGAATGTTTACTCTTTCTTTTTTCCAAGGGCAGGACTAAACCAAGGGGTTGAAACTACGGTACAGGGAAGTAGTTTTAGACTAGACATGAGGAAGCATTTCCTAACTGTAATAGCTGTCCAGCATTGGAACAGTCTGCATTGTATAGTAGTGGGTACTTCTTGATTGGGGAGGGGGTTTCAAGCCACCAGTCAGGGATGCTGTAGCAGGCTGTCTGCATTGAGCAGGTGTTTGGGCTAAATAACCTCCCAGATCCCTTCCAACTCCAGTGCTCTATGATTTTATGAACATTTTTTATTGTAATGACTTGCCTATCAAGTGCTTTTTATGATGGTACAAGCCAGTTTCCTGGAGATGGATGACAAAACGGAAATAGTGCCTGCCATGCTCAATAAAGATCCCAACATCTTTTATAAGCAAAGAGAGAGTTGCCCTTTACTTATCAAACAAAACATTAACTCCTAGGTTTTTTTCTTGCCCAAATAATTGCAATAGGATGTCCAAGCTGATCTTGTTTTCATAAATCCATTAAGTGTTATCCTTGTGCTCAGTAGTTTTCAGAATTGCACTTGATAGTGTATATTCCCTCTTAAGTTTGTAGCCTATAGTATACAAATATGCTGTCATTTTTAAATGCTTCATAAAGCTATATGAATATTTTGTAAAGTTCAGTGTTTGTTAATTAGTGGAAAGAACTCAAGGATTGCTAATCAAATCCATCTTTAATTTTGTTTTAATTATGCCCCATATATGGTCATTGGTTGATTTTCTGCATGGTGGCACAGAACCAATTGGCGTATCATACATTTTATTCCTTTGGAAATACTAACTCTACTGAACATACAATAGTAAGTTTACTAACAGTGATACTGCTCCACTGATAAGCAGGGACCTCATGAGGATTAGACTTGGTTCAGAATTGGGATGGAGACAAAACTTCTGAGGTTAGTGTTACACTGTGTGACTTCTTTGGGTGTCTGGTCCTAACATTTTAAACACTCAACATACCTTTATGTTGAGCTTCCGGTACCCTCTGGTTCCAGTACACACTTGCTTCCTCTTACCCTTGCAGACTGAGAGCCCAATCCACACTTTCTTGGGAGTAAGATCCATTTGCCATAAAGGGATTTACTTCTGAGTAGACATGCATAGGATTGGGCTGTGATTCCTTAGTTTCTTCTAACCCCTATCACATTTTTGACTGAGCCCTCATGGAACAACAGTACTTGCTGGCCCATTTGTAAACATTTCCACACAGTTCTGCAGAGGAAACCGCTTTGACGATAGAGAAATTTCCAGTCCTTAAGCAGCCTATAAACTGTGCCATTAGCTAATAAATATCCCTGCCCCCTACTGTGTCTTATGTGGGATCCTGTAGTATTTTTATTGCTAGGGTGATCCCTCTCTTGGTAGCATGTGGTGCTACAGCTGGGCCACCAAGGAGAATCCTGCTTTGTGAAGATGAACGGAGAATATGTTCCTCAGAACTGCCATGCTTAATGAGGCTAAGGTTCTGGTATTAGGAGATGTTAATGAGCTGGAGCATATAAACTAACCACAGGAAAAATCCTTTTAATGGTAGTGGCAGCCGCAGTAGTAAAAAGAAAGATGCTGTTAGTGTGGAAGCTCATTCAGAACTTAACTGCAGATGGAACAGGGCAACGAATCAAGAGAAATTGCCTTCATTTCATTTGTGGCCCAGTTGACTTGAGGAGAGATTTCCATCCCACAAGAACTTGGGTTACGCACTAGAAATCATCAATACAGGATGAATGTATATGAATTCAGCAGCTGCAAAGTGTTATGCTTAGTTCCTTCAAAATGGCCTCATTAATGCTTAACATTTCCTATCTATCTTAATTTTTGGCATCCCGCCATGGCTGGAAGCAGTACTGCTACTTTTCAAAGATCCAAACAGAGTTGTAAAAAAATATACCCTTGCTTTTATTTCTGTTTACATTGAAGTATTTTCCTGTTTGTCCTCTTACCCTGTAGTTTCCTGCTGAAAAAGTAATTCCAAAAGAAAAAGTAACCTCAGTTTGGCCAGTTGCCTGCTTAGGAACTGTAGTTGAAATTCAGAAGTAGTTTGCTACACTCTTGTCTTTATGTGATGAAGGGGTTTGATTGAGAGCTGGTGTAGTGTAAAAGGGAATTTTCTATTTATTCAGTCTGGTTAGTTGAAAATTAAAAAGCAAAGCTACATTCTTTACAATTACCCTCTAGCTAGGGATATAAAACTGCATGCTACAGTGACTATGTTTATTTTAAAATCATCTCTTGCAAAGAATGTGAACAGGAGGAAAAACCCCTATTACATATTACTTTCTGCTAACTTCCACTTGACTATGCAGAGAGGAAGGTCTGGTTTTAATGTTTAGACAGCAATGCAATTTGCAAGATCTTGCTGGAGAAGCTGCTGCCAATGTTAGTTTTGTGCCATCTCTCTCTCTCTCTCTCTCTCTCTCTCTGTGAGTCTCTATATTGTTCAGAACTAGTTCCGCTAGGGTTAGGTTTCTGGAAACCCTAGTGCAGGGATGTCAAACTTGTTTCATACAGAGGGCCGAAGTTAGCATTCTTTGCCTCTGAGGGTTGGAAGTTACATCCTTTTGCAGAAAATGATGTCATTAAACAGATGATGGCCAGAAATAAGCACTTTGTTCTCACATAGAAACTTATTAGCTGAAAATGACTGAAAATGTGCACAACTTGTTCATATTTTTGAGATATGAGAGAGCCGAATTATCAAGCTGGGAGAACCCAATTATAAAGGGGGCCAGATAAATTGCTTCTGGGGGCCACATTTGGCCAGTGGGCCTTACGTTTGACACCCATGCCCTAGTGGATAATGAATTATAAGATAATTAACCATTGATCCTATGGGAGTAACCTCAAGGGTTACTTGAGGGTGGGAAGGGGTACCTTCCCTTCCATCAGAAGAATCCAGCAGAGACCCTCAGGAAGCCAGCAGACTGCAGCAGGAAGTGCCAAAATTTATCAGAATGCTGCAGGGACCTTCCAGAGGCTGCAGTGACCTTCAGAATCGCACCCACAACCAGTGCAGACCCTTTAAAATGACAGGCGAAAGCTTCCGTCAGCCATTTTAAAGGGGTCCACGCTGGTCACAGGCACCATTCTGAAGGTCCCTGAAGCCTCTGTAAAGTCTCTGCATAATGGATAATGAGAACAGAGGCGGATAATGAGAGAAGGTAACAATTTTGCCTCTAAAATTTTGCAAATAGTGAATTCACATATAAAGAGAAGTGACTGTACGGGGAAGTGGCTGTGCAGAGCACAGGCAAGTACCTCTTGGAAAGATCTGGAAACCCGGGCTGTAGAGATGCAATCTTTTTTATTTTTCCTGCTTTATTTAGTGCAATGTTTTAAGTAATGGGCCAAATAATGATTGCAGACGCTATCATCATCATCATCATCATCATCAGTCTACCCGCCCCACCCCCACAATTTAAAGCTCTGTTTACAAATACTTCTGAAGAATTGCATGATAACACTGAAATAAATCTTCTCTAACTTTTTATAGATCCCCAGTCAGTCTTCTTTATGAGACCCAGGGGTTGCAAATCAAAGATACTTCAGCCGGCAACGGCATACTTAATGAGCATGAAAGGCACTTAAAACGCAGGATGTAGTCCTACAGATGTTGGGAATTGTACAGATGTTGGGAAGAGTTTCTTGTAGCTGTTGGTATCCTGGCTGAATTGACCATTGTCTCCTTGTAGTCCTGATGAATGAAGCACCCGTTTCATTTTTCCCCCCAATTATTGTTTGAAGATAGCCCTGGGATCAGTGTTGGAAGAAGCTGGAGGTTGAATTCTGTTTTTCTTCCACAAATCCTCTAGACAATTTGGGGAAAATAGCTTTCTTCACACATGTGTGGAAAAGCAATGCAGACACTCTGGCGTGTTTTCCAATAAGCAACACAAATTAAATTGTAAGGGATAAGCACATCAAATGCACTCACCCCCGACTTATGCAAGGGTTAGATTCTGAGATTGGAGCGTCAAGCCAACCTCATGTATACTTAAAATTACCTTGAAAATGCCATATATCTGAAAATATATATATACTGTCTCTTTAAAAATTACAAGAGGAAGCAGGAATTAAGTCTGACTGGGGGAACAGCAGCTCCAATCTCATACTCCCTTTTAAGCATGTATTTATTAAGTGGATGGCAGGTGTAATCACCCGCACTATTTAAACCTTTGTTTTTCTCTGTTTTTTGACCATGTGTAGCTGAATTCTGCCCCCTCCCCTCCTTCCCCCTACCATCCCTGAAAAGCGTCTCTACTGGCTGGCAGTAACACCACCAGCCACTCCATGGATACATCTTGGCGTTGAGGCCCAGTGCTGACTGGTGCGGGCCTCAGCACTGGCGCTGCATCCTCACTGCTGGTGCAGAAGTGTCGTATGGCATTCTTGTCAGTGGTTGCTTGGTGTGTGTAAATTAGAAAATCCTTCTGTTTCAAGGAGCTGGGTTAGATTATCTTTATGAATTTTTCTGTATGTGTAGATTGATATTGAAAATTTCCCAGCATGGATTACTGACTGAAACAAAACTTTCAGCATCTGTTTGTTCTCAGAGTTAAAAATGAGTGGCAGAAATTCTCCCTACCACTCAATTGTTTTGTTACCCATTTAGGTGAGAAGTGTTCTAAGTGCTTAGAGGGTATGAAACAGGGTATGAGTAGAGAACCACAAATTTTTGCTGGCTATATAAGCCAAGCCAGAATCTTTGATAGTAAGGACATTGTCCTCTGCATTGTGATCATATGGAGGTTCACTTAGAAATAAGTTGCACTGTGTCCAGTGGCGCTTACTCCCAGGTCAGCTTGCATAAGATTGCTAAACTCATTGTAACCTATTGAACTCATTGGGAGTTACTTTCAGGTAAACATACTTAGGATTATGCTTCTGTTTCCACAACTCCTAGTTCAGGTTATGTAGGGAGGAAGAGATGATGGGGTCATCTCTGCAATTGAATGCCAGGGTTGCTCAGAGCTACACCAGAAGGTAGTAGCCATCATTCTGCTCCAACCTGGGAAGGGAAAGCTGGAACTTATTGGGCTTTGAGCGTGCTTGGGGATTGGAGCTCTGGGTACATGGAGAGCTAAACTGAGAAACTCCTGCCTTTCCTCCCTTTCCAATTTGGAGAAGGAAGTCTGGGGATCCAATCCTATCCAACTCTCCAGTGCCGATGCAGCCATGCCAACGGGTCATGCACTGCAAACTGCAGTGGGGGGGGGGGAGAGTCAGGAGGCCTCCTCAAGGTAATGGAACAAATGTTCCTTTTCGTTGGGGCTACATTGAGGCTACATGGGTGTTGGAAGGTTGGATAGGATTGTGCCTTTTCATGTTTTGTTTTTGTATTGGTATTCCATTTCCGTACTACTCAGTGCACCTTAGAATTGCAGTGGCAAAACAAATCCCAGGAATTCTCTGAACCTTTGAAGCTTGGGAAGGGGTCAAATCAAATCATCCCCCTCTTTAGAGGTAGCTTTCTGCTCACTTGTCAGAGGCTGCCTGAGCATTTGATATGTCAAACAAGCTGAGCAGAATTGCAGAAACCTGTGTGTGAATGCAGAATTTGTGTTTGGTAACTGTTCCAGATGAATTAAACTAGTGTAAAAGGGTGTTTGAGCTGCATAGCTCATGAACTTTAGTTATGTTGTATAGCATCTCCCAGCCTAAATGTGAGACATTTTATACTGGAAGCACTTGATATCTGTCATATATCCAACTGTCATCTAGTCCTCGACTCAGTGTTGGACTTCAACCAGCACTTAAATGCTTAAATATATGGACTAATGAGGTGGTCTTCAGCATGTCACCATTTCCTTGTCTTTAGTATCTGCAGCATGAGATAAATGATAACTTGTTCCACATGGTTGTTGTAACTGAGATAGTAATTAAAAATCATCTTGTATTTTGAAAGTGTTGCTATACATGTGATTAAGCCAAGGCCACTGAATGAATTGCTTCTTTGCCTTAATTTACCCTTTTTCAAAGTGTGAATGAAAAATGCTGAACAGCAGGCGCAAATGGTCCCCCCATATCAGTTCGACCTTCATTGTTACCCAGTTATCCCTAAGAAGTGGTACTTGATCATCACATTATATTCACCCACTTTTCTGTTGTGTTGAAGCTCTCCTCTGTAAGCTTGATTAGAGATTTTAATAATGTTAACTGACCTATTTCCTCCATGCCTGCCTGAAAATGTTGAAACAGAAAGCTGATTCCCCCCCCCCCCCCCGGTAAACCACTTTTTGGACTTTTTTTGTTGAAAAAGCGGTTTATAAATGCTGTTAATAATAGTGACCCACTGAGTAGTTCTGGATACAGCACCAACCACCTCTTGTTGGAAGAGTAGACTTGTATTAAAGCTTCCAATTACAGTTTTGTTTTATTTGTAAACCACTCGGTAAGGGAATTTGAATTGTGTTCTCTCTCCCCCCCCCCCACCTTCAGCTGTAAAGGAGATAAATGACTTATTTCTAAAATAGCAGATGTGGTAAGACTGTGGAAGCCTTATTGTTAAGTTGCAGAAAGTCAGAGTGGGGCAAAATAATGGGATAAAATTTCTGAACATGTGCTGTGTTTTGCTGTGGAAAAAACTGCTGAAGAAAAATGTGGAATCATTTTAGTGATAGATCATAAGAGAGAACTACATAAAGAACGATCACAGTATAACTTGCAATTTGGAAGATTCTTCCTGAGTTCAACTGGACTCTTTGGGAGTTCCTTCAACGCTTGGAATCATATAGCAGATTTGAGTTATACTGCTACTACTAATAAATACAGTATTAAATGAAAACCAATACTTTTATTGTTATTAGCAAAGAAAATGTTTGAGGAAGAGCATTTGGCATACCTTTGTAATGCTGACCTAACTTCTAGAAACTGGTATGTTTCTGTCTTTGTCTGCTCCCCCTCCCTTGCATACCCAATATGGCAGTGTCACTGATTTGCTACAGCAGCATTATCAGTGTTCACTACATGTTTGCAAAAATTAAAAAAAATGCTGAATTGCTTTAGTCCTTCGTGGCAGATTGTTAATTTTATTTCCTATTTAACAGTTCCTGCAGTTCTAGAAGTCAGTATAGCTTTGTAAGTTCTGCTTAAAAGCATTTTAAATAGTCATTGGGCTATATAGCGATAGCATCAATCTTCCGTGCTGGTATTATAGCTAGAAAATGGGATTGGATATCCATTTTCATATTTAAAGCTAAATTACTGGCAAGCAGCCATATGATCTAAAACCCTGAGAATGGTAACCTCTGTGTAAAAAGGTTTTTGTACTATAATAGGGCATTACCTATGGGTGTGAGACTTTTTTTCCAACAAATCAGAATTTACAGGCAATCAGGTGACTTCTGAAGACACCCTTTTATCCTCAACAATTTCCTGTTTTAATTCTTTCGTTTTCAAGCTTATTCTGTACTCTGTAGTCTGTCTCCTGATAATGATTAGATCTGTTTAATTGGAGTGTTATAAGCTTCAATTACCAGCTTGTCCACTGATAACTCTGCTTTAGGTGGTCGGTGGGGGTAGATTTCCTTTTGAAATTAAATAGTAACTAATAGTGTAATGTAAGTCTGTGGCAAATTGAATTAATTTCCTGTTTCACTTCTGCTTCAGGTAGTCAGATAAATAGTGGATTTGTTAAAAGGCTCTTCTGTTCCCTTCAATCAGTTGCACACAATGCCATTTAATGTTTTTATTTCTTATTTTATTTTTCCTCCATTTCAATTCCCCAAATATCTGGTAGGTCTCTCTGATCTGATGCCAATAACAACATACTTATCTGGCATAAGTAAAATACAATCCTAAGCATCCTAGCAACAGAAACTCACTGCTGTCCAGTCCTTCAGCAGGGTTCTCAAGTTCAAAGATGCAAGGCTTTTTAATAGCCCTTTTTAATTGTTTTAGCCCCCTCCCTTCCAGAGATCCTTGCTGTTGCCTCTTTATTGCCAATTCTGTCCTTATCAGTAGTGACAGGAAATGCAGCCACATCAGAGGATACTGCTTGGCAAATGACTCTTTATATGTTAGCAATGAAAGGGCGGGGGAGCAAAAGGATAATCTTAGAATAATGAATTCCGAGAAAAGCTGTTCATATAGTAGTTTTAACCGTGCAAGACAAGCCCCTTTTCTTTCTGCCGTATGTTGTCTGCTTCACACTTTTTCCAAGAGAATTAATGTACTCTGAAAAGGGCATGGGCGCTTGTTCAAAATGTCTCCATATGACATCTCTGGAGAGAAATGTAGCCAATGCGGGAGAAAACATTTACAGATAATTGAACCAAGGGATTAGGCTCAGTTGCTCCTTGATAGGAAAAATACTGAGGATCATGTGTACAAAATAAGATGTGCAGTTTTGAAACTTTTCAAGAACTGGGTCAAAGGAATTTCAGAGTCTATGCTAATGACAAGGAGGCAAAACGTGTTCAGCTTGTCACCAGTTCATATTTGCATTGTGCATATGCTTATTCTGGAATAGTTTTCAATCTGAAACAGTACCAAATAAAACACTCAAGAGCATTACCTTTGCCAGAGGTTCTCAAACTGGAGCAACACAATACCCCAGCCTGAGGACCTCTGCCTTTGCCCCTTTAAGGAGCGGGGAGGGGAAATGCAGCAGTGCGCTCCCCAGGATTGCGCCACTGCCAAGGGCACTAGGCATGCGGGCACTGGAAGGAGCATTAGCCTCCCAGTGGTGCAAGGAGCCCTGGGGAAGCCTCCACAGGGCTCCCCTAGCCGTGGAGAATCTAAAAACAACTATTGCAACCCACTTATGGTTTCACAATCACAAACCAGAGGTGGTTCACATTTGTTGTTTTTAGATTCTCCACAGCTTGGGGAGCCCTGCGTCGGCTTCCCTGGGGCTCCCTGCACCTCTGGGAGGCTGCTGCTCCTTCCGGTAAGTAAAAGAAAGCTCTTTGCACCCTTGGCAGCGGCGGGCCACTATGTATATGCTTTTAACAATGATGGTCAATGGGGCTTACTCCTGGGTAAGTGTGCATAGGTTTGCAGCCTTTGGGATGCTTGGTGGGTCCTGGGGCTTAAAAGTTTGAGAACTATTGCTCTAGGGCAGTGGTTTCCAACATTTTTTCACTTGCATACCCCTTGGCAGCCTATTTCCATAAATTGTACTCCTCCTATTAGCCCCACAAGGCATTCTAATGCAGATCTGCCTTTTTAAAGACATTATTCAATTCTTTTTCAAGTACCTCTAAAGATCCTGGCAAGTACCCCTGGGGGTACATGTCCCCAGGTTGGGAGCCACTGCTGTAGGACCTCTAAAATGTTTGAGAACTGCTGATGTATAGGATTGTAGCCCTAATGGGGAGCCACGGCTAATGACCCAGTAGGTCAAGGGAGCCTCTAATTGAAAAAGTTTTGGAACCACTGCAATAGGAGATTGCCTGGGTTCTTCTGCACTACAAGGTTACCTCTTTGCTGCAAAGTCTGCATATGTTATGTACGGTATGCACAGAATGCAATACAGCTATTTAGGTGTCCCTTTAGGAACACCAACAATAATAGATTCATTGGAAGCGTTTATTGCCACTTAAAAATGCTGTTGCCTAAAATACAATGTTTTTAAATGAATGAACTAGGCATGAGGGCACTTACCTACTGGAAGGAGCATTAGCCTCCCAGGGGTGCAGGTTATATTAATAACCACAACTGAAAAACCCTCTTTATAATGTAAGCAGTGTTTTCTCCACTGATATAACAGTGGATATGATTATCATCAAACACAAATGCTAGTCAAGGTGATTCCTTGTCCTTTAACTGCAGTCTTAGAAGCTGGTGTCACCTTTGCGCTAGGGCGAAGAGCCGGTCAAATATAATGCCAGCACTTTGTAAAGTTCCTTCACAGCACAGTAGCATTGTGCAAGGGAGCATTGTTTGAGAGTGAGTGATACGGATAACAGGCCAGTGCCATCCTCCATACCAGTGTATTCCAAACTGTGGGTCACAACCTGGTTTTTGGTGGGTCACAAAACTGACAAGCTGATAGTTGACAAGGAAAATGTATTGAGCCCTATGGAAACAGATCGGAGCAGCATGTGTGTGTTTTCTTGTGAGTAGGCAAACGTGCCTCAGTCCATGTTGAAGGGCAGGCTGAGGGGAATGCAACTCCACCAGAATGGTCCCAATTTGGTTAACACAGGCTCCAACGAACTCTTGAGAATGAAGCCTGTCCGCCCACCAGTTGGCAAGGAAAATGTATTGAGCCCTATAGAAAGTGAAACTGAGTCACACTTATGTGTTTACTCACAAGTAGGCAACAGTGCCTCGACTCATCAAAAGCTAGGTGAAGGGAAATGTAAGACCACCAGAATGGTCACAAACTTATGAATTTAGAGTTCAATAAGCACTCTAGAAGGCAGTCCCCTCACCATAGTAAAAAGGATAAAAACACAGGCTTGAGCAGCTGATAAAGCAAAACTTGGGGGGGGGGGCGTCTTGTAAAGCTAGGTGGGTTCCAATAGAGTGTCATTTTTACAAGTGGGTCCCAGTGCTTAAAAGTTTGGGAACCAGTGCTGTAGACAGTGGGAGTGGCCACATATAACTAACACTGGAGGAAACATCTACTAGTACAAGGTAAGTGGGAAAGAGTACTGAGAGTTAGAGAGACAGGTGTCACAGTTATTGGTAATTCTGCCTTCCTTGCCTTTGATTGGCTGTCATGGATAGAACTGTGTTGCCTTTCATTGACAACTGAATAGAATAGAATGAAGTGTGAGTGGCCATAACTTCCAAGCACATTTGGAAGGTCCAATTTTCTATCTCTGGCATCTCTAATTAAGGAATCACAGGAGGCAGGATTGTGAAACACCTCCCTCTGCCAGGGCTAGATGGATCAAATGGATTGCCTTGTATTTCAGCAGCCACTTGCATTCGTCTCCAGATTTTGTCCTTGTTCCTGGTGCGGATAATGATATGTCATTATGATGTAATGATAATGCAGTAAGATATATTTTTGGCTAGAAGTCACTTATCTTTAAGAATGCTCTGTAAGCTGAACAATAGCATATTCATATCTTCTGATCATTGCACCTCATTGGATGTTCCTCATGCCAGTGTAATTGTAAATTAAATAGAAACTAACAATGTCAACAGAACTGACTCCATTTCAAGTTACCTAAACTACTGATTTTCCTGGAAGGCAATATGTCCATCCATTCCACCACCACTCACACCCTTTTTAAATGTATAATAAAGGGGAACAACTTGTAAATGATGAGACTATTGTTGTCTCAAGGTTTGTTTATGATCTGTCTTAAAGGGAAAGACTAGTTTAAAGTACTGTAGTCTCTCTGCGGAACTTGCAAAGTTCAAAAGTGTATACTGGAAAAAAAATTGCATAAAGTCCTGGGAGAACAATAGGCTGGGAAACAGCTGGCTTTGTAGGCAGCTAAAATTTGAGTAATTGTTGGAAGGGGAAAAACAGTTTGAGGAATCTGCTTGAGAAAATTCACCATTGTTATGTACTCCCTGAGAAGTTTCTGTCCAGAGATTTATGCAACATTTGATGGTTGTCAGCATCCAAGTGTATTAAGATTATTTCTGGTTTTGAATTATCAGACACAAGATTTTGTGTTGCATTGTTTGTATGCAGCTTAGATTTTTTTTAACCTGTGAGTTCACAAAATGAACAGCAAAGAACTTCCTATTAGCAGATTTTAGTTAGAAATCCAGTTCTGAACCTGCTCTGCTGTCAGTGTTGGCCAAGGTATCTATCATGCAAACTCAAGTTAGATACAGATGGGACACTGTATCCACTGGTTTGACTCACCAACTGTACTTGCATGTTCTCTCAAGTCACAAAAGGACCATAACTGGCTCCCTGGCTTATTATCTGTTGAAAAACTTGCTTGTGCTTGACCATTCTGTTTCTTTAATTTTTGACCTGCTCTGTCAGTCTGCTGACATGTTGTCCACTCCAGTCATATGTTCCACTTCGATTGATGGGATATGCCTCTTCGTTTATGACAGCAACTCACTGATCTTGTGAAGAAGGGACCATTAACGTGTTGCTCCCTTGTTTGTTGATTTGTGCTTTGGTAGATATGCTGTCCATACAAATCAAGACATGGTATCCCTGGATGCTCTTCAGAGGGCCAGTTTGATTGCCCTGGTCAGTTGATGCTTTTCTTGGCCTCCACTGACATCCCACAAGCCCTGTTCTGTCCTGTCATGTATATGTACTTCCCAACTCGACAACCTACTTGTTGTCCCGATTATCATGCAGGAAGGTGCCTCCATGCTGATTCACCAGGGCAACATGTCCCACTCCGGCAGCCACTCCAGAGAGACTTTCAGGTTCACAGGGACTGGCAGACTTTTATCTTGTTGCTGGGCCATTCTTTCCTGGAACGATAGTAGAAAATGCTAGAGTCCAAGTATGAAATCTGAACCATTCCATTCGTCCTGGTGGGATGCCATCATGCTGAATAGTTGAGCCAATTACACAAAGTCATTGCCTGTTTTTCTGTGTTTTTGAACATTTTTAAACCCCCTATAGAAGCCCCTGTGTAAGTTCAGACACGAAAAGTGTAGCCAGTTAGATACAAAATGGCCAGAGTTCACAGTGCTGAGTCCTGAAGTTGGTTTGAAGACCAGGAATTGAGGAGAGTTTCCAGATCAAAAACTATGACTTTGAAGTGGACTGAAGCCTCAGTCTGAAAATTAAGTACCGCTACTCTACCACCACCGTCAGATATGACTTCTCCTTTTGTCTTTGGGTACTTCAGGTTATGGCAGCAGTGCATTTCCTGCTCCTGAATGCTCTTATCTGGCCTAGAACCTATCCAGATTGGTGGAATCATGCTGAGCAGGAGTGGGCCTATCTGGGAACAAAAATGTTCCTTTATTTGGCTAAGATTGTCAGGATTCCGGTTCTAAAATAACACAGCAGATGGTACTTGGTTCACAACTCCAGGGTGATTCCTGCTTATGAGAAAATAACATCTCTGAGTAAAATACTTTGTAAAGCCTGAGGTTTGGATGTTAGCTGTCTTATTATGTAATTTATTATAATGTGGTCCATCTAGCACGCTATATTTTTAACTAAGGAATGACATCGCTTTTGTCTGTGTGATTACATGTACTCCAGGAAGCATGCTATATGCATTGAACATGCACATGTTCTGTTTTTGTGAGTCTCCAGAATGAAAAGTTCATACAAAACTGATTCGCGTGGGAATATGTGAAATGTGATTGTGAATTCAACGTTGACCCCAGACCTTTTGGGGCCTTGCACTGTTGGAACTGGTGAACTGATCTCATGCTAACTGGGCTGGGACTTAAAGCAAATGTTTCTTTTGACTTCATTCCTTGACCTGTTTCACAACTCCTGAAAGGGGAATCTGCTGCCCTTACAATCAGACTGCTCAGTGGCTAAGTGGGGTGTGTATTCTCATGCTAAAGAATCCCCTAGGGGAGGGCTTTTCAAACTGGGGCATCGCGGCACCCCAGCCTGTGAGCCCTGGCCTCTGCCCTCTTAAGGGGTGGGGGCAGCCTGGAGGCAGGGAGGAGGCAGCGGCGCAATCCCCAGGATCGTGCAACCCAGAGGGGCTGCAGGGGCTTGGGTGCTTTAGCAGAGGCGGGGCACGATCGCTCAACATTTACTCTCACTGCTGCGGGAAGCCCTGCTGCAGGTCGCACCGGGCTCCCTGCAGCCTGGGGAGGCTGCAGGAGGCTTGCTGCTGCCTCCCCTCCCCCGCCCACGCTGCCTCCCCCTGTCCACGCAAGTACTTAATGGCTCTCAAACCCTCTCAGAGAGTTTGAGAACCACTGCCCTAGGGTAGCGATTGTCAACCTTTTTCATTTCATGGTACACTGATAAAGCATTAAAATTGTCAAGGCACACCATCAGGTTTTTGACAATTGACAAGGCACACCATGCTGCTAGTGGAGGCTCACACTCCCCATTGGTCCTACTAACAAATGACTCCCCCCCCCCCAGATTCCTGTGGCACACCTGTGGACCACTCGCAGCACACCAATGTGCCACGGCCCAGTGGTTGAAAATGGCTGCCCTAAGGAATTTGCATAAGGGAATTTCCACAAATACGCGCCTGTTCTTCTCTCTGAAGTTCCCCCTCCCCCATATTTTTTATTTGGGAGGGAAGCAAGGTTTGCTTGGCTTTGGGAAAGAGATGTATCTGCTGTAATATCTGGTCCCTTTTATAAAGAAAATAAAATAGTGTGGTGAAAGCTTGCAAAGCTGCTATTGAAATGATAGTGCTGCACGAATGTGACTAGTATCGTCTCCTTTGCTCATTTAGCAGCCACGTACTTGTGCTCGTAGTGACTCCTTAGAACTCTTAGAGCCCAACTGGTGAGCAATGCCAGCCTGTGTGCTGCCCTGACAATGGCTGTCACATCCATGTCTTAAGGCGCATCGTGACAGCCGGGAGAGGAAAGGCACTGGTGGGGAAGGCAGTACCGAGCCTGATCCTACTGATAGCCATTGTCAGGGCAGAACACGGGAAGCTGGCACTGCCTATCACAAACATGTTGTAAAGCACATTGCAGCGTCCGAGAGAGGAAAGACACTGGCGGGGAGAGCAGTGCCAGCTGGCACTAGGCCTCTGTGCTGGTTGGACTACTGGTGGAACCGTTGACAAAGAGTTCCCTGCCAAGTTGTGGGGAAGTGTTTCTTGGTGGGGGGGGGGAAGGTAGACTGAGGGTGGTTCAGGCCTGGGAGGGAGCAGGACAGCAACAGAGGCTGTTGGGCCTTAGAGCCCTACACAGGTCTTCTTGGTTCTTTGCCAGCTAACTAGCTGGTGCAGATTCAAGGAGATACTTAGAGGTTGGGGGGCCTGACATGGAGCAAGGAAGCTGATGTTGTCTTACCCCAAGGAGAGCTCAGTCTGCCTCCCTGGCCCTCCGCAGTGGTTGTTTTGGCGCCCTGTACCTGGCTGCCTTCATAGGATGGCTACTTTCATAGAATTGGACTACCCATTGCCTTGGGGAGGCTCCTGTTTGAAGTGTTAAATGTAATTTTTTAGATATTAAATTATATATTTATTATGAATATTAATTTCTCCAGAATGAAAGGAGAAGGTGATTTTCTTGATCTCTGTACCCCACTCCCCATCAAGCTTCTCTTGAGAAATGAGAAGGCAGTTGAGTATCCTATCAGATTGTGAACACAGATTCTTTTCTCCCAGGATTCCTTCAGGAATTAATCTATAGGAACACTTTATGACAAACAAGGTTTTTGCAATGCCATGTAATCTTTAAATGCTGTGCATATAAGATCATTATATTTTGTCCTCTTCTTGCCATCCACTTCTTATTTTTATAGGGTTAAAAATATCAGTTGCCTTACTTAACTTAATTATTTTTCCTTTCTTTACCACTTTGGAAAGCCAACCCACCGGGGAAAAACTGACTAACTTGCTGAGTAGGAGCTATGGCTAAAACAACAACACTGAGTGGAGTGGTGATAAATGCATGATGTAAACAAAGTAGCAGAGATGAGAAAAATAGTTTTTCTTTCTGGATTTGTGCTAGCATATACAGAATAATTTTAAGGCAATATTTATGGGATTCCAGAGAACAGTTTTGAGGCCGGTTTTTGAACCATGTAAGAAAATAGAGAATGGCCCTGATTTAAAGCCATCTGAAAAGATACGGGGCTTGTTTTCATGTTAGTTTTGCATGTGGCAAATTCACTACCAGGTCGGTTTCCAATCCATTTTGCAACCTTGCTCTGGCATGATAAATACCAGTTCCCACCATGTGAGGGCACATTCAAACAACACATTTGCCACATAAAACTGTCATGATAAAATCACCCTGTAATGACATTATCCTGTCCACTTGTAACATTTGGTGTTTTTACATTGACAGGTTTTAATGAATGGACCTTGATGTCTCAAAAATATTGAGAAAGGACTCTGGGTGCTAATCAAACAGCTACTCCAGTCGTCAAGGAGTAAGCATTTTCTCACATTCTTACATCGGTTCAGTGTGTTGTGAAAGATATATTAATGCCTAAAGATACATGTTAAAGGTGACACTTTTAAGAAGAGCTGCATCAAGTGTAAAACCAATCTCAAGTTGTTGTTTGAATTGAAGAAAGCAGTATTTAAGATTCTTAAGATGTCCTTAATGATACAGGGATGGCAGATCAAGCTTTTTCCTACTTTATCAGGTTTTATACATTTTGACTCTTTTGCTTGATGTTGCTTGCAAAAATCTTCACTAACTACAGGAACCTTATCAGAAAATGAGAGAGATGAAGCAGATTAGTCCTTTTTGTTGTTCACATATTTGATGGCATGATTGTACAAGCTTTCAGGTGGCTACTGTGCAGTTTTTCTCAGCAGCAACATCAAAGAAAGGATGAGTTGATTGATTGCTTTGGAAGTTGGCAAACACTAAACTTACCAGGAGTGGAAATGGCTGTACCTCATAAAGTAGAACTTCTCTGGGGCCATGCCTATATAAAAAAAATATGGAAGTTCCTTATGCTGAATCAAAATCCTTATTCTGTGTATCTGACAGCCAGTCCTATGCATAACCTATTCCCACCCAGGGCTACTGGGTGGGAAGCGTTATGGCAGTAGAAGTGACTTTTGCTATCATAAAATGATTGTCAGTGGCATGCGTAGTGCACTGAAGGTGACCATTTTGTGCGTGCTGCTGCAAGAGGCAGTGGTGCGCACTGGATCCTATCCTTTTCATTGCAAAGCTCTTTACCCCCTTTCTCTCTATGGACTTATGCCACCAAAAATGGGGGCATATGTCCAAGGAGACCGATAGGTGGCCCAAGGGCTTACCAGGGGATAAGAATAAATGTTTTATATTTACCTTCTGATTGCCCTCAGATTCCCCCCCCCCAATGCATGCCTTTTTGTTGCAGTTGCATCAGTGGGAGGGGGAAGAGGATAGGATTGGAACTTTAGTGTTGTCTGCACTGATTGATAGTGGCTTTCCAGGCTTTCACTAAGACAGTCCAAATGATTTTGTAAGGGAGCCTAACGCATACATAGGGTTTTTTAAATAAGTCATTGCAAAAACCTAAACATAAATCTGACAGTTCAGTTTGGTAGTGGGAATTACTTACATGTATACTTACTTTGAGGTATACATGTTTATTTCAAAGTAGGTCCCACTGTATTCATGCTTACTTTCAGATAAATGAGTACTGGATTGCAGATTTAATAAAGTAATCTAATTCAGAGATGAGAACTGGCTTTCCAAAACAGAATGTCTGTGTAAATTAGCCAAAGTAAGCAGATTTGAATGATGTACTTTGCAATTGTACTGTTTTGCATAATTTATTCTGTTAGCTCCTTGACTTTTCCCACATCTCTGCACAGCAATGGTGTCCTTCCAGTACCTACCTTGCTAGAATTCTTCAGAATTCCTCTGGATTTTGAGATGTCACCATGCACTGTCCACTCATTTTTAAGTACAGTATATCTTTGAATTCACAAGCGCTAGAAAAGTAAATATAAGTTCTGGAATTCCTTGGAAGTTGAATTTTATGTGAAACACTGCATTTGGTGGTTTTTCTGTGCTTCTGCGGAACTGCAGCATATACACTTTTTAAACTTTTGTTGCATAACAAGGGGAAGCCAACATGTAATGTTGCTGTATTGAATCTAATACAGTGTTTCTCAACCAGTGGTACTAGAAGTAGTGTCTGGTGGTATATGCAGGACCCCACCACCTGGCAGCGAGACCAGCAATGCAACACAAGCAGCAGTAGGAGTCTCAGCTCAGCACACAGAGCTCTGGTGTGCACTTCTTGCAAGCTAAAAAAAGTCCCCATCTGCTCTGAGACTCTTACCAGTGTTCATTGCGCTGCATCTGGTCTCCCAGGTCAGAAATAACTGGTAATGACATCATTGCAAGTTACTTCCAGTGGTACTTCCAATAGGTGGACCATGCAAAGTGGTACAGCAGGGCACAAATGTTGAGAAAGGACGATCTAATACAATCTTATCAACCGAATCTATCTTAAAGAGATGTTGTGACACTAAAACATTGCTCTGGGATCCTCAGAGGTCAGGGCAGATAGATACAGGATTGAAATGTAAGAAATTAAGTAGTTGCTTCTTCATGTTTTGTGTAAACAGCAAATTGGTCTTTTTTTTAAGGCCTTTGTTTATTTAGAAAGTCTCAATTCATAAGGAATTTATAAAACCTGTCATATCTATAAAACTGCCAGCGTTACAAAACACAGCAATAATTCAGGTGAAATATTTAAGTCGTTTCTGAATTTGCTCTGCCCCTGACTTGATACATTGTACAGCTTCATTTGGTCAGAATCAGCAGTTTTATGTGGCAATTAATTTTAACTTCAATAGGGGAGCTAAAGTGCTAAAAATTTACCCTTGGTTTTCTATACAAAGGTAAAAATGGCTTAATATTTATTATTCAGATTACAGAAGTATGAAGCAGTATGCGAAGCAGAATGAAATGTGGCTTTTAAGGTTTTTATCCGGAGCTGATTTAGTTTATGGTGTAATCTGGTAGTTATACCACATTGCAGGCTTTTACGCTCCCAAAAATAAATCACATTAGGTACTGTTAAAACCTCACCTCTTGATTGCTGCACATTATTTTTCTTTCTCTTTGTTCAAGTTTGCTCTATAAATAATTTTCATTATTGTTAATTAATGAGAGTGGAAACTCAGAAAATGGCGTTTCAGACATAAAGGAGTTATTTAGCTTTTCATCTCCCCATAGTTTAATTTGAATAATTGACAGTATCAAAAAGTATTAGAGCTGGGCAAAAACAAAAAATCCAGAAAGACTTTTCTCATTCCAGCTTGGTTGAATTTTCTGTTTATTACAAGGAATGTATGACTTTAGCATTTAAGTAGGTGTCCTTTTGTGCAGATGCCCTGGGAACCAAACAAGAAAAGGGAGAGTTTCCTACATCTAGGGTTTCGGAAATAAAGGCCTCATCACTGGTCCTCATGGTATCTTCATTATGTTAACAAACATCAGGAGCATAAGCAGTATTTATTTATTTGTATACCTTCTTTCTCCTCAAGGCAGTTTACATACACAGGTGGACCACAAACCTCACAATTCAAATGGGATTTTTACAAGTATTACTGTATGAGAGAAACTCTTAGAACCCTCCATTTCCCCAGATGTTTCCCTTCATTGTGCAGTCGTCATTCTGGGTGCAGCTCTTGCCTCCCAAGCTTTCACAGGCAGCCACAAATCATGCCTCAGACTGGTTTCTCAAGATGTTAGCCCAGCCATTTTCAATCACTGTGCTGTGGCGCACACTGGTGTGCCGCGAGTGGTCCACAGGTGTGCCACAGGAATTTGGGGGGAAGGTCATATATTAATAGGGCTAATGGGAGATGTGAGCCCCCACTGGCAGCATGGTGTGCCTTGTCAATTGTCAAAAACCTGATGGTGTGCCTTGACCATTTTAGTGCGTTGTCAGTGTGCCGTGAGATGGAAAAGGTTGAAAGTCACGGTTAGCCGTTCTTGCCAGGTGACTCTGCATTCCTCCACAACTCCCTATTCTTTCGGTCCCCCTTCCAAAGTTGAGACTGCAGCTGATTCTGCTTAGGTTTTTCAGGTAAAGCAACAGCTCAACCTTCAGACCATACCTCCTGCTTTCACACCTATATCAAGGCAAATCTTTTGGCCAGCCTCTGGCAGTTTAGGTTAATGGCAGGCAAACACATGCTTCCATTCAGTTGGTGTCATAACAAGTTTTCTTCAACCATCACTCTAGCTATTGTCTTTGTTCTATTGCTTCCAGCTTTGCAGTAAACATGGAGCTTACTAAGAGGAGAGGTGCTCAGGAGCAATTGTATCAAGTGCTCAGATCCTTTCCCCATTCTCATTCCAGAGAAACCAAGACTTTGACAGAACCGCCAAAATAATAACCCTTTTATTTTATTCAGGCTCTCCTCTTCATATGGAGAGAAGGAAATATAGGGCCCAATCCTATGGTCCGCACCGTGCCTCTGCGACGCGGACCACAGTTGCAAAGGTGCTATAAGGCACACTTGCGGGGCTTACCGCTGGCCTCCCGCCGGAGGTGCCTCAGTTCCGGTCGGCGCTGAGCCACCGCCTGGCGGGCGCCCATGTTCCGCAGCTCGGCAGTGCCTGCGACCACCGGGCTGCGGAACGGCAAACGGGGTGGGGACGGGGGTGTTCCGGGAAGGGGGGAGGCCAGCATGACACAGGGAGGTGCCGGGGAGACCAGTGTGACGCGGGGAGGGGGCGTGCCAGAGGCGTGCCTGGGGGCAGGTGGGAGGAGGATCTGCAGAGCTCTGCTCCGCAGGATCCTAGGCGCTCGTGGAGGCTGCGTGCCTTTCACAAGCGCCTTTGCTTTAGTGACGCCCTTTGGGCACCGCTAAAGAGAATAGCCCCATTGCAGGACTCCCTCCCTTACCTGGGGGAAGGGGCCGAATGTCCCCTACTCTCAAGGTGCCTTCCACGGTAGCAGTAGCGGGGGCGCCCTGGGCAGCTCAGGATTGGGCTGCCTGTTAGAATTGGGCTGTTAGACTTGCTGTGCAATTCTATATTTTTATACTAATTCTATATTGCCTTGACTTGCATATCAGCTGGTGGACTTTTTCCCAGGTCCTTGTGATAATGCAGAGACTTGATAGGAGAACCCACTGGCCTGCAAGCAAGTCTAGAGGGAAGGAGGCCCTGCCTGCTGACCACTAGGTCTTCCTACCAGGTTCTAGCATTATAGCAAGGAACATAAGAACATCCCCGCTGGATCAGGCCATAGGCCCATCTAGTCCAGCTTCCTGTATCTCACAGTGGCCCGATAAATGCCCAGGGAGCGCACAAGACAAGTGACCTGCATCCTGGTGCCATCCCTTGCATCTGGCATAAAATCAGGAAGCTTGTAGCTTGTGATGAACTTTTCCTCCAGAAATTTGTCCAATCCCCTTTTAAAGGCATCTAGGCCAGCTGCCATAACTACATTCTGTGGCAAGGAGTTCCACAGACTAACTACACGCTGAGTAAAGAAATACTTTCTTTTGCCTGTCCTAACTCTCTCAACACTCAATGTTAGTGGATATCCTCTGGTTCTGGTGTTGTGTGAGAGGGAAAGGCGTATCTATTCACTCCATCCTTCCCGTGCATAATTTTGTATGTCTCAATCATGTCCCCTCTCAAGCGTCTCTTTTCTAGGCTGAAGAGGCCCAAACGCCCTAGCCTTTCCTCATAAGGAAGGTGCCCCAGCCCCGTAATCATCTTAGTCGCTCTCTTTTGCACCTTTTCCATTTCCACTATGTCCTTTTTGAGATGTGGCGACCAGAACTGGACACAATACTCCAGGTGTGGCCTTCCCATAGATTTGTACAACGGCTTTATAATATTAGCTATTTTATTCTCAATACCTTTTCTAATGATTCCAAGCTTAGAAGGACCTGGAAAAAAGCCCTCCGGCAGGAGGTAATCCTGCTACTGGCCAATGGAGAAAGTACATTGGCCAATGAAGGCTTTGGCAGTGGCAGGCAGCAGCTCTTCTTCTTATCCTCCAGTAGTTAGAGGAAAAGTAGCTGCCTCCACCACTGGCACAACTGTCCAGCATCTTGGTGTGTGGGAAC
The DNA here is from genome assembly GCF_035046505.1 of Tiliqua scincoides. NCBI lineage: Eukaryota > Metazoa > Chordata > Lepidosauria > Squamata > Scincidae > Tiliqua > Tiliqua scincoides. The sequence continues at coordinate 172,151,548 of NC_089823.1, forward strand.
TGGTATAGGCACTTTAGGCAAACTGATGCCAACCCTTAGGAGGATGTTCCCCAGCCCACATCATTTGATAACACAGGCCTACAAAATTGAGGGTCAGAAAAGTTTTTCCCAAACTTTATGGTGGTTTGATATGAATTTGGAGTGCTGATTCCAAAAACAGCATCTGTTTTGCCCTATCACGTCTAGTTTTGGAGATATAGTATGGTCTCATTAGTGAATGGTTCAAGCAGCTTCGTCATGAGGAAGCCATGGTGTAGGCTTCCTCATGAGGAAGCTGCTTGAACCATTCACTAAAGAGGCTATGCCATGTCTCCAAAACTAGACGTGATAGGGCAAAATGCATGCCATTTTTGGAATCAGCACCCCAAATATACCCAGGAATTGGTGTAACGTTTAAGGAAGCAAAATGTGTGTTGGCCTGTGTAATCAGTCCCTTTGAACTACAAGAAGCCCGTCTGACATTCTTGGAAAACATAGATAAGGCTTCTAGGTTCTACCACCAGAAGTTCCCCTAACACTATATTTGTTGGTTTGCTTTATAAATCCTCAAGGGACCTCATTAAATATACTGATATGATCTGGGAAGACTTCAGTAAGTATAAAAGGAACTGTAATTGTCCACTGTTTTGGCCGTGCCCTACCCCTTTCCAGAAAGACTCTCCAGTTGGATGGCGAGGAGATCGGTTTGCCTATATACTTAATTACCACCATCAACCTCACTCTTTTTAGGAACATATTATGAAATTTTATTTGCATGAAAAAGTGGAAGTTCAAAGCCATAACATGTAAAGTTATGGTTTGGCTATGTTTCCCTGCTGTAAAGTTCATGTTCATGCAACGGGAACCAGTCACCGCCAACGGATTACTTATTTCTGTTGATGGTGTTGTCTATGAATATTGTCAGATACAGTAAAAACTAGGCCAAATGTTGCCCCAGAGCAACAACTACATCTGTATGTTTCCAAGCAACTTGGTGAGTTGGTTCAGTTACAAAGGCTTTTTAAACACTCCATCTGGTTTCCAACCCAAGATGCGACCACCCCAAAGAATGATCTAATTCCTCTGCATTTAGACTTGGAATCTTTTCACCACTTGCTTTAGAGCAGGAAATCAAATAATAGCCTTTTGGAGCAATAAGATCCACATGCTCGCCTAATTGAATGTTGAGCACATATGTTGCTCATATTTCAACATACGTATAACACCACTGTGAAAAGCATAGATTTTAGGCTACCACTACCCCCACCCCCATGTAATAAATTGCCATGCAGGCTGATGTGAGCATTTCAGTATTAGATTCTTACATCTGATTTGGCATGTAGTATACATAATGAATACACATGGTCAGATAAAATTTGCTGGCAGATGAAACATTTGTGTATACATCCATTTTTGGGAAGAGGGAACTATATTGATTGCACATCTTCTAATTTTGACATACTTTACTTTCAGATGAAATGCTGAAGGTTAATTGTTCTCTTTTCCCAATGGTGCTTTCCCTGTATGTAGCAAGGAATGAGCAACTATCCCACAAGCCTCTGTTCTTGTGGCTGTTTGCTGGAGTTTCTTCTGCATCTCTTTTATATTGTGAGCCCTTTGGAGAAAGGGAAGCATTTATTTATTCTCTCTAAAACACTGAATTTTTTGTTGTCAAATTTTATATAAGTATTCTTAACAATAATAAGACCATCTATCTTTGGCACAAAGAGCAGTTCCAGCAAATAGCGCTGCGTAGATTCTTGTGTTATCTTAAGAGGATAGAGAGAGAGAGAGAGAAAAAACTATGGTAATTTGACACTATTTACTTTGAACATCTTGTAGGAAACCTCTTCTTCAGTATCTTGTTCCTGTTTTCTTTCCTTTTAACCCTCATTTGGAAACAGAAAAAAAAGATTTTTTGTTTTGTTTTGCTTTAAAGATTAGCTGGTTACCCCAAACAGATTTTGTAGTATGTACAAATGAACCCCAAGAAAGTTTAATTGTATTTGGCGGTTGAATTTAGTAAATGCCACCATACACATTGTATACTACCACATGTTCTGTAAGCACAAAGAGAAGCACACACAAATACATGTGTGCAATTGTATCTTGTGACATATGTTTGCACTCTATATGTATATTCATATCTTAGGCATGTCCACTGAACATACTCCCTGGTAAGTATATGTAGAATTCAGTAAAGTCAAAGTTTAATAAGGTTTAAAAAAAACCAGAGCTACTCCACTGTTGGGCCAACCATTCACGCTGATTGCATTTGAAAGGACGGTCAGGAGACCTTTAAGATATTTTTCTACTATAAAGAAATGATGTGGCTGATGTGAAGAAGCTAACTGGAGTGGGATAATAAAAATTAGCAGGGGTAAACAAATGTAACTTTACTAGAATACAAATTACCCTGTGGGAAATGCAGTACATTTCTGGGGTAATGTTGTCCCATGACACTTCTTTGATCATAGGAAGGAAGTGGTTAATGGCAGTTTTCTTTAGGAGGTCATGTATCATTGTGTCGTTTATGTTGTTCTAAAAAGACGCAAAGCTCTAGAGTGAATATTATTTTTATTTTTATTAGAGTCAATAACTATTGTGTTTTTGCAACAAAAAAAAATGCTCCTGGGGTAGGCAGTTCCACCCTGAAGGATCAGCGTTAAGTGCAGTAACTCTCTTATGCTTGTTTGCTTGAACTGCAAGCAGAGATGTTTTTGCTTCAGAAGTGCCATTCTGCACAAGGAAAGTGAAACATCCATGTGGTTTTGCCCCAGTTGCCTCTTCAAAAGTTACTGCAGCTCACCTGCATGAACCCATGCCTCCAAGGGCATATTCTGCTTTCTTCACCTTCCACCAAATGTCTTTGATAGAGCTCCTCCGCTTGGCTTTTGTCTTGAGCTCTCACATCCATTAAGTTCCTGCTTCAATACCCCAAAATCAAGCTATCTGTGATGGGACACAACCCCACTCATGCAGGATGCATTGCAAGCTCTTTTGGTGTGGCTACATTGGCGGCAGGGAGGAATGGAGAAGACTGGGCCTTAAGAGATCTTTTTTTTGCCTTGCTGGCACTGATCAGCAGGCAACTGATATTTGTCAGCCAGAAATCTACAATTGGAAGGGGTTTTTTTTTATACACTTCATTTTTTGAAAAAATGTGAGCACTGTTTGATCTGGCCACCTTTTTTCTTATTTTTGGAGGACAAATAGAAGCTAAGACTTTGACTAATGAAATTGTTAGTTGATATGGTGACTTTAATTATAGACTTTATAATATTTATTTGGAATAGTAATATAAACACTGAAAAATGGGTTTTTCAAAAATGGTTTCTGTGAAAGAAAATTCTTGTAACTTGAAAAATATGAAGGTTTTTTTTCCCCCCACAATAAATGCGATGAGGTAAACTGTTACTATCTCCTGTTTATAAAAGCAAATCTTGATTCATACTTGTAGTTTTTATTGTGGTTTCCTGTGAGAGATCTCCCTCTGGTCACAGGAAGTGTGATTGGGCCCAGAGCCACATACATTCCACAGTTGTTAATTTTGTCAAACTAGTAATAATAAAAAAGACAAAAGCTAAGCAATGCCAGTGTGCTTGTGAAGGGCTTTCAGGGGAATGTAGAAGACTTGCTGAAAATCATCGAAGGAAGGCTACTCATCAAAAAGAAGCCCTGGCCCCCTGAGGTTGGAATTTTGTCAACAAATGAAGTAGACTGTCTTAATCTTTGTTATGTACCTGTCTCTTCTCCTTATTATTTTGCTTCTGTGCTGACGGGCAGCCGAATCCTGAGCTCCTGGAACGTGTGGCTGCGGCAGCACGAAAAACGGCTGCCGCTGCATCCTGTGGTGACAAAGGAGGTGCTGGTCTACCACTGGTACTCGCCCAATGTTAAGCCTCGCAAACGTGCCTTACAGCATGTTTGCGACAGTGCGCGCTGGCAGTGAGCCGGTGCACCGAGCCCAGAATTGGGCTCTGAGACAGCAACCATTTTTTTTCACAGCTTCCCAGAGTGAAAGTGCTTTTAAGATGATCCGTGAATGTTTATAAGTGGCATTGTCTTGTCTGTTGATTTGCTTTGAGATACAGTAGAAATGCAAGATGTTTTACTTTACTCAGCGCGTGGTCGGTCTGTGGAACTCCTTGCCACAGGATGTGGTGCTGGCGTCTAGCCTAGACGCCTTTAAAAGGGGATTGGACAAGTTTCTGGAGGAAAAATCCATTATGGGGTACAAGCCATGATGTGTATGCGCAACCTCCTGATTTTAGAAATGGGTTAAGTCAGAATGCCAGATGTAGGGGAAAGCACCAGGATGAGGTCTCTTGTTATCTGGTGTGCTCCCTGGGGCATTTGGTGGGCCGCTGTGAGATACAGGAAGCTGGACTAGATGGGCCTATGGCCTGATCCAGTGGGGCTGTTCTTATGTTCTTATGTTCTTATGTTTTCTGTATAACCATTGAGGGAGATAGCAAATGGCTACTCAGAAGATTTAAGACGAAACAACATGAAGGCAGAGTTGCTGTACTCTTGAATGGAGAAAGGTGTGGGCCAAGAAGAATGAACTAGCTCATTCTTATGGCTTTGATATCTATGGTGAAGACCTACCCAACCAGAAGTGCCACAAGAAGGCATGTGGCTGTGGGGTAGATGGCTACTTGAAAGCCAATTGGATTCTTTTCATAAGTTTCATTAGCACTTAAGTTAAGACATGTGTTTTTTTTCTTTCCAGGAGCATAGATTTAACCAATAAGGACAAAGTAAATAGTGTTCATTTCCTGCTGACCTTATAACATGAACAGATGTTTTCTCTTACAGGAACCATGAATCCATTTTGTGATGTTGCCATTTTTCATTGGCCATAAACTTACAAACTATTTTAACCCCTTAATGTTTTGACTTTCCAGAGCAGAGAGTAAATTCTGCATAGGTGCTTGCATTTAGAGATTCACAGAAAAGCAATCACTTCATTATTTTTCTTAAAAAAAATTAATGTAGTTTTGGCTGAAGTCATCGCTCCCTCCCTAGTCTTTGTCTTTCTGCCTCACAGGGGGACAACAGATGTTTCCTCTGACAAGCTCTGTGGGAGAGACTTTTGCAAAGAATTTTCCCCCTTGGGAAGTTCCTTTATTTTCCACTGTACATACAGGGTGAATGTGCGCACAGATATACATGCACAAACCACACCAATTTCTCTCTTACCATAGCTTTCCTTCCTTCCCTTCTTCTTTTTTAATAAACTCATGAAATTCAGGGATTATTTATCTATTGAATCCTGTAGTAGATTCCATAATGGAGATTAGTCAGTGCTGCTAGAAGTTATGCAAAATCTGTATTTAGGATGCTTTTTAAGGAACCTGGTTATTTTCTCCCCAGGCTTTTTCTCGATTGATGGCCACTTGCCTTTTGTGTTTTTTTCTGCCCATTCTAAGCAGAAAGGCAGTTCAGAAGAAAATGACATAGAGAAGCTCTCAGTGATTTATTTTTCCCTTGATGCAAGAGTTGTGAAAGCCCAACACATGGCACTAAAGTATACTCCCATGTCTTTTAATACCTAAACATGTGGTTTTGCAGTGAAATGCACTGGAAGACTTCTTTCTTTCCTGTGCAGACTGTTTAGATTTCATATAATGCTTGCAAATCACAAGGGCGGAAGGTGGGAAAAGTGCAAAAGGTAGAGCAAAGTTGTCTTCAAACCTACTATTCCTTCTGAGGGAAACAGCATTACTTGATCCCATGACATGTGCCTGATGTATACTGGAAGAACATTTACTCTCATCCATTCTTGCTGAAATCAGCTTTAAAGAAAGTAATGAGGGGAAGTCTCATCTCTTTCTTCGTTGCTTGTCTTCTCCAGATATTCATGTTGGTGTCTTGGACTGAATTATATGGTGCCTTGTTTTTCTATTTTGACATGGGCAATTGTTTATATGTTGAGCTTTCCTAGAAAATAAGGAACACAAAATACATAATATAATTCTTTAGTTTAAATCCTAATAACCAGACTGGAAAGTGGTATGTGAGAGAGAGAGAGATTCAGTATACTGTAAATCACATTGCATTTGACTTGAAATACACATGAAGCTTAAAAAGTTAAAATGGAGCGATTGTACTTCACTTCTGGTTTTGTAGAGGCAGAGCGCGATTGCTCCACTTTTACTTCCTAAGCTTCAGGGAGCCCCGCAGATAGTCATGCAGGGCTCCTCGCACCCTTGGGAGGCTGCTGCAGGGACTGGTAAGTAAATGCTAGTCCCTGCAGCTCCCTTAGCGATGCAATCCTGAGGATGATGTCGGTGCCTCCCTCCGCCCCCCGCAAGGAGTTTTTGCAGCTCAAACTCTCCCAGAGAGTTTGGGAACCGCTGGTGGAAGCCCACGGTCCCAAAACTGTGTGTTGCAGTATTCCAGAGCTGTACAGCAAACTCAAAGGGGTTCAGTGGTGTGCAGGATAGTTTAAAGGCGCCGCAGGATATTTAAAGGGAAACACAGTGAGGGATGCCGTGAAAAAAAAGTTTGGGAACCACTGGTGTAAGCAGAGTTTAGAAACATTACAGGTAGGCAGATACTGGGCATGCAAAACATGTTGGCATATTAAAAGTCAGGATTCATTCCCTCTCACTACCTTTCCATGCTAAAACAAAATATGTTACTCAAGCAGTAAATGGAATATGATTATAATCTGTCAGTAGCCTGCTTTGTGACACATAAATGGAGGAATAACATAAGCGTTAGACAATCAAGGAAATGAACAAGTAAAAAAAAATCCTGTTTTAAATAAATGTCTAAAATAATTCACTCTATTGTTTAGTCTCAGCCTGCTTACGTTTTCCAGCTGCGGTGAAAGATTTTTCAGTTGCAGTACAAGCGATGACATTAGAGATGTCTTTCCCTTCCTCTTCAGTTGATGAAATTTGCACGGTGTCAAAAATACTGTTAGTAAATCCAGTCCCAAAGAGCTTAGTTTTGCAAGTGTGGTAATAATAATAATTTATGATTATTATGTTGTATTACTTTCTGCAGTTTTCCCCTCACAGTTACTACTACTACTACTACTACTACTACTACTACTTTATTTTGCCAAGTAATTTCCTTTCAGGGTGACGGTGAAGCTGGAATGTAATTGCCAGACAGTTCAGTGGAAATATTTTTTTGGATTGGTATCATTTTATTTCACTAAAGCAGTGGTTCTCACTCTTTTTAGCCTGGGACCCACTTCTGAGAATGACAATGTCTGGGACCCACCAGAAGTGATGTCAGCAGCCTGGAAGTGATGTCATAGCCAGAAATGACATCAAACAGGAAGTGACATCACTGTGATGTCAGAGCCGGAAGTGATGTCATCAAGCAGGAAGTTCCTGTCTAGAAACTCAAACTGTAAATGACAAGAGACAGTATTACAGCTCAGAAGCTTCTTCCAATTCTTCCTGCCCTGGCTACCACTGCTATCAAGCAAAAAATAAAACATCTGGAACAAAATATTTGTGTATTTATTTACTACTGTTTTTATTTCTGGCTTTTATTTACAAAATCTCAAGCTACTTCTTGCATTGCACTTGAAACTAACAAACATTGATGTGGCTATTGATACTGTGCTCAGCACTAGCCAGAAACAAATGCATAAGAACATAAGAACAGCCCCACTGGATCAGGCCATAGGCCCATCTAGTCCAGCTTCCTGTATCTCACAGCGGCCCACCAAATGCCCCAGGGAGCACACCAGATAACAAGAGACCTCATCCTGGTGCCCTCCCTTGCATCTGGCATTCTGACATAACCCATTTCTAAAATCAGGAGGTTGCGCATACACATCATGGCTTGTACCCCATAATGGATTTTTCCTCCAGAAACTTGTCCAATCCCCTTTTAAAGGCGTCCAGGCTAGACACCAGCACCACATCCTGTGGTAAGGAGTTCCACAGACCGACCACACGCTGAGTAAAGAAATATTTTCTTTTGTCTGTCCTAACCCGCCCAACACTCAATTTTAGTGGATGTCCCCTGGTTCTGGTATTATGTAAGAGTGTAAAGAGCATCTCCCTATCCACTCTGTCCATCCCCTGCATAATTTTGTATGTCTCAATCATGTCCCCCCTCAGGCGTCTCTTTTCTAGGCTGAAGAGGCCCAAACGCCCTAGCCTTTCCTCATAAAGAAGGTGCCCCAGCCCCGTAATCATCTTAGTCGCTCTCATTTGCACCTTTTCCATTTCCACTATGTCTTTTTTGAGATGCGGCGACCAGAACTGGACACAATACTCCAGGTGTGGCCTTACCATCGATTTGTACAACGGCATTATAATACTAACCGTTTTGTTCTCAATACCCTTCCTAATGATCCCAAGCATAGAATTGGCCTTCTTCACTGCCACCGCACATTGAGCCGACACTTTCATCGACCTGTCCACCACCACCCCAAGATCTCTCTCCTGATCTGTCACAGACAGCTCAGAACCCATCAGCCTATATCTAAAGTTTTGATTTTTTGCCCCAATGTGCATGACTTTACACTTACTGACATTGAATGCACCCTACTCATGCACCTCAATACAAGAAGTAGCTTGAACTTTTGTAAATAAAGGAAATAAAAACAGTAGTATCCCCCTCAAAAGAAAGATAAGCAGGGACGCTTCCCCTCATCTCCCCCAATCCAAAGCACATCTACTCAGAATTGACTCCCATTATTGGCAATGGGGCTTACTCCCAGGTAAGACTAGATAGAATTGCAGCCTAAGAGAGAAGTAAGAAGAGGGGAAGGGTGCACATCAGAGAAGTGGCTGGGGGAGCAGCACTCTCCCTGGGTGCTTCCCCCTCCCACGTGCCAGGCTTGCCCCCCCTCTCCCCCCCTCCTGGCTGCTCTCTTGGCAGCCAGGCAACCAGGGATCCCCCCTCACCCCAGCAAAAATATAAAGAGAGGACGTGCTAGCCAGGGCAGGAAAGGATTGTCGCTTCCAGGTGATTTCAGAGAGTGAGAGAGGTTGTGATGCAGAGGACAACAATGGCAGCGGTGATGCTGCTTTCAAGGCAGGCTCACAAGAGGGAAGATCACATGGGTCTGCCTCTACTCACCCAAGCCCTGTGTTCACGTCTCCGCCTACACTCTCCAGCTCAGTCCAGCTGCGGGGGTGGGGAGGAGCTGCTCTGTCTTGCAACCCCAAGGCAGCCCATCCCATCAAGGCAGCCAAGCTGACAAAGGCTGGTGGGGAGAAGCCTGACTGGCTTGTCCACGTCTCTCCCAGTCCTTCTTTGCCTTCAATCCAAGACTGCACTCCGCGATTGGCCCCCCTGAGGGAAGCCTCCAAGTGCAGAGGGAGGTCCAGCTGGAAGGCAGCAGCACGCTTTCTGGGGAAAAGTGGCACACTGCTTTCTTTGCACATGTGCATCTCAGAGGCTCAGATAGGACTTCTGAAATGTGGGGAGGCTGCACATGGCCTCCCGGTGTCTCAGAAAGCCTCCCAGATGCAAAAGGAACATACTTCCTGTTGTGTCTGGGAGGTCAGGTGAGTCCTGTACCATTGGTTTGGAACCTGCAGTTAGTCAAATCCATGGGTTCCAAGTCCGCGAATAAAGAGGAGAAACCCGTAGTTTTTCACTCCCTTAGCTTAGCACACGTTGTATGTAGTACACTTAATTTTTAGTACCATTTTTGTTTTCTTATTTATAACTTTGTTTTCATTCAACTACTAGGGATGTTTCTCAACTGTTTCTCAATGAAACTAAAGACTACTTAGGCTGCAATTCTAGCCACACTTTCCTGAGAGTAAGCCCCATTAAACAAAATAGAACCTACTTCTAAGCAGACCTGGTTAGGATTGTGCCCTTAGTTATATTATTGTTTCAATATATAGTATATTTAAGCACCCTTTTCCCTGTGTGAAAGAATCCTTTCTGCTATAGGATCTTCCAATGGAGAGGTTTCAAGAAACCTGCTAGGGACCAAAGAAAGTCAAGGCAGAACCTTACAATGATGCTCAATGCAGGAAATATATTGTATATATTTCCTATATGCCTATAGGAATATATATGTATATATTGCCTATATGCCCAACACATTTTTGATATAGCACCTTTTTCAGGTACGTGAAAAAGGGAACATGTATTTTTACTTACAAAACATCTTATTCCATTATTTGGAGAAAAAATGCTCTAGCTGTGCAATCCTATGTATGTCTACTCAGAAATAAATCCTGTTGAGTTTAATAAAACTTAATAATAAAAAATAAAACCAAAGCCGGTATACACTTATCTGGGAGTAAAGGCCAGGGTGACCAGTTACAATGGACAGCATGCTATACCTTTAACCATTGTATAGAAGAGGGAATTCTGGCAGGGGCAGTTTTTTTAAACCATTGCATGCTGAGCTGTCAAAATTTCCTCTTCTATACAATGGTAAAAGGTATAGGCACTCTGTCCTCCACTGTATCTGGTTCATCCTGGTAAGGATTCAAATCTATCCAATGTTCCAGTGCTGGTGCAGCCATTCCAACAGGGCGCATGCTGCATCCCGTGGTGGAGGGGCGGTCATGAAGGCAAGGGAATGTTTGTTCCCTTACCTCGGGGCTGCATTGCAACTGCATTGGCACTGGAAAGTTGGATAGGGTTGGGCCCTTTCTCCCATTGAAATCAGTGGGGCTTATTTCTGGGTAGACATGCATAGGCTTGCATGGTGAGTTAACAGCTCTAAGAAGATAGTGGGATAAATTTTTTTGAGAGCAAGAAAGATGTATTCTTTTCATGTCCTTGAAGAATGCAACATGTTGTAGCATGCCAGGCTTATCATATCAATGATTCTGTACTCTTGAGCGTTGTTTTGAGGTTTTAATTTCCCTTGTTTGTTTATGATGTTGCCTTTTTGGCGCTATCTCCCCCTTTTTTTCTTGCTTTAAAAATGTGGTTGCTATTGGCACAGCTGATCATAATCTCTACCTCAGATTCAGAGAACTTGCTCTTTTGTGTCATGCAAAGGATACACGTTAGAGCTAGTTCACGGTACTTTAATGTCACAGGACAATACTATTTCAGAATACTGATGCAGGTTCAAGTAAACCAGCAAGTTAAGTAATAAAAAGTATTGAAATTTTAGCAGGCTAGAGAGAAGGCTCGACTGGAACCCTTCTCAAAGCTGTGTTAATTTTTCATATGAAGGGAATTTTTGATATGGGCTGTGTTAACATTCTGCTGCATGCATTTTGAGATGGTCCAGATGACTGCCACAGCAGAAACTGCATGAATGAATGATCTCCATTCACATCAGATGGATGTGGTTGAGAATCATATTGAGGCAACATCTGGGACTCTAATAAGAAAACTTTCTTCTGTTTGCTAGCACTTCATATTGTTGTCCCTTTGGACATGAGAGGATGCAGCTGTAGTGAACCAAGCCAATTTTAAAGTTTTCTTACTCTGTGTCTCATTACTGTAAGTAATTCCGATCAAAACATGTGTGATGCTCTGGAAAAAGATACATGAGCTGGAGTCTGTTTCTTCCATGATTGTTACATTTTGTTTATAGACTTTTTTTTGCAGATACGGCAGTTTAAGTCTTGTAATCAAGATAAATGGTAAAAGTAGACCTCTGAACAAGGAGGCTGAGGTCTAGAAGTAGTGTGGATATTTTCTGTCTTTTAAAAAAAAAATGCAAAAAGTGAAAGTCATGCCAAGAAAACTGAAAGGAGAGCCCTGAGAGACTTTATACATATATATCTTGGTATCTTGGAGTGAAGTCTGTGCTGGAAACTGGACAGAGAAAGGGTGTCTTTCTTTGTTCTGCTGCATTGTTCAGTGGCGTTCAGTACCATATTACAGTGGTTCCCAAACTCACCACTGCTGCGAGGCCATTGGAACTCGGAAGTGAGTGGTGGTGACATGAAAGGCATTATGTGATGACATCACAGGCCTCTCACTTCTGGGTTTTTGGAGGTTGTTGCCAGTCATGAGAAGGGTCAGGGTCGGTGGGCAGGCTGGCTTTCCCCAGTGCATGTTTTTCATGTGCTGCAGCTCTGCCTGCCATGCTGAGCCTCCTGTCGTTGTTTGGAGGCTTGCGCTGTGGTCTTTCTACCAGGGCAGCAGATGCCCCAGCAAGTGCCTTGCGATTCCCAGAGGTATCATTATGTGGGAACCTCTGCCATATTGGTATCCGTTTGGACTGCCTGGCCAGGGTAGAAATTGAGGGCAGTTTCAGAAACGGATAATACAGGGGAATTCCTGCTGAACATGTTGACATGTGGTGTCCCACGCAATTCCATCTTGTCCACCATTCTGTTTCATATATATACATGAAACCATGAGACCGCATTAAGAGAACTCATCTGTAGAGTGCATTGTCATCAATATGCTGATATACCCAGCTCTTTCTCTCTTTTCCATTCACCTGGGGCAGCTATTGAGATTCTGAAAGATACTGAGAGCCTTGAAAAGGTGGGATGAAAATACTTTAGATCAGTGTTTCTCAAACTGTGGGCCACAAACCAATTTCAGGTGGGTCCCCATTCATTTCAATATTTTATTTTTAATATATTAGACTTGATGCTATCATAGTATGTGACTGCATTTGGGGAAATGCTACAGATCCGTACTTTTAACAGGATACTCTATATATACTTCTTAGTCAATGGGACTTACTCCTGGTTATGTGTTGAAAGAATTGCAGTTTAAGATTGTTAAAGAATTTTCCTGCTTGATTATGTCACTTCTGGTCATGACATCACTTCCGGTGGGTCCTGAGAGATTTTCATTCTAAAAAGTGGGTCCCGGTGCTAAAAGTGTGAGAACCACTGCCTTAGATAATAAAATACCATGTCTCCCTGTGACATCGCAACAGTTATTAGATATGTTATATCAAATATAATCTCTAATCTGTTGGCAACCTTCAGTCTCGAAAGACTATGGTATCGCGCTCTGAATGGTGGTTCTGGAACAGTGTCTAGTGTGGCTGAAAAGGCCAATCCGGGAGTGACAATCCCTTCCACAACGGGAGCAAGTGCAGTGTGTCCCTGGTCTGTCTCCCTGGCTATGGGCCTTCCTTCTTTGCCTTTTTGCCTCAGACTGTTGGCCAAGTGTCTCTTCAAACTGGGAAAGGCCATGCTGCACAGCCTGCCTCCAAGCGGGCCGCTCAGAGGCCAGGGTTTCCCACTTGTTGAGGTCCACTCCTAAGGCCTTCAGATCCCTCTTGCAGATGTCCTTGTATGGCAGCTGTGGTCTACCTGTAGGGCGCTTTCCTTGCACGAGTTCTCCATAGAGGAGATCCTTTGGGATCCGGCCATCATCCATTCTCACGACATGACCGAGCCAACGCAGGCGTCTCTGTGCATACATGCTAGGGATTCCAGCTCGTTCCAGGACTGTGTTGTTAGGAACTTGTCCTGCCAGGTGATGCCGAGAATGCGTCGGAGGCAGCGCATGTGGAAAGCGTTCAGTTTCCTCTCCTGTTGTGAGCGAAGAGTCCATGACTCGCTGCAGTACAGATTAGATCTCTAATCTAACATCTAATATATTAGCTGTGGGAACATAGTGTGGGACATCCCAAGCATGGGAGAAAGCAGCCAGCCTCGTTCAGCTGAGAGAGGGGAGGCAGTGCCGAGCATAGCCTTTAAAGCTGAGTCTCAAACTGGAGGGAGGCAGAATGGGAGTGAAAGGAGGGAAGGTCAATCAGGAAGGATAGAAGACCAGGTTGGTAGGCTGATCAAGAAGGCAGAAAAGGAGGCCGACCAACAGCAGGAACTAAGAAAAAGCTGGATAAAGCATGAAGTGGGATTGGAAGGATTGGAGTGCAGAGGCAGGCTATCAGGACCAGGTAGCTTGTGAGAGACCATGCAGAGGCCAACAGGCAAAGGCAGGAGCAACTCACCTGAGCCATCTCCTAGCTTGGGGCAGACCAGAGAAGGTCCCAAAAGTGCAGTCAGCCTCACCCTGTCACAGACCTGGGGGACTGCCAACTTGGTAAAAAAAAATGATTTCCCCCCATCCCTGTTAGAACCCCTCAGCAAATGACATCTGAAATGGGTTCTGACAGAACAGGATTGTCCACATCTATAACAATTGAGAAATTGAATTGCAAAAGTTCAACTCTATCAGATTCTGAATTTGGAAGGAAAACATGTCATATGTTTTTTCTTATAAAATATTCTTTCATTGCATTGGATCAACTAAGTCAGTTCTGTGGCTCACAGGGAGATCACCTGGCAGAATAGTGGTAGCTATGACAACATGGCTGAAGCTGAGATTGATTGTTAGAACTTTTGTATAGATGAAGTGCTATGTTTTTACCCCACAAACCTGTGAATGTCAGGACAAAACACTGGCACCGTGATCCAGTAAGAAGCAAGTGCATGCAGAAGTAATCTATTCATAGCTAGATAAGAAACCTGAGAAGTAGGTGGATGCTGCCCACATGCATGGTTCTTTCACTGATTGAGCTGCCAGGACTGCATGATTGTAACCCTGTTCAGAATTGGCAAGAAAGCCAACCAGCAGTTTGGGTGAAAGACTGGAAGAGGTCTGGATTTGTGTTGCACCCTCTCTTTCCTGCCAAACAGCTGATCAGCATAATTGCAGATTGTTCATCAGGGCTATTGAATGTACAGCCTCAGCTCAGACCTTAAGAACAAGATATAAAAACAAACTCTAGAAAACTGGATCATAAAGTATAATAAATAATATATCAAGCCCTATAAATGAAGCCAGTGACTATTCATATAGAATGTAAACACATGCTTGTTGAGTTTGAACAGAAAAAATAAGTGGGATGAGCCTACACCCTTAAAGAGAGACAGATGGGTGGCAGTCGGCTTTTGTTGGAGAGGAGGAGAGAAGAGTTTTTCTTCAGTGTAGAGAAAGGGAAGCACACAGCAGGGGACCAGTCAGGATTCTAGTAATAGCAGCAGGGAGCAGGCAGGCAGTGCTTCTTTAAGCCTGATTTCATTAAATAGATGAGAGTTGTCAAGATACACAAGTGAAGAACCCCAAAGGTATTTGGGTTGGAAGAAGGGAAATTAAAAGGATTAAACAGAGAAAAAGAAAGAGACTGTCTCTACTTAGCTATAGTGTCTCTGTGATAACTTAAAGGTTGCTAATGCTTAAAAGAGCCCCAGGTGTCCAAAACTAATAAATACATGTGCTGGCAGGTTCAGCTTTCAGTCTTAAAATTTGCAAGAGTTTGTAGACAGGTTAAGAATATGTGTGTATGTGTGTTTAAACCATTCTCTCTCTCTCTCGCTCTCCCCCTCCTTGTCAACAAATTATTTTCTTTACCTCAATCTGCTTGGATTTTATTAATGCTGTTTCCAAGATTCCTATGTACTGTTTGTCCTTTGCTGTGCTCTTCTAATTCTTTTTGGTATAATACTTTGAAACACTTATGCAGAAAATTAGCTCCTCTCCCTTTCAGTCCTTAAATCCCATGAAGCTGTCAATGTCTGAATTTGTGCTGTTATGTAGATTATATTTTCTCTTTTTCTAAAATTACAGGAGACCTTCCAGCAGCATTTCCCCCCCAAATCTGGCGGCTTTAATTATGAAGTCCTATTTTTCTCAAGTGCCTGCTTGTTTGCTGCAGAAACATAGAAGGCCAGAGCCATAATGGTCTATTATGCCTGTGATCCATGAAATAATGCATCCCCAGGTAGTAGCCATTAACTTCTATAGTGGCACTGATTTGCGCATTAAAGGGACCCCTAGTAGGTGTTTCTCGAGGAAACCATAACAGCTCTATAGGAGCCGTCGCACTCCATTGCTTCAATAATCTGTATATTTTGCAATATGGAATCACAAGCACGCTTTTGGCACACAATGGAACATTATGGCTGCAGATGAGTTGTCATAGGTTTAGGTTAATAATCTGTGGGCTGTTAGATTCCCAAAATAGCCTTGATACTGCAAGCTGACAGTGTTCCTAAGAAGATATTTGCATGTTGTACAGCATGTACAGAGTCCGGAGGTATGCTTATATGCTAATGGCAGGGAGCGTGGGGGCAGCAATATCAAGAGGGTTGGCCTTTTGTTCAGGTTTTCTACCCTCATGTGAAAACTAAACATCCCGCAATATATGGCATTCTGAATTTCTGGTTGATGCACAAAACACATGGATGTCTGCAGTTTTCAGGTCTGTAATAAAGTTTGTTAGGTCAAAGTTATGCATGTTATATGAAACTCATTGAGCTGCAGTATTTTAAGAGTAAGGGGACATTTGTGATGCTTGGCAGGTCTTCAGTGTTCTGGAATAAGGGACAGTCTTTTAAAATAATTCCACTGGCCATAAAATTCTAATGTACGATGTTGTAACAGTAAGTGATGCTGGCTGCCACATCTAATTCCATACCGCAGAAGTACACTCTTTCCAGCATTTTATTATAAGCAGTACCATTTATTTCAGTAGGTTTGCCAATCATTGGTAAGAATACATTTCAGTATTGTGTTGAATCTCAGCCAGATGTTTTATCACATTGTGGAACGGAGGGAACTGTGAGACTGATTAGTAAAAATCATGCAGAACTGAGCTACCTACTACCACAAGTGAATGGGCAGCAAGGCTGTTCTAAAGTCTAGGTTTTTTTATTTATTTAGAAACATTTCCTTCCTGAAAGGAGGCGCCCATTGTGTTCTGTTGAAACAGAAGAAATAAAAGTAGGCTTGAGTGTTCTTTTGTGTTTTGCCCTTGAATGCATAGTTGGGACTGATTATTGCATCATGACTGGCGCTCACATGAACCATCACTTTTCAGAGTGTCACTATAAAAGCATACATGTGTAGCAGCCAACCCAGTCCTAATCTGCACTTGAATAGGCAGGCCAATTGATTTGCGCCATATCCAGTGCAGGTTAGGAGGTGGTTGCTGTGCAACTTGGAGTAAAGGGATATATTTCTCCTTACCATGTGTCGCTTGGCAGCCACCCCATGGGGCTACTCGGATCCCTGGCACAGCTTCAAGCAGCCCAGTGCAATGCTGGGCTAGCCAGGAGGAAGGCTAGGATCCTAAGTCACTGAGGCCAGTCCCACCCCCTCCTGGGCCTGTCTGCCTACCAGTCCGCCCTCCCCCTGCTCTCCCCCACCCCAAAACACCCCTGTTCTGCACTCCCACCGCCTCTTCAACTCTGTGCTGTCCAGCCTCGACCAGTGCAAACTTAACTTTTCCCAGCAAAGTGGAGGCTGGATTCAACCTCCCTGAGTCAGCACACATCCATGCGCTGGCTCAGTCAGCTCCTAAGGAGGTGCAGACGTGTTTGACAGCATGTTTGCGACACTCCTGGACTGGCACAGGTGACTTGTGCCAGTCCATTTCAGTTTCAGGATTGTGCTCTAAGGGATTGATTATACATGTCACTGTTCTGGAAAAGTGTATATGAAGAGGACCTCACAGGGTTCTTGGAGTTGTGCAGGGATAAAATAGAGGAACAGGACTAATTCTGATTTAATGTCTCTATATGCAAACACCAGAGCTGATATGCATAGGATCTGAATTGTGAATTGGAACTTTCCTGATTTGAATCTTGCCTCTGCTATGAACTTACTAGCGACCTTAGGCAAACCCTTCCTCTCATCCCCAGTTCTCCCACTGCAATATGGGAATAATAATACTTACCTTATGGGATAGTTGTAAGGATCACATTGAGATGATGTATGTGAAGTACTTTGAACACTTAAAACCACTCTACAGATGTTAAGTATTACCCATGCACTCATGGAATAATTTCAGAAGGTGATCCCTGAGCTCCAAACATTACACTAGACAAGATTCAGGGTTAGTTGCTTTCAGAGGGTTTCATTTCACATAACTTAACCATACTGATCACAGACATTTCAAGATCAATAGCCCAATTCTTCTTAATTCCTTGTGCCCAGTGTGGTGCACTGAAAACACTGCAGGGGTGTTTTGGCATCTGGAGGCCTCCTCAAGGTAAGGGAACATTGTTCCCTTGCCCTGGGATAAGCCCATGCCAGGCAGCTGGGCCTACTTGAACCTGTGCCATCTCAATAGTGTGGTCCCAGGTCAGGAAAGGAAGTTAGGATATCAGCATGTGCTGCTGCAATCAATACTGCCTCCATCCTGGCCCTAATCTGCCCTCCTCCCCTCTCCCCTTCTTGTCCATTCTGTCCCTGCTTTGAACCCCCTGCACTGACTGACTAGCACTGGCAGTCTTCCCTAGTTGCTTGTGGCAGCAGCCAGGCCGGACTGAGGGCTCAATCCTAAAAGCTCTCAGTACCAGCACTGAGTTCCAGCTCCGGTGCTGGGTGTTGTAAACATGCCACAAAGCACACTTTCAGCATCACCCATGTAGGGAGCACCGGTGCTGAACCTAGCCCTGGGCAGATGCTGCCCAGAGCAAGGAAGGAGCTCTGGGCAGCAGTGAGGTCTGTTGGGGCAGGGCAGGTTGAGTGGGGGAGGAGCTGGGGGGGAGGGGGGGTGGGACTGGTGGAGTCAGGTTGAAGAGCCCAACCCAGAGGCTCTCAAGTATGCCCCAGTAAAATAGCTGGTGCAGACTTGAGAAGCTCCATTGTGGGGGTTGGGGCTTTCCCCAGATGAAAGTCCCCTTCTTCAGAGGAGAATACCAGCAGCCCTGGTAGTACCACTGAATGCAGCAGTAGCCATTATGGTGCCGCTGCACACAACGCCACCACCAGGGTAGGACTGGGCTGTAAATGTCTTGTCACATTTGGCAACAGCCGTAAAGTTTTCTGGCAGTATAAGGCCCTACACAGGACTGGGCCTGTTATGTTATGTTATAAAGTTGTTATGTTATAAAGTTGACTTTATAACATAACAAGATACAGGCAGCTCTTGATTTATGTGGGGGCGTTATGTTTTCACACAATGGCACATATATTGAAAATGCTTTTATTAAATTAAATTAAAATGGCTTACGCCTTAGGAAACAATAGGATTGGTATGGGTTAGGAGAAAAGTCCATGAACAGTTGTGCTGACGGCAGGCGATTATGGAAGGAGACTACTGGGAGCGAGACAGTGAGGCTGCTGATGTTGATACCTGACAAAATCTTTGTCAGGGGGAAAGGCTGAAATAATTTGTTGTCAAAGGAAACATAATTTAACACTCAGGCTGACAACCAGTGACTTTTGCTTACCCAAGATGGTGAAGGGAGAGGGTTAAGGAGGGAGTCGAATGGGAGTGGCTACTGATGATGATGGCTGAGAAAGCAAAGCAGAAAACAAAGATGCTGGTAAGGAAACTGAGAAAACAGTAAATATCAGTTCCTTGAACGTGTTTTCTTTGTTTATAATCTAGTCTTAGAGGAGGCCCCTACACACACACACACACACACACACACACACACACACTGGAAGCTGCCAGTGTCTAACAAGTTTGCTTGTTAGAAGCTAATTAGCAGCTAATTGTCTGCATTATTTAAAAAATGGCCAGCATAAATTAGATTTCCAGTATTTTCAAATTGTGCTATTTTGAAAATGTGCAAATTAAGTCCATGTTAATCTAGAGTGGCCGGTATTAGAATTCAGTTGTCTTTTTAGGTATGAGAATACTGTTTCAATAACTGAATTGTAATTGACAACAATTCCATGTGGGGTTTCTTCCAATCTCATTCTCTGCAAAAAAATTAGGCTACTCTGATGCTGAAGCAGAACACACATATGTTTAATATATGTAGAACAATGTTCTGATTGCGAGATAATTCAACCATATTCATTAATCTTCTAACTGTACTGTAACTGGTGCCATTGCAGTAAAGGTCTTAGCTGCGCCTACACTTATAATCACAAGATTCACCCATGGTATTTGTTCACATTTCTGTACATAAGAACAGTCACAACTACTCATATAGACAAAATTTTATTGCATAAACCAGTCACTGCGCTCAGAGTGTTGATGAGCTAATGAATCAACACCTTTCTGTGCCATGCTCTTGGCTGTGACGCTGAAATTTGCAGATTTAGCAACACGTCAATTCAATAAAAGCTAACATTTTAATCTACCTTAGTAACTTGTGTCCCTATCTGCCAGATGGCATATGTTAAAAAATTTCAGAATGTGGGAGCATGAAAGAAGACAGCCGCAATCTCAGCTTCAAGATATCTTGGAATTTCACCTGAAGCAGATACTTTAAGATAGAGACAAAGATTTTGTTAACAGTTGACTAGCTGAAAATGCAGGCCAGTGGTTTCAGTTTGTTATGGTTAGACACCCAGCAAGGCCTAAACGCCATCAAGGGGCCCACTGCTGACAGGTGTTCCTGAAATTAGAGGTATCCAACCACACTAGGCAGAGCATTTCTTGCCCATTTGAATGCCTGGGAAGAAGTGTAAGAAGTGAGGAGTTGCATAATGGAAAAGCCAGGTGAGCAACTGACCATGGCAGTGACCATAGCATCTGTCCTGCCTCTGCTCATGCTTCTAGTGCAGCAATTTTCAACTTATTTCATCTCATGACATACTAATAAGACACACAATTGTCAAGGCACACCTTCGGTTTTTTGTCAATTTGACAAGGCACACCATGCTGCTGGTTGGGGGCTCCCATCCCCCAATGTCCCTATTAATATATGACCCTCCCCCAAACTCCCATGGCGCACCTATGGACCACTTGTGACACACTAATGTGCTGCGGCATACAGGTTGAAAATCGCTGCTCTACTGCTACCTTATTAATATTCTCAGAAGAATGGGAAAGGGGATTCCATGCCATCCCATTTCCATCTCCTCCTTAGGTATTCATTCAGTGCAATGGGAACTCTAAGCTCTTTTCTCCATTCTCTCTCACCAGCTTGTATAGGTAGCCTCTTTACCATGGATGTCCTTCTTATTTTTCTGTTCTTACTGGATTGCTAGATTGTGTGATAAGAGTGGGAATGTGTCTCATAATTACAGGATTACACCACATCACTTTCTTCCTCTCAGTGAATCCTTTACACATCTCACCATGCTTGACTACCTAGCTGTGCTGAAGCATTTCCCCTTTGACCTGGGAACTGAGTTACAGCAATACCTTGTACTTCCATCTGGTTAGGGACTAGAACATGGATGAAAATCAAAATTGGAAGAATGTCATAGCCTTATTTAGCTTGCAGATTTATGTTGGCTAGTGAAAAATGTAAATACATAGCTGACTATGTAACACAAGGAAATGTGTGTGAATCTTAAATAAACAGAAATTAAAGAAAAATAACCACAAGAACATTGACAAATGTCATAGAAGGTTGGATGAAATCAGATGAAAGAAGAAAGCATGTGGACAAAATTTGAAATGTAATTATGATTGTAAGTGGTTGAAAGAGCAAAGTGATGAAAGTCTAATGAATGAAAGTCTGTATTTTCTTCCATCCTGCTGTTGTGTGAGCCCTGTGATCCATTTCCCATCTATCCCTACTGCCATCAGGCCAGTCTGGTAGGAACCCCTGCTCAGTATTGCCTTTGCCTCCCTTTCCATTCAGGGATACCATATATCCAATATTGAGCTTCCTCCCTGCTTGAAGTGATACCTCTACTGGAACTTCAGCATCAACCCCTCCAGGGATTTTGCCTTGTTGCCGCCATAGACCAGGATGTGGCAGTGAAAGAAGGATAGAAGGAGGCCCCAAAGGCTGACGGGAGGAAAGCACCCAGCAGCTGCTTTTCTACCCTGTGTCTCTTCAGAGGATGCCTTGAGCAGATGAGCAGAAGGAGGGAAGAACATATGAGGGGTACAACACTATCATTTATCTCTCGCCCATCACATTTTAAGAGAAGGCTGATGAGAATGTCTTGCCGAAAGGGCCCCAGAAACCTGGAGCCGGCACTAGGGAAATAAATTAGTTTATCTCTCAAATACGTATTCCTCCTTTCAGAGACAAAACATTTTTCTCGTTGGCAATAATGAATAGAAAGCAAAACACTCACCCTCCCCCTTCTAATTTTCCTTTTACGCACAGCATCATCTACAGCATCTGCATAAGAAGAAAAGTATATTAAGTAACACAAATCGCTTCAGGCAGTTTTATTTCATGTTGCTAAATTGGTACATGCAGATGATGTTCCATTCATGTAAGTCAGGTTTGCAAAATACTGTACAAGTCTGGAACAAAAGGCAAATTCTGACTTCTGAAGATATTTTGGAGAGAGAAAGAGATACCTACTGATAGTTTGAAATCTTGTATGTACGAAGTTTTTTTTTCTTTTTCAAGAATGAGAATGGTTTGTTCTGTTTCAAATGGCAAGACTTAATGAAAAGTGCTGCGCTGACCATTGGCAGCTGTGACCATTGGCAGTGCTGTGCTTTTCCATTGGCAGTGTGGACCCGACCACAATGGATTATCCCTTCCAACATACCATTTTGCCTTAGTGGCAGTGGAAGGAACTTGCATGTTCATCCATTTCTTTGCTTTTGTAATGGAATCAGAATGTACTAACCAGGATGTGCTTGTGTTGCAGTTGTCATTGTAAAATTTTGGGGTTCTGTATGTGTGTGTTGTTTTTAATTGATTACATTATTTGATAACGATAT
The DNA here is from genome assembly GCF_035046505.1 of Tiliqua scincoides. Lineage (NCBI taxonomy): Eukaryota > Metazoa > Chordata > Lepidosauria > Squamata > Scincidae > Tiliqua > Tiliqua scincoides. The sequence continues at coordinate 172,173,965 of NC_089823.1, forward strand.
GCAGTCATTGTGTGCATGTTCCATACGCAAACAAAATGATTGTGGGATGAGGGTGGGGTCTTAAGCTACTACAGTGTCCTGAAGTCATCTGCTTGTTCATATATATTATTTATCAATTGAGAAGAGACTGAACAAAAGGGGATGTTGGCTTAAGGTTGGGGTGGGCAGTGTGAATTGTTTAGAGCTCATTCTTGTTTCTTGCTCAACCATTCCAAAAAACCAATGCGGAGATGCTTTATCTACAATGGTTTCAGGACTCTAAAAGCCTTGGATTTGGTGATGCATTCAAATAATGTGCATTAGGATATTATTAATTTAATAATATTTCAGAAGAGAGTACAAGAAGAAGCAGGCTGTAGCATTATTAGCTAGGATGTAGGACCAATTACTTGATACAGTAATGCCATAGAGAAGGGCATGCAGGTGGTAATGAAACACAAACAGCCCTATTGTATCTGAAAAGGCCTGCTGGCAGAATGCTCATTCTGCTGCTGGAAGCATCAGGGTCCACGTGGAAGTGCCACATGGAAGTTTGTCTGTGGACACAGTGTTGGACTTGCTTACAGGGAGCGCAGCAAGGCTGTCAGCAGTGCCTGCAAGGCTGTCATCCACCAGTGTCAGGTTAATCGGTGGTGGGGGCAGGTGAAAGGAGGAACAGGGGAGGGGAAAGGAATGGGGGTGTTACTGGATGTGGGGGGGGGCAGGATCGGCAGCACTTGTATGCAGTTGAATTCTATCTTCTTTCCCTCTTTCTTCTCAATTTTATGCCAGCAGAATAGGTAGTTCAGAACTGAGAAGATCCATAAGGAAAGCAGAGGCTTTCCCCAGGGTAAGGGAATGAAAGGAGGAGCCCTCTGCAACCCCCCACCCTGCATAGGATGCAACACATGTCTCCTGAGAGGGATTTTGATAGGATTGTGGCCACACTTAGGACTTTGTCACTTCTCACGAAGCCATATTAATGGATGTTGATAACAGATAGTAGCTAAGATCTATAGTAGTGATGGGAATTTGACTGGCTGAGACCCACACCCTAGCCTGCTTGAAGGTGTTTTATGTATCAGTCCACTGCAGTGTAAGGTAGAGCAGTGTTTCCCAACCAGTGGTACTGGTACCACCGGAGCTACTTGAGGTGGTACTTGTGGGACCCCTAACACCTGCTACCTGACAACGAGACCAGGAATGCGACACAACAATTAGTGGTAGGCAACTTGGCTTGGTGGGCAGACCTCCAAAGCATGGTTTTCCACACTCGAAAAAGCTCTCCCATCTACCCTGAGCTTCTTACTGGTGTTTGTTGCATTGCATCTGGCCTCCCAACCCAGAAGCAACTGGTGGTACTTCGAATAGGTGGACAGTGTGAAGTGGTGCGGCAGAGGACGAACATTGAGAAACACAGAAGTAGAGTTTTCTTGAGCACAGCCATGTTCTGGGCCTTGCTGTCACTGCAGTCTACACATTTGGTAGTGTTATGACTTTATCTTGTTTGGTCTTCGCTTATACATTGTAGAGATTTTTATTCTTTACTGTGTCGATGTGGACAGAGCTATTACCATATGTACTCCTTCATGCTCGGCAAAATAAATAAATGTGCTGTTAGAGCCCTTTTCAGCAGCATTTGAAAACAAATTGACTGCCCGTTCAGGACACATTAATAACAAGGGAAGCGCCCGAATGTAAGTGGCCGTGCCTTATCTTTTTGACAGTTTGAAAGTTCAACTTCCCTTTGTTTGGCACCAAAGAAGCAATAAGAGCAGTAACCTTCAGCTCAGGAAACAGATAATGGTGCCATGACACTGTTTACAATGTTTCCGGAGTTAATCATATTTGAAAAATTAAAAAATGCTATCTTCTGGTTTTGAGATCCTCCATTCATTATTGGTTTTTTTTTTTTGTGTGCATCTAGAGGTTTGGAAAGGAAGCCACGTTGGATATTGCATCGCTAAGTGCATGCCTTATAAGTGTTTAATCAAAGACGTTCATGCCTCACGACCATTTCCACTTGTCCTTGCTTTTTTAACCTATGTCTAGCATATGAAAAGGTTGGGAAGTGACATTCATGAAATCAAAGTTTATAGGAAACTCTCTTTTTGGTTTTTTTAGCAACTGCAGATGAGGCTTGCCGCTAACAAGCTGTGTGTGGACTAATCTGTAGTATGAAATGCCCTCTGTTGGCCAAATAAGCATATTACTCAGGTTAAAGTATAGCAAATACGGTTATTCTTTCTCAGCAGCTTCTCCTTTGGCTGCAGTAAATCAGTGCAGAGTTCAGTCTGCAGCTTGTTGTGAAGTAAGGCTTGATTTGTGGGCAGAGCAAGGGTTTGAACGTATTCTTATAGGTCATCACCTGCAAAACAAATGATGAATTTCACAAACTTGCAGTCATTATTGGCCATTGTGAAGTACATACATAAAATACATAAAAAGTATGTTCATCTGACGAATTCAAAAAGTCTCCAATTATTGTCTCCAATTAACAACAATTATTCATTGTTGTTAACATTTGTTCTGTTCATATGAAGACTTGCATTGTGCAATAAAACCATGATATGGGCAATTACTGCAGGGAGCTTTCTGCAACAGTTGGAAAATTCTCTTGCAGTGTCGTATCAGAAATGCTACGGCCACCACACTGAAGACCTAGTATCCCTCTGTGACCCATGAAACATTAATGTCATAGAAGAATTGGCAGGCATGGTGGGTTTCTTCTGAATCTGCACTTTTTTTTCTTTCTGTGTCTCTTTTGTGGTGTGAACAAATTCCATCATGGCATAGTATTTGCACAGTTGAAACAAACAGCATGCAGAAACATTCTTTAGGGTGCCCAGGATTACCATTTTTAGTTTTTTTCCCCCTAAAATGAACAAAAATTCAAAAACACCTGACATTCAGACTGCTAAGTGATACTTTTGCACATTGGGGCAAAAAATCAAAACTTCACATATAGGCTAAGGGCTGTGAGCTGTCTGTGACAGATTAGGAGAGAGATCTTGGGGTGGTGGTGGATAGCTCAATGAAAGTGTCGACCCAATGGGTGGTGGCAGTGAAGAAGGACAATTCTATGCTTGGGATCATTAGAATAGATATTGAGAATCAAACTGCTAATATAATGTTATGCAAATCGATGGTAAGACCACACCTGGAGTATTGCATCCAGTTCTGGTCGCCGCATTTCAAAAAGGACATAGTGGAAATGGAAAAGGTGCAAAAGAAAGCGACTAAGGGTGCAATCCTAACCCCTTATGTCAGTGCTTTCTGGCACTGGCACGGCGGTACCAATGGGACATGTGCTGCATCCTGCAGTTGGGTGTCACTCACAGAGGCCTCCTCAAAGTAAGGGAATGTTTATTGCCTTACCTCAGAGCTTCATTGCCCTTTTGTCAGTGCTGGAAAGCACTGGAAAGCACCCAGTAATCACTTACTGGGCTGGGGCACTTTCCTTATGAGGAAAGGCTACGGCGTTTGGGCCTCTTCAGCCTAGAAAAGAGGCACCTGAAGGGGAACATGTTTGAGATGGGGAAGGATTGAGAATTATGCACGGGAAGAACGGAGTGGATAGATACTCTTTTCCCTCTCACACAACACCAGAACCAGGGGAACCACTAAAACTGAGAGTTGGGAGAGTTTGGACAGACTAAAGAAAATATTTCTTTACTCAGCATGTAGTTAGTCTGTGGAACTCCTTGCCACAAGATGTGGTGATGGCATCTGGCCTAGATGCCTTTAAAAGGGGATTGGACAAATTTCTGGAGGAAAAATGCATTACGGGTTATAAGCCATGATGTGTATGTTCAACCTCCTGATATTAGAAATGGGCTATGTCAGAATGCCAGAAGCAAGGAGGGCACCAGGATGCAGGTTTCTTGTTGTCTTGTTTGCTCCCTGGGGCATTTGGTGGGCTGTTGTGAGATACAGGAAGCTGGACTAGATGGGCCTATGGCCTGATTCAGGGGGGCTGTTTTTATGTTCTTATGTACTGTTGTGTGCTTTGTTTGACCTTTATGTAGAATGGTTCATTATAGCTGGCTGGTGTTTGGATGTGTCTTCACATCTTGGTGTTTCACTCAGCTCAGCAAATACCAGGGTGTGTGTGTGAATGATCAGAAACTCTTGTGTGGGACGTTTTAATTAATATCAGCAGTCTAATGTCTATTATATTTATACATTAGTATATTATTATATTGTATAGTATGTATGTCACCCTTCTCCCACAGGAGTTTCCCTAGTCCCAGAAAATCTACTCAAAGGAGTTGCGGGACCTTTGAGAACAAATTGAGAACAAAGCCTCTCTGAGGCATCTGACGGGGTGGAAACTGTGCTTCCGGTTTTCCAGAAGCACAGCTTAAAGCATTGGGGAACCTCACAGAGGTTTTCCCAAAGCAGCTGGAGGTCGCCCGAGGCTCCGTGAGCCTCAGGTGAATGGGGAGGTGGCTTTTTGAGTGAGGGGGGCAGCGACAGCCCATGGGGAGCACCATTGCAGACCTTTGCCCAGGGCATGGGGCTGGGGAGGTCTGCTGCTGGTGAACTCTCCCAACCTGAGTGAACTTCAGCCTTGCTTTCTTCTTTTCTCCTTTCGCTCCTCATCCCGCACACTCTAGTTCCTTTTCCTTTGCTGCGAAAAAAGAAAAAAATCTGTTACATCTAAACCTGCAAAATATGATTTGTGTTTGCCCTCTAAAACAGATTTGCAAATTATATGAAGGTTAGAGAGGAGGAGGGAGGAAAATAGAGCTCTTGAACCCAAGGCTTGCTCACATGATGCCAAACCATGGTTTACCATTACTGCACCAGTTCATTAACCTGTTTGCCAAGGAGCTCCATAGCATCCCTCCTAGATTCCTTAAACATTTCAGGACACACACATTTTTCTCTTGGGGAACTGACCGGGTTGTTGAGCCTTTCTGTGGTCCCATAAAACTGAATGCACTATAGAACATACTTGCTGCTCTCTAACGTTTGCATATTTGGGGGGGAAAATCGTTAGTGATGGGAAAATTTACTTTAAAGGAAGCCTGTGTGATGTTTCTGATCTTCACATTAAGGCAGCCCTGCTAAGTTCTCAAGGAACCTCAGCGTTCCTCAAAACACAGTTCAAAACATACCTTTTGCAGTGGCTGCTTTACTGATTTTTTTTGCCTCCAAATTACAGAGTAACCACTTTGGTTTCATTCAAAGGAGTACCTGCTTTTTGTGCAAATATTAGCAGTGGTTAAGGACTTCAGCACCAGTAATATTTTTAATTGATTGACAATGTATATTTCAAAAGGAGCAATTCAGAAAAGTGTTACCTGCTACGTTGTAGTGAGATGATCACTAGAAGCACAAGTGGTGGAATGAGTTTTAAAACTTAATACAAGATGTGTCTACTTAATACAAGATGTGTCTAATACACGATCAGTGCTATGAATTTATATAAAGTGTTATTACTCTTGAATTGGTGGTTGGATCCCTATGACACATATGAACCACATATGAACCACTGTACTACTGCTACCACCTGCTAGGTTTTGCATGCACTGCTAAGAGGGGTTTACAACACTAGTTGGCATATACCCATTGTGTATATGGCAGGTTAAAATGACTGCCTTAAGTGTAGGAAAACACTATTGATTTCATTTTTATTTTTGTCCTGTCAGAAAATTCCTAAAGACATTTTTTTAAGCTTTGCTTGAGGCTTAGCTGAGCAGAATATTTCAAGCTGTCATATTAGAAAGAAGAACAGTTTTGTGAGTTTTTCTCCCCTAGGGTGACATTTGGACATGATGATAGCCATATACTGTATGTATTTTCCCTTTAAAAAAATGAAATTTTTTGGCCAAGATAACTCAAATTCTGCACCAATGAAAGTTGCATTTTATATAATGATTTAAATAATATAGAACATCATTATCTGTTATGCAAGTTAATCAAATTTATAATTATTTGGCTGTTTTGCATAACATCCTGAGTTTGCAAACATGCATTGAAAGCTCACTCCATCACTGAAGATCCTGTGAGTCTCTCTTTTGCTCTAGGGGATTCACAAGGCATTGCTATTTTCAGTCTATGTTCATTTGTTTTTTTAAAATCTTGAGTTTTGTTGTTAATCTTTAATGCTGTCTTTTTGTCATTTCCTTATGATAGTCCTCTCATCCTTACTTCAAAGACACAGGCTGCAATCCTATGCACACTTAGAAGTAACACCCATCAACTTAATGGAATTTAGTTTTGAGTAGACATGCATAGGCTTGTTCTCACAATTTCTTATTTTTCATATGGGTTCCTTTGTTTCTGTTTTTTTTTGTCTGTTGATTTTGTTACTGTTTTCTTTTGGGTTGTGCTTGATATTGGTGTTGTGTCTGATCCATTTCAGATGTTTGGCTAATGTTTCATCATTAGTCAGATTTTGTGTTTTCCAGGAGTCAAATGATGCTAAAAATCAGACGGCAAGCCATGTTAGTCTGTAGCAACTAAAACAAAAAAGAGATATTTGGCACCTTAAAAGCTAACAGATTACTTTGTCTTGTACTTTTGTGGACTGCAGCCCACATAATCAGATACAAGACGTGAAATCTCAATAGGCAGGTCGGTGTATGTGTGTGTGTGAGTAGCGTTCCCAGCAAGGGCACAGTGCTAAGTTTTGCAGGTGTTTTAGTGCGCTATGTAAGCAGCCCCTCTCTCCTTCGCTTTTGGAGCCATTCTGGGAGGTGGGAGTAAAATGGAGGAGATGCCTTAAAAAAAATTTTTAATGCAATATAAGGATCTGCTACTATTCTCACTTACTTTTCTTTTCCAGAATGATGAATAACCTTGGCTTTCATCCTGGCTCTTATAAATAAAATACATTCTGATCTTAGTCCAAGAGGCTATGGAAAGTATAAAGGATCACAATCCTTTGGATGTTTTAAAGCAGACACCATCCGGTTACAAGATGCTTTAAGCTGCATTGCGGTCCTGCACTTTTAATTGAAAAACAGATGTTCCAACTTAAGTACAGTTTTACAGTATCTATGATTGGCTTGTATATTTGACAATTTGCTTAAAATTGCTGTGATCTTATGTGAAAGACTCCTTCCAAGGTTCTGCTGCCCTCCTTGTGTGGAGTTCAGCTAAGAGAACAATTTTTCATTTTCAATCGCCTGAAAAAGCATGGTTATTACTGAAAGACACTACTGATGTTTAACCTCTCAAGTGTCTGGTTCCTCCACCAGAGCACAGGAACAGACTTGCTACATGCTTCTCCCCCTGTAGCTTTTACCTTTGATTATAACAACATAGCTTCCCCACTCATTTCAGCTGCAGCTTCTGTCGATCTCTTTGTTATTTTGTGACCCTCTAATGTGAAAAGTGAAAACAGTGCCTGTGATTGACAGGGCTTGAAAGTGAAGTTCTCTGCAGTCTAGTTACAGCCGGGAACCATTAAATGATTGGTGTGGCTACGCTTTCTTTTTTCTTTGTTTTTTTTTAAATAACCAGGACCTAGGTCTTGTGTGTGTCTAGCCTGCCTGTGCCTAAGCTGTACAACATGACCAAGGATTAAATGGTGTTGCTTAAGTGTGATGGGAAAGTCCTCTGATGAGAAACTTCCTCCTGCCACTTTGCATCTCTGACTGCCTGGCAGTGTGTGAGAGAGAGAGCAGAGAGGTTTTCCCCTGGAGGCAACTCCAGTCAGCCATGATGAGTGCTGGCACATGGCTAAATATAGCCTTGTGGGCCATATGTCGAGCCACACTGAGTTTCAAGATAGTTGGTAGTATATGCTTTGTTCCGTAGCTCAGAATCCTTGTGTAAGTCTTTCTCCAGCCTGCAGTAACTTGGCCTTATCACCTACAACCAGTGATGTCACCAGCCTTCACCATTATATGATCATGTGAAGTTGCTTTGTACTGAGTCTTACAATTAGCCCATTCAGCACAGGATGGTCTGACCAGCAGTGGCTCTCCAGGGTTTCAGTCTGGAGTCTTTTCAGACAGGAGTCTTCAGCCTTACCTGGAGATGCCAGGGATTGAGCCTATAACAACTGCATATAAGCGAGTACCACTGTCAAGCTATAACTATAGAGGTGTGTGTGTGTTAAAAAAATACAAAATACTCTGTTGTTTAAAATAGCCAATTAAAAACACAAAGTACTGTATTTTCTTAATCTTAATTTTAAGAAATTAAAATAGATTACTTTTCCAGTTAGAAATAATACTGTGGCTGCATCTGTTGACACTATATCATCTATATCAGGGGTGTCAAACATAGGGCCCAGGGGCCGGATGCAGCCCGCGGAAGCATTTTATATGGCCCTCAGGCTTTCAGCTACTGAGTAGTGCTGAGGTGCGACTGCTGAAAGGGCAACCCACATGAAAATTGGGCTCTCCCATATCTTGAAATATGATCAAGATTCGTATAGTTTCTCTTTTGTTATTTGCAGCTAATGAGTTCCTAAGTGAGAGAACTCATTTTTGGTTATGACCTGTTTAATGACACCACTTCTTGCCTAATGACATCACGTCCGGCCCTCAGCATGCATCATGAATGCCATGTGGCCCTCCGTATGAAATGAGTTTGACACCCCTGGCCTATATCATCTACCTAGTACACTTGTAAAGTGTTTAAAATTAATAAAAATGAGAACATGGAATAAAAACATATAACACGGCATTCTCCCTTTCAAATTGTGAAATCCGCAGGGGAAAAAAAAAACCATTTTCAAATACTCCTAACTATATCCTTTCCCTATAAACATTCAATTGATTCAGTATTTAAATTTGTGCAACTTCTCTACTGTATTTTGAACTGAGCTTCAGATTCCCTGAAAATCTCTTTCCTGACTTCAAGTGTTTAACAAGATTCTGAACGTGCATGGTGAGCGTTCAGGCAGGCTACGCACCTGAAGCTGCTTTTTTGTGGTCAGATGTGCAGAACTTCTTTAACATTAGCCTGGTTAAAACTCTCACTGGTTGCTGTGAATCATGAGCAGACCACCATATCAGACCACCTGACCATGCTTTATTTGGTTGAGTATCTTTTCTTTTTGGCCCAGTCATTTATTTTGAGCCCAATCTTAACGGCCCCTGAGGCACCTGAACTTATGTTTTGGTGACGCAGCATGCTTTATGGCTGTAGTAAAAATCAACATGCTATACAGTTCTGCCTGGCTGCCGCCAAAAGCAGCCAGCGGCTGGGCAGCACACCAGAAACTGGAAAAAAAGCTCATACACCGGTAAGTCAGCTGGGGGTTGAGTAGAATGGGGAAGGGAGAAGAATGGGGTGGCAGCAGATTGAGTTTGGGAAGGGGGTGCTATTAGTGGGATTGACTGGGGTCCGTTTGGACTTGCACCAGCAAAGTAGCACAGGTCTGAGTAGACTCACTCAGGCCACTCATTCAGGAGGCTTACCGCTGGGCATGTTCACTTACCCAAAAGAGACCTCTGGGACTTGAAACTCCCCTGTGAGATGCAGTGCCCTTCTGGTGGCATGGCTGCATCAGCAGTGGGGGAGGGGGAAGTAGGAATGGACTGCCTGCCCAATCAGTTATTTGATCAAAAATTTAGCAATTTTGTTTTTTTTTACAATTTTATTCTTCTGTGTTTATGACCCCCAGCCAGGTCTAAAACCTACTTTTTTTACCAGGTATACTAGCTTTGCAGATGCGAGATTGAATTTCAGGTTGCTCTCTGTGATGGGGCTATAAGGTTGGTACAGGTTGGGTACAGTATCAGCAGAACAATAAGATAATGCAAATGCGACCATTCAAAATGCCTGTGCTGATTTTATAAGCTGGGAGAGAACATAGGGGTAGCAGACAAGTTTTGTTTTGTTTTTGTTTTTTCAAAACACTCTCCAAGATTTACTCATAAATACCAAGCTGATTCTGAATTGAGTTGATAGGAGTTTGTCCGTTGCTATCTACAGCTATTGATTAGTGACTCCTGAAGTGCCTTACATGTTGTCTTTATTTACAAACATCTCAATAAAAAACCACTTTAACCCAAATCTGTAGAATTTTTGCCTCACAAATTCACTGACATGTATTTTGGCCTGCCCAGAATTCCCCGTTTTCGCAGACTGGGCAGGCAACCAAAACAGGAAGTTCATCAAGGCACTTAAATCAAGGTACACGACCTGATTTTAAACAGTTCCAGTTTGGAGAGGTAACTTTGTTATGTCTACAAAAAAGTCTCAGTTCTCCCTTCTGAGCCAAACATTTCCCATCACATAACTGTCTCAGTCTGACCACCCAGCTTGAATGTTTGACCATCAATTTTCACTAATTGTTGGGAAGAACATGCAAGTGGTGTTTGTGTGTAACCAGCTTCACAGGAACAAAGGGTGTGGTTTTTCCTAACCCTGTGTAGTGAATACACTCTGTAGCATGTTGTTACTCAGTACCCTTCTCCTGAGGAAACCCTGCCTCTCCCCCCCCCCCAAATGACTGTGTGTATACTGAGACTGACCTAGGAGTTGGCCTGTCACATATAGCCTTTACCCCTCAAATGTATTTTGAGGTCCTATGACTGTCTGATTTTCCCAGAGAACAGTAACATTGACTGTCACCTTCTTGGATCTCTGAGGGTTAAAGTCACACCCATTCTTTGGTTCAGTCCAACTCAGAAGCAGGAAATTTGAACATCTATTCATTTCAAGCTAGCCTACAAAAGCTTGGAGGGCAGGCATTATAGAGTTGAAGGAACTTGAAGATCACTTGGTTAAACTCTGTGGTCTTTACTGATGTAGGATCTTCCATAACTAGAATAATCTTACATAGTTTTGTTTTCATGAGAACAGCATAGAACAGTGCTTCCCAAACTCTTTAGCACTGGGACCAACTTTAAAAATGTTAATCTATCACAACCCACCTAATAAAAAAGATCTAGAAAGCAATATTTTTATTATTTATTATTTAATTAATAATATTTGGGGTCCTGTGCTCCCGAGGCTGCTATAGACCTTACATAGTATGTGTGTGTGTGTGGGGGGGGGGGGCATTTGTTAGACTCCTCCTAGAAATGGAGTTCTGTTCCCCCAAACCTTTATAGTCATTCCAGGAAATATCAGAAAGCTGAAATGGGGAGCAAGATGTGAAGTTAGGACTTCCAGGGAAGACACAAGGTGACACTGAGTTCACTTTTCACGACTCACCAAAAATTGACTCATGACCCACTGGTGGGTCCCAACCCACAGTTTGGAAGCATTGGCATAGAAAGAAATGAAGTTTTGCCACTTTAGCCATTCTGGAGCATGTTACCAAGCAATGCCTCTCTGAAGATCTCGTACTTTACCTTTGCTCCTGCTTCTAGCAACATTGCCTTCATGTTGCTTGCTTGCTAAGAATATGCGCATATGGCACCCAAGGAGAAATTGTGCAGGTGAGGTAGGGCAGGATTCAGTGAGATGTAACCAGGCACCAGCACCCCTTTAACAGAACGCTCTGGATAAGGGAACCTTAGTTCTGCCTTGTGAATCATTTTTTCTGAGGATTATTCAGTAAGGTGTATAGAATACTTCTTCATGAACATGAGACGTGAATGTCTCTAGTTTCTTGTTTTTCTCTTCAGGAACTCTATTTGTATAGCAATAACTGTATACCCCATGCAGGTCCTTGTCATGGTAAACCCATGCTGGGAAGGATAACAAGATATGAAATGAGATCATTATCACGACTGAGCTAAAAAAAAACAAATGCCTGGCATTTGTTGAATACAACCAAAGATGAACTGTTTATTTTGTTGTTGTTGTTGTTGTATGCTTAGCCTTCTGATCTGAAACCATCCTTAATAGTCAGGCTGCCATGAAATTCACCAATTTTAGTATTTTTTTTAAATTTTGTGTACATTTTGGGCTGACAGCTTTTATACGAGTAGTTCAGGCAGCAACTGAATTCTGTCCTTTCAAAGAGTATTTGCAAGCAAAACACATTACTGAGGAACATGCATTTTACTGTTGATGGATCAGGCTCCTTTTTGTGACTGGATCTGACTACAGTCCTTGTTTTTCATTTTTTGTCATGGACTGTTGTTTGCATTAAAATGCAGTATTAAGAACGAATTGAAATATTTTTGCAGTGAGTCCTTTTACCACTGTTTACACTGTCATGGTTAAATAATTTCTTTCAAATAAATAAATAAATACAAGTCTAAGGTAGTGTCCGAGCACTTTCAGGGAAATTTACATTTTGAAAGACGCCGCTGGAGACTAGCAAGGACATGCAATTACTATATGTAAATCATTTCAGTTGTTTCCTAATCTTGCTGAAGACCCAAGAATTACAGGGTTTCTTTTTTTTCCCCCCTGTGTGTGTATCTCTCTCTTCCCACTCAGGTTTCATTATATGCTGAAACTGTGCATTTATGTATGTGTTAATTGCGCTCTGTTCTTCTAGTTACGTTTTGCTTATTTACTGGTATTTTAGCGTTGTGCTTTATTTTCAGATTGGGTTTTAATGTAGAAATTGCTTAGAGCAAATGGTAGTTGTGTATAACCTGCTCAACTAATAGCAATCTTTTAAAAGAGAATCTGCTTTTTCATTTGTGTGTGTGTTTCCCTTGCATGTCCATGCCTCCAAAATCCTGCTTGGGTGCCTTGTTCCATTTTTAGTAGGCTTTTAAAATAGACTCTCATTACCGCATGGTATCATCGTGGACACCTGTCAAACATAAATAGAATGGCCCCAATCATGGAAATTACATTAATCTGTGAAGTATGCCTGTGGTGCGTATTATGATGAATAATAGGTACATTTTTTACAGAGTTTTTTTAACATGCAGTGATGTAGTCAATGGTTTAATAGGCATTGCGTTTGCAGTTTGTACTGCAGAGCTGGGTTTAGCCAACATTGACTGGTTGAGAAAAGATTTGGAACCATAAAGTATTTGTGGGGGTGGGTGGGGGTGCGCTGCATGCAGTGTATCTTTCTATATGTCCCTTGAAAAACCACATTTCAAGTGTGTGTAGTGCAAACATTCTCCTCTGTAAAGAAGATGTTTCCACACAACTTGCTTTGGAACATCAGTGTCATAATGTGCTTTTATACATCAGCCTATGAGTAAATATGGAGCTATTGGTCTTGACTGCTTTCATATACCCTTAACAGCTCTTGCCCTTTGATAAATGCAGAAAAATGGGCAGCTCCTGTATATGCATCCATTTCCATTTGTGCATTGGAACTTCTCTGAGTGTATGCACATGGATTGTTGTATCAGTGTGGTGGTGGTGTTTGTGTGTGTCATGGGTGAAAAAGGGAATGAAGGAATGAAAAAGGGGGTGCTCTCATGAAATAGAGCCACCAAAATATTAGACACGGGAATGAAAACAAGAAAAATTATAAAATAATTTTTTTTCAGTGGTGCACAATTCTGCTTGCCATATTCTCTCTATGGCAAGTATTCTGGCAGCCTCTCATGAGTATGAGTGGTCCCAGAAATCCTCCCAAACCTGAGCTAGAGAGTGGGGAATGTAGTGTATCTTTCATTGTGCAATACTTCAGAGACACTCAGCACAATTGGGGGTGATTTCTGCCCCTTCCTCTTCTCCAACCCCAAAGGTGGGAGGGAGCTTGGGCTTTGTGATAGCACTGTTTCTGATTTGCTCCAAGCTTTTCAGAAGCAGAGGGCCAAAACAATGAGCTTCTGCTGCTCTCACCAATTCTGAGCTGGAGAGAAGGTGGGAGCTTACCAACTTTGGTCTCAAGGTGCTTGGAATGCCTTGGGAGCACTCACCAAAGCAAGCCCCAGTTTCCCTCTCCAGATTCAATCTTGGAGCTGGAGAAGGGAGCAGGGGACAGTCTGCTCTGACTTTGAACTTCATTTCAGATGTATAGGGTGAGGTTTAGACAATAGGATGAGATGCGCAGGGTCTTGGGCAACTTTGTTTTGGAAAAGGTCCAAAAGTATAAAAGTTGGATAGGATTGGGCCCTAAGACTACACCAACCTTTACTGTGGTTGGTGCTCACTGCATCCTTTGACAACTAGGGTTGCGAAATGTGTTGCAAATCCTGGTTAAAATAGGAGCCCTGGTTAGCATTAATGAAAGTTAAGATGAATCATAACCAAAGTTTATAATGTTTTTGTTCTAATTTTAGTTATAATTTTTCTCCCTCATTTCTATTATCATTTGTTACTGGTAATATAATGAAACGTATTGTTAAGCTACTGATATGAATGATCATTAAGGTCATGCAAACATTCTTAGTTATGGTTAAGGACCAGTAGTGGACCTCCCATTATACTTGATAAGGCAAATGCCCCGGGTATGAGCCTTTAGGACCTTGCGGAAGCCTTTCTGAGGCTCCTGACGGGGTGGGAAGCACAGTTTAAAGCCATGGGGAAGCCTCAGGAAGCTTTCCAATGCACTCTACGGTTGCATGAGGCTCCGTGAGCTTCAGCTGTGGGGGGGGGGGCAGATTCACCCACGGGGGGGCAACATCCCATGGGGGAGAGCCATCACAGACCTTTACCCTGGGGTGCAGAGCTGGGGAGGTCCACCACTGTTAAGAGCAAGAATTTGCTCCAGAGAAGGAAGGAGCTACTTGAAGCCTGCAATTTCCCCAGCTCACTCTCAGCTAGATGCATTGTGTCTATTACTACCTGTTACAAACTTCATGTGAGATGAAGAGCCTTTTTGGTTCAAAGGCTAGTAGCTAACCAGGTACCAAAAGCTTCCACCCTAGTGATATTCAAAGTGATATCATCAATCCTGCACAGAGTTAGTATCACTGCTCTATGATTTTTTTGGTCTGGTGTTTATCAAACCAAGACATCTATCAGTAGCACCCAGATCTGCAGCAAGGGACTCATTACTTGGGTTCATTTTTGCAACTGATCTTTAACTTTATGTGAAGTGTGTGAACATGCACTGCATACAAATTTTTGTTTTCCTTGTTCAAAGTCGTACACTTTTGAAGTGGCATGTTTGAAAGCTCCGTTACCTCCACCCCTAATAAATTCCAACTTCTTAAGGTTCTGGATTTCTTTTTTTAGTGCAGCGTTTTCCAATTCACACACGTTCAAGATTTGTTACATTTGCTAATTACTGTGGTAAGGTAGTAAGGTTTCTTTTTCTTTGTAATTCTTGTGCTACTGATGATCTAAGAGTTCCTGCTGTCGCTGTGTGCATTTGGTTTAAAACCAAACACTTTACATGCAGAGATTTTCATCCATGGAAATAATAAAGCCATTCTGGATTAAAATTCTCAAGCATTTGTGTTAAATTGCGCATTTAAGGGTGGTGTTTGTTAATGAAAGACACTTAAGGTTTTGGTATGTTTGACTGTATAAAAATGTTACGTCAAAAAGGGAACCTACTAACCACAGAATTTGCAACTTGCCTGTTCATCTGGGACAAATAGCAGTAGTCCGTCTGTCTGTCCATCCCCCGTAGGGCACCTAGGTGGTAAAATGTCCCTGCTGAAGAGATGGAGCAGGCTCCATTGCTCTGCAGTTTTCCATGCATGCAGACACTTTTTCCACTTCCATTCAGTCTCTCCTTCAACCTCACACTAAGCAGTTCACAGTGAGCTTCTAGACATAAGCTCACTGTACGTACAGTGTACATACAGCTCAAGATGTGCGTCACTGTCATGTAGACGTAAATCGCTGGGTCTGGTTTGCATGGAGGGGAGGATTAGAATCCAGATGCTTTATAGCTGCTGCAGAAACCTTTAAGAACTAAAGAAGGAAACAGTGTGATAGACCTTGCTGTGGACTTTGATTCCCTTCTCCATACTTTACATTTTCCAGAAATGTGAATCATGGCACAACTAGCTTTGCTGCTTCCTACAAGCCAAAGATATTCTGTACACTGTATGTTTCTATGTGGACATAACATCCTATGGCCTTATCCCAGCTCTCCCACCTGGCTTTTAGTTTCTGCATATGTGATTTAGGCCAGCTTCCTCCCAAACAAGTCCAAACATACTCCTGCCTGCTCTTATTCTTTTGCCTCTTTTTGCTGGAAAAGAAAGAGTATTGTAATTAAGCAGAGCAATGTTGACAGTATTTCACTTGCCTTTATCTACTGTAATCCTTGTTTTATATATGTAAGTTCGTTACTCTGTGCACCCTGGCCAGTTGCTAATACAGTAAGCTCTTGATCGAAGGAAGTTTCAGTGCCTAGAATACAGGGGTTTCGGTACTTCTGAAATGTGGGATTAATTATTAATAGAAGTGGGAACATGCTCTTAGAATCTTCACATTTTGAGGGGAAAAAATCAATTAATTATTACTATAAATCTCTGTGATTACACTGAAGTCGTATTGCTGGGAAATTGGCCATTAACTACCAGGAAATCGCCTATCTCCTATCAGTCAAAATTCAGCAGCTCCAGTGAGCCCCTGTTCTTTTTATAAATTAACTATCAACGTGATGCATAATTGATAACCATCTATAATAATAACAATAATCTCCGTGAAATTGTGATCCTGGTAGGCAGTAGATTTGTTACAGGCTTACCCCCCCCCTCCTCCAGTAGTATCTTATTGCATTTGTTAACTATTAATAGCCAGTAGTTTCTGGAAGATCAAATCTGTGCTTTCTTCTGGGGTGCCAAGTTGGGGAGAGAAAGCTCGGATCATGAGTTGTTAAGAAGCACCGTCCAGAGGTCCTGCCCTACCTGGCATTTGTATGAGCTTCTTGGGTTGCTGTATAAAAGTGGGTAAGCAATATTGTTCTGAGGAAGCAAAGACACAGTTGCCCCAATCTAGTTTAAAGACCCAATCCTAAGGGACTGTTTACAACAGCAGAGCTTGTGTTTTTCCATTGTAAATGGCATGCCGCTGCTGGGCATGTCAGAGCCACTGCCACACTGTTCTCACCCACTACTGACCAGCTTGCACCAGAGCAGGAAAGGTGGAGTGGGCTGTGAATGGCTTGCTCTACTCACCTGCCTGACTTCTTCTTGCCTGTCATCTTTTTGTCCACCACCCTCCCTCCCCGCCATCCATGGAGATATTCATGTGTACGCACAGGGCTGGCAAAATTCAAGCAGTGCAGCAGCATGGGCACCACTGCTAATTGTATACTCATATGGTATGCTACTAGAGTAAGGGCTCCTCTTTTTACATGTGTTTAATATTATAGTCATCTTTGCTATATTTGCTATATTTGGTTTTAAGCATTCTGAAACTATCTTTTTTCTCCGAGTACTTTTATGCAGAGTTCAAAGCTTTTACTAAAGAATCAACTTCACTACTTGTGAATGGAACTCTTCCTGTTGATCATAGAAGAGGGCTGCCAGGCTTTTAACAGTGGATGTTAAAAGATACTGCAGTACAAGGGGCAAAGTAATTTCAGTGTCATAGGATGGAACCAGCAGGATATATTTCAAATTGTTCAAGAGTTTTATTTTAAAGTGATCTATGAAATCCTGCTGGAAAGGAGTTCAGTACTTAATCACTTTATATACATATCCTTACCCTACTTTCACTGATGTTGACATTAGGTAGACTGATAGGAAAAAATCACTGCCCCCCAAAATATTTATTAGGCATTAATCAACAGAACCTCAATGTTAGTATCTATCTGGACACCCAGTTAAGTGAGCAATTACAGGGCGACCCTTGTTATCCATGGAGGTGCTGTTCCCAGAATTCGCATGGATACCAAAATCAGCAGATGTTGGAATTTGTGGATTTGGGCACCCCAAAGCCTCTGAATCTGACTGGAGCACAACTCTAGTCAGGTCCAGAGGCTTTTCTGAGGGCTGAAACTCCAGAATTGTGGTTCTTGGAACTCTGAAAGCCTTAGAAGGACTTTTGAGGGTCGCAGTCTCTCTGGCCCTCAGAAGGGCCTCTGCACCTGACCAGAGCACAGCTCTGGTTGGGTTTGGAGAACTACAGGTGATCCATCCCACAGGTTTGGAACCTGCAGATATTCAAAGCTGCAGGTACAGAACCCATGGGTACAGAGGGCCACCTATACTGTTTCAAGCATGTCAAGGACACTACATTATATTGTAGTTCACATTTCCCTTGTAACCTACTTGTCATCCATAAAGTGATGTGTTCTCACTGAGTCTCAGGTAGAATAATTTTACTTAGTGAAATGGTAATGTGTTTGGTATATACCTTGAAATCCGATGATGCAGGGTATTTTTCCCTCTTTTTTTAAAAAAAAACTTTTTCCAAGTTCATCTAACCATGGCATGATGTTTTTCACAACTCAGAAAGCAAAGTAAAACAAAAAAAGAACACCAAAGGCCAAGAGTGTGTTATGTTTGCATATGATAGCACTGTGGTCAGGTCTGGTTTTTTGCCAAGGTGAAGAATTTCAAAGAATGAGCATCTCAGTTATCTTATGTGTAAACAGAGTGTTCAGTATTTACATAGAATGCTGCAGAGGTTTTGTTGATGTCCAGGAAGTATACATGCTAATAACCGATTGTTCAGAAAATATACACTTAAATATAAGGGTAGATTGGTCAAATGTAGCGTCTGAAGATAAATGGCCATCTTGTTCCTCTTGTCTCAATACCATTTTTAACAATTGCTTCTACTGCTTTTTTCCTCTTGGTGTTCCACATGAGATCGCGACAAGGCTTCTACTACAGAAATAGGCACTGATGAATTGTCTTCACTAAATGATGGTTAAGTTAGCCAGATAGCATCTGACACCTACAGAGAAGGAGTCTGAATGTACAGACAAGGTGTGAATTATGTCTGTCGTGGATTACAAATCATCTTCATAGTTGTCATGCCTAGGATTCCCAAACTGTTGTGCGCTTATATCTATTGAATATAACTCTTCAGTAGAAATCTTAAATTTGCCAAACAGTATATGAAGCCTGTAGGTTTGGGGTAAGTTGTTTAAATTGGTCAGTTCTCCATAAATATATCTAAAATTTCCATTCTTAATTATTACTTAAAGACTGTTTTAGGACTTCTGTTGGCGTAATCTGATCACTTACGTGACATCCAACCCTTGGATATGGAAGATACAATTTGTAACTCCCCTGCAATCCTATCCACACTTACCTGGAATAAGCCCCATTGATTATAAAGGGACTTACTTCTGAGTAGATGTGCATAGGATTGAATTCTTGGACTCTTAGGGACCAAAAGCACTGAAGCTGTTTCACTCTAATATTGCAATTAGCATCTGTATATAGACTGTTTTATAAAGGGCCAACGATGTACAACTCTCTTCTTCTTTCAGGGTTCAAAGTGACGTTATGCACTCGGACTACTGTGACTTTCCATAAGTACCTGGGGAATTGCTTTGGCCTTTGATTCCAAAAGATATAAACTACAGTAACACAATGGCACTTGTAGACAAACACAAAGTCAAAAGGCAGCGATTGGACAGAATTTGTGAAGGTAAGCCTTGATGCAACCTATATATCCTATGAGATATTCCTAGGAATGCTTTTTAAAAACATTTTTTAGAAAACTTCCCAGTTTTTCATTTGTGTGTCTTTTTGATAGAAAGCAAATTTAGCACTAATGATCTCCTTGAAATACAACACAAAGCAGGAAACTTCACTTTGGCTATATATTTCTGTCTCCTAGTTGCATGTAATTAACATTTTTTTGATTGGATTTGTATTCCGCCTTTCTCCCCAAAGGGCACCCAAGGCGGCTTTTTTATAATGGAAGGCAAGTAGAGATCAGGAAAAACTTGCATTTATTTTGTAATGTTCATATTCTGGAACTAACCAACATACCTAGCAAATGTGAAAGAAAATATGGTCAGCTTTTGAAAAAACCTGGAACTAACATGATTTTTTAAAAAAGTTTTTAAACTTTTTATTGCATAAACAAAACAAAAAAAGAGCATTACGTAGATACATGCATATGAGTTACATTCAAAAAAAATAAAAAGGGGAAAAATATATATTTACATATACACTACCAAAGCATCTGCATATCAACATAACACATCATGTGGCTTATGTTATTATGTCAAGGAGTCGCCTCCACATATCCTCAAATATATCCATACGCAATTGATGCCGATATGCCATTCGTTCAAATACTGATAAATGCAAAATATCGTCCATCCATTGGGCTTATGTAGGCGGGCATCCTTCCTTCCAGAGAGGTAATATAAGTCTTTTTGCTACCGTGAGGGCACAGAGTGTCCATTTCAATTCTCCAGTTGTAAGTCACCAAATAACGGGTAAATAATTGAGAATTACATATATACAGTGGTGCCTCGCAAGACGAATGCCTCGCGCAACAAAAAACTCGCAAGACGAAAGCGTTTTTGCGATTTTTTGGTGACTCGCAAGACGAATTTTTCTATGGCCGTGCTTCGCAAGATGAATTTTTTTGCATTTTTTTTGGTTTGTTTTAAATCGCACAACCGTTAATACCCAGGTCATGTTTAAAAAGTTGAAGTTTTGTGCTTGAAATTTTTGGAATCCTCTGTACAGTATGTATGCCTTTAAAGAGCACTTAATAAACACTTTGTAAACCAAATTTGACTTTGTTCTGACTGTTTTTGCCCATAGGAATGCATTAATTAAATTTCAATGTATTCCTATGGGAAACCGTGCTTCGCAAGACGAAATTTTCGCAATACAAAACGACTCGTGGAATGAATTAATTTCGTCTTGCAAGGCACCACTGTATCTGTAAAAATTAAAGGTTACTGTAGCACAATCTTTATAATATTATTTCATCCCAAAAGCCTACGATAACAGGACATTACCACAGCATGTGTATAAGTGTTGCATTCAACCACATGTATTGATTTGAAAAATATACTAGATCTAGGCGTTACAGCCCTATTTGGATGATGTGCTGACGTTTGGCATTCACCAAAAGGATGATGATAGATTGCTGTTAGCAGTTGCAAAAGGAAGGGATGGTTAGGCCAGTTGATAGCAGAGACACGTGATAATCTTGAAGGGTCAAACTGGGGCGGAGTGAGAAGAGACTCGAGATGCAGCATCAGTGTGTGGCTGCATGGAATCCCACCCTTTGCTTACCTGCGTGGGGTGCACTGTACTTGCTCCCTTTGTTGGGGTGGTGAGGTAGAGGTTCCAGTTGGGTGTACGTGTATGGAAACCTCCTAGGGCAGAATACCTGCAAAAAGAATTCTGAGAAGGCTAGAGTTAACAAAATAATTTGTATCACATGTTGTGAGGAATGTGATGTTTGGATGAAGTGCTCCCTTTGTGCACTGTGTCCTTTCACCATGATTCCCATCGCCATGAGAGACCAGAGAGGTATAGCCCTATGCCACACGCCTGAAAATCTGGTATGTAGTCTCCCTGGCAGAGGCTTTAGTATTGGGGTTGGTGTGCAGTGATTGACTGCCAAATGAAGTCTGTATCCTGTGCTTCGTCATGGGGACAGGGCAGGAGGTGGCAGAAGGTGCAGTTCTCTGGGAAGGAAGGGCTGGCATTCCTACTGCTGGGATGCCCCTCCTGATGTTTTTTCTTTCCACTTCCTTACGGGTTTACTCCATCCTATACCAGCTTTGTTGTTGGCTTAGAGTTTTTCTGAAGTCAGAGGCATATCTGTTTCCTGAAGGGGGGTTAGGATATGGTGTATATCAACTCCTCCTCATCCCTCCTACATTCCTCCCATGTCATGCCCTGATCTGCTCCCTGTTTTAGCCTCTCCGCCAGCAGAGTTGCTCTGGTGCCCAGGTGATGTCTGAGCTATGTTAGAAAAGTGTTTTTCCGACATTGTGCTGGCATGTGTGATGTGTCCCTCAGCAGATGGGCTTCTGAATTGATGGGGGCTATCATCGCACCAGCATATATGGAGATAACACTAGTATGTCTTGAGGATAGGATTGAACATTTAGTTTCTTTATTCGTTGCTCCTTAGGATCACTTAACACATTGCATTTGTGTTACTGTTTTTACTCCCGGAATATGCCTGTATCTGAATTTGGGTGTCAAATTGGAGCTTTTGGATCTCAGCTTCCATGAAGGTGTGTTCACACATTAAACAGGTTGTGGGGCTGTTGCCAAAAACAACAACAACAACCTGCCCCAAAACAACAATCTCCTTTTCAAGTCTCCCCACTGCTACACATCCCTCATAATATCAATTTCAGGTTTGCCTCATGTGTTGATGTGAGTTTCTTTACCTCTGCCCACTTTTGAGATTTGAGCTGTAGTTCCATAGTAGAGCACCTTCTTAGAATACTGGAAGTCCCAGGTTTGATCCCTGGCATCCCCAGGAAGTGTTGGGGGGGGGGGGAGAAACACCTTGGAGAGATCCAGTGAGTCAGTGTAGACAATACTGAGCTGAATGGACCAAAGTTCTGACTCAGAATAAGGTAACTTCTTCTGTCAATGATGCAGAGCTAGGATGGGGGAAAGCAGAATATAATATCAGACAAGGATTTTGTGATGACATTCCTTGCTCAACTGCTTTAACAGTGTGGAGAGACCACCAACTGAGTTGAGTATTCCTGCATGCATAGTTCTGCAGGCAATTAAAATGTGAAAGAATAGAAAACCATAAAAACCCTACAATGCAAAAGCTGCAGTAAGTCCCATTGAATTGTTTAGAACTTACTTCTGTGTGAACATGCATAGGATTATGCTGTTGGATACTAGGTAGGAAGATTTGGGGGTGGGGAAGGGAACATGTAGTCCTCAAAGTATGAACACTCATTAATTTGATATTCTTTGGATTTTTCCTTAGTGTGTGTCTGGATACGTATGAAGCAGAGACATGCTGTAACTTAGATCAAAGGGATTTGGTTCATTTTCATAAGAAGGCCACAATCCACAAAGCACCACTCCTAAGTAGTTCTTATTTAATGAGTTTGTGCAGAATAATTGTTGTAAAACAAAACCACTATCAGCAGTTAATCTATCTCGGCTGCTGGTCTAGACAGTATATGTTACTTTTATTTACTTACAAGACAAATAGAAGCGCTGCCAGGACCAACAATGTCAGACTTTCTAATATGGTCACCGATACTACTTTGTGATGAAGTTGGTGGTCATCTTATAAAAGTTTTACAGGAATTAGCAAAAAGGAAACCGTGTCATTCAATCAGATAACATAAATCATTTCTGGAAGGAATTGGCTCCAGTGAAAGATGGTTTCAGACTTGATGAATTCTAAGGAAAATGAACCAAGGTGTGAATAGTTAAAATAGTTCATTCGTGTGAATGAGAGACTACTGGGCTATTCTGTACCTTTAGATGTTATTTCTTCTGCTGTATATTGTATAATAAAGATTGAGAACTGTATGGTGCAAAAACCGGACTGCTGTTGTACACTTCTGGGTGGCTACTGCTGCAAATGGTAAGAGATACAGCATGTATGGCAGCGACTCTTAGAGGCTCTGCTGTAAGTTGGCAGTGGGGATGTGCTGAGGGGGGAGGGGCAGGGGAAATTTTAGGGCTGGAAATAGAGAGCAGGGACAGTTGGATCTTGGCAGTGCCAGTATGTGCCAGGATCCTGTCCTCTTTTTTTGAACCCACCCTATCCCTTTCCTGTCCTCAGACTTACACCAGCTATATGCCACTAGGAAGTCTAAACAGAGGTAAGTAGAAGATGTTTTTACTTACCTCTGGCAGGCCTCCTGATTGCCCCCACCACCACCATTGGATGGAGAGCATACTCCATCGGTGGAGCTGCATCATCAGTAATGGTGGGGGATAGGGTTGGGCAGTCAGTCTTATTTATAGATAAGTGAATATCAATATATCATTTGTGCAGGGGGGGGGCACCCACCTCTGCCCACCTCCTCTGCCGTGCTCAGACTGAGCCTTAAGGTTAAAAACGCAACTTTTTTAAATCTTAGGATTCAGTCTTAACCCAGCAGAGGCTACGGATGGATGGATGTGGCCTCTGCTGGGCTCCGGAGTGTGGGGGCCTCGTTCACCCATATCCACAGTTTTACTGAACTATACAGGGTTCTGGTTCCATATACAGGGGCATACCTGTATATCTTTAAATCTGTTGAATATTATCGGTACGTCTTGTATCACTGTTTATAAAGTTGTCTTTATACAGTGTACAAATGTACTGTGGCATGATCTTGTGTAAGAAAGATAGCCCTGCTCTAACCAATTTTCCAGTGCCAATGCAGCCACAATGCAGCCCCAAGACAAACGTAGGCTGTGACTGCCCCCTCCCCAAGAATGCAGGGTGCACCTCGTTGGCATGGCTGCATCAATTGGACAGAGACTACTTCATTGGATTGTTGGGATAGTTAAGCTGTTACTTACAAAGGGTCCCGCTCTAGTACGCTAATACTTTGTGCCATAGGATTCTTTGCTCTTTTTGCAAATAGGGACTAACTATCCTATGCTCTTCAAAAGTACCTACGCATCTTATCAGTACCTCAGCACCTTGTTTAAGCTTTTATGGCATGTTTTTGCTAGGAGGAGCATTCAGTGGAACTCCTGTTCTCCTCCCCCTTGCCCTTCTCTAGTGCATCTAAGTTTGCTATGAATTATTTAGCCATCAGTTGCATCTGGGGTGAGGCTAGTGTTTGTTTTCCACACACAGGCCTCTTGGGAAATGTGTTATTGATACATATGTCCCTTGGGAATCTATGTTCTGTATCAGACCAGAGTAAATTTCAAACTCAAAGGAGAGAGAGTAGGGCTGGGGGGAAAAATACAGGATCCTCATTTCATCATGTAATACAGAAAAATGTAAAAGCCATTCTACCTGTCAGTTTAATTAACCCAATCAAACTTGAGTTAATCTTCTCCAGAGCAGAGTAAGAGTATGCTTTCTTTGTAATCCTAGAAAAAAAATGCTGACAACTGCCAGAATTGTATGGTGGGAGAGAGCAGGCTGAGCTTTTACACATCAGAATGCCATAAACACACAGGTGTAGTGCTCTATCTCATCTCTAAAACAGACTTTGAACCTGACTTAAAAGAGCTCTATCAGGCAGCTTTGGATTTTTCAAAAGCCACCCTTCCAGTTTGATGTTTGCTATCAGATGTGATCGCTAGGTGTACAAGAAACTTAGAAGGATCAGAGGACAAACCTACTCTCAGGGCAGTAGATACAATTGAAGTTTAGATTATTTTTCTCTGAACAATGGATTTTACAAGTCTTCCTCTTCTATCTTCTTTTCCTGGCCAAAAATATTTTTTCCTAATCTGTAAAGGTACAGTTTACATAAAACCAGAAATTCATTTTGTCATTTGCCAAGTACATTTGCAATTTTAATTATACCAGAGGGATTTGCTGCTGTCACACACTGCACAGCATGGTTTTGCAAGTATTATTAAAACATTTATGGGAATAATAGATTAGGACTAAATGCAATTAAGAGATACTTTAAAAATAATACTGAAAAATAATTTCCCATGGCTAAGGTTCATAGGATTCACTGCAAGCTTTCCTGGTGGCTATTTTTACTAGTTGTTGAAGATGAGTATATACTAATAATTTGAGAATGATAAGGATGGTGTAAAGTACCTGGGTTGCAGATAAGCAGTGGAGATAAAAGAATATTCTTCTTTGACCTTATTATATTCAGTAAAATAGTTTACCAGCAGATCCTTGTATTGTATTGGCAACCTTCAGTCTCGAAAGACTATGGTATCGCGCTCTGAAAGGTGGTTCTGGCACAGTGTCTAGTGTGGCTGAAAAGGCCAATCCGGGAGTGACAATCCCTTCCACACCGGGAGCAAGTGCAGTCTGTCCCTGGTCTGTCTCCCTGGCTATGGGCCTTCCTTCTTTGCCTCTTAGCCTCAGACTGTTGGCAAAGTGTCTCTTCAAACTGGGAAAGGCCATGCTGCACAGCCTGCCTCCAAGCGGGCCGCTCAGAGGCCAGGGTTTCCCACTTGTTGAGGTCCATCCCTAAGGCCTTCAGATCCCTCTTGCAGATGTCCTTGTATATCAGGCCAAATGCAGTATACATGGTGTTCTGCTTACATTATATGTGCTTGCCCATAGCTTTGTCCTGTGCCAGATAGAAACAGTATAACATTTACTACAGGTGTCAGGAAATAAAGTTACTATTTGTATTGATATAAGAAACAGCCAGACAATATCCAGGACCTAAGAACATGCCAACACAGGAACTGGGATCATCCCAGACACTTGGTGTACTGAGCAGTGTACTGGGGGAAGATATACTATAAGAATGACCGTAGTCCTTAACTTAAGTGAACTGGTAAGCATGGCAGGATGCCAGGTCAGTTGTTAATTAAAACCAAGAGCATGGACTTAAAACACACTTACAAACCTGTTTCATGCATGGACACACCCTTAGTAGTTGTGGTGTTAATACAAAATAGAAACTTACAGGAACTGAGGTGGATACCACTTAATGGTCCTGGTCATATCTCAGAAACATGTGACAAAAATTCTTGATGAGTTTGTGCTGATTTATCTGAAGCAGAAAGGTGCACACTGTAGAATGAAATGATAAATCATTTTAAATGGGGACAGTCATTCAGCAATAAGCTTTTTTGTTTGCTTTGTTATTGTTGCTTTTTGCTTTCTAGATTGAAGAGCCTGAAAAGTTGTCACCTTTTCTCGTAAAGAAGGTGCCACAGCCAACTAATCATTTGATAACTCCCTTCTGCACCTTTATCCTGAAACATAAATAAAATACAATAAACGTCCATTTAAAGCAAAATTATACAATAAACTATATATTTGATAAAGCTGGCAAACACAGAACACAAATTATAGGAATTATTATATTACATATTTTGCTACCTCTGTAGTTTCTTGGGATACAGGATACTAGGCTAGTATTATTTTTGTGTGTTTCTAGGTCCTGTGCCCAGTGACAATTCCATTTTAACTGCTGCATTACGAAAATAGGTTGGATATAGCTTTCAAACGTGAATAGGGAAATATAGTGTGCTAATGTTGTACTGAAATGGGTAGTTCTGTATAAAATTTAAGCAGAGTTCTTAAATAATTTTGCTCTTACACATTGCCTGGATTGACAGTGCACACAGATATAAACAATCAACCATGAAGAGCGAAAAAATGTCACTTCTTTCCAAATGAGCTGTCCGTGGTTTAGGGCATTCGGTCACTCAGACTTTCATCCATAATGTCATTCCCTGTACTCATTGGCGGAATTCTCCTGGCCACCTGAATGGAAAAGAATCTGACTGGAGTTGGGAAACAGCACCTGTGAAGCATAATAGGTAGCCATAGTAGTGTCTCCCTGTTAGTAAATAAAAGGAAGTGGGCTTCAACAGAATTTGTGTTTCATTAGATTCATTAACATCAAGGGCACACAAATCCTTGTAGGAACTGGGTCAGACTGCATCAATAAACAGGGTTCGGTTGAATTATTCTGTTCTCTAGATGAATCTCTAAATACTTGGCCCTTGTCCGGTGAACGTTCCCAGAGGTTCAAGTGGATTTTGTTTGACTGGCAACTGAGATGCCATGTAAGATCTGGAGCAGATAGATGCCAGCATTTCTCCCACACCAAGGAATGCAATGCTTTCCTCCAAACTATGCACATGTTGCTCCCTTGTCTTACATCACCCAAGTCAGGGCACGGGGGAATCTCTCTGACAAGATTTAGAGTGTAAGATAGACATGAAACAAGCTGTGCAGATAAACATCTTGTACATTGCATTTAGTGAAGTGTAAAACCAGCAAATGGAGCCCCAGCAGCTCACAGAGCATTACCGATGTAACAGGCTTTGTAACCGAAGCAGCGATAAACAGGGAATATCATTTTGCTCAGTGTTTTTGTCTGCCAACACGTAATTCCAAAACATAGGCCTGTCTTGCTTTTTCACGATTTTGTTGCCATGATTTATGTTGAAGAGTCTGTACACATGCTGAGAAACATTCAAATGCGATTTTACCTCTGTGCATGAGTCGCATCTGTGGTGTAGTTCCAAACCCACCAAAATAACATGGAATTTCCTCATTGGTAGCCAAGACTGAATTCAGTGCCTCTTGCTATTCTCCACAAGTTAGGTCTATATAGCAGTTGGGTGAAACTGTTCAGCACTAAAGGGCTACATGAGAAATCTATGAGTGAGGAGACTGCTAATTATTTCCACTTTTTGCTATATGTAATTATGCTTATGACAAATTTTTATGTCTGAAAACTGGGTAGGCATGTTGCACCTAATCCAAGCTATCTTAATTTTGTAATGGATAACCTTAAACTTAGAAGTCCTTGAATCAGCTCTTCAAATGCCTGATATTGGGTTTACAAACAATTATATTTGAAATACAAAACAGTTTTGGTTCCCTTTAAGCAGAGGGCCTGCGTTATCTGTGGGTTCAACACCCACGGATTCCATCATCTGTAGATGCCAAATGGCCCTCCTGGAGTCTCAGAACCCGACCAGAGCTCCGTTCGGGTCAGGAGGCTTTTCTGAAGCCCACAGAGGTCATGTGCAATTGCTGCGGCCTCTGTGGGCTACAGAATGGCCGTTCAGAGGTGGGAAAAGCTACTTCCTGGAAGTGTCATTTCTTGCTTTTATAAGGCATTCTAAGGCCCAGGGAAGTCAGTTGGGTTTGAAGGGTGTGGGGGGACGACGACTCAAAATCCCCAGATTTCAACATCTGTGGATTTCTTTTATTTGTGGGGGTTCCTGGAACAGAAGCCCTCCAGATAACAAGAGCCAAGTGTAGTTGCCTTCTTGCTCCCAAGTCATGTGGTATTCAAGAACATACCTATGCAAAAGCAAACATTGGTACTCTGGGACTGATTACTGATTCTGTGGAGCCAAAGCACCTTCCCTGTTGCTATTTTGGTGGCTCTAGTCTTCATCCTGCTTCAGGTTCTGTTGATTTCGGTTCACAAAAATCACAAAAGAGGGCAGAGCTGTGTTGCAAGAGGAAATGTCTTTGCCTAAAAACAAAGGATAAGATGGTGCTCTCTTATTACACAAAATCAGTGGCATGAAAGCCAGCTGTTTTCTAAAAACACAGAAATAAGCCAGAATTTGTGTTTCCTTCCAGTTCTGAAGAACCGAGGTACTGAAGAACCACACGCTGTGTAAAGAAATATTTTCTCTTGTCTGTTCTAACTCTCCCAACACTCAATTTTAGTGGATGTCCCCTGGTTCTGGTGTTATGTGAGAGTGTAAAGAGCATCTCCCTATTCACTCTGTCCATCCCCTGCATAATTTTGTATGTCTCAATCATGTCCCCCCTCAGGCGTCTCTTTTCTAGGCTGAAGAGGCCCAAATGCCGTAGCCTTTCCACGTAAGGAAGGTGCCCCAGCCCAGTAATCATCTTAGTCGCTCTCTTTTGCACCTTTTCCATTTCCACTATGTCTTTTTTCATCCTGTTGGCAACCTTCAGTCTCGAAAGACTATTGTATCGCGCTCTGAATGGTGGTTCTGGAACAGCATCTAGTGTGGCTGAAAAGGCCAATTCGGGAGTGAAACTCATTTCTTTTCATTGCATTTCAGCTCATTTCATACAGTAGGTCAAATAGCATTCATGGAGTTTGCTGAGCGCCTGAAGTGACATAATTAAGCAGGGAGTGATATCATCAAGTGGGTGATGGCCAGAAATAAGCACTTTGTTCCCTCACCTAGGAACTCATTGGCTGCAAAGGACAAAAGAGAAAATAAGCAAATCTTGATCATATTTTCAAGATATGGGAGAGCCTAATTATCACTCAGACCACCCTTTTAGCAGCACCATGCCTGCTAAAGTGTCATTTTGTAGCTCAGGGGCTACAAGGTGCCTCAGCAGATGCAGGCTGCTGAAAGATTGATCTGCAAGATAATTGGGCTCCCCCAGTGCATCAGCAGCATTTCCCTTTCTTGCTCTTCTTTGTCTGCCTCTTCCTCCATACCATTCACCATCTCCTGAGGTCTCCTTCCATCTCCCTCTCCTAGCACCTCAGTAGAAGTGGCACTGCAGAAGGGACAGCTTGTGGGAGAGCCCAGTTATCACACAGGCCACCTTTTCAGCAGTGACACCTCAGTACTGCTAGAAGGGTGGCTCTCATGATAATTGGGCTTTCCCAGCACCGCCTTCTCAGCAGTGCTGCTTCTGCCAACTCATCACTTTGCAGCTCAGCAGTTGAGACCAGCTGATGTTGGTCATGGAAGAGCCAAACTATCATGCAAGCCTGATAAAGAGCTTCCTCAGGCCGTATCCAGCCTGTGGGCATTATGTCTGACACCCTGTATTATGTTTGACACCCTGTATTACTGCCATGAAATGTAAAAGTCTGGCAACCAAGCTAAAGAATTTACTGTGCATCTCAAGTAAATTATTACATGTAAGTGGTACATACCTAGTTTATACACACCTAGTTTTATTGCTGACATGCAGAGATTTAAAAAGGAGTAGTCTGCCAGGATAGAGAAATGATATAGCAGAGATAACTGCCAGGACTTCTTTTTGTTGCTTGAAAACCTTGATGAGAATGCAACTTTGTAAAGCTTGTAGCCTGGGGTAAGGTGGTATAGAAATCTTCTAATTTACATAAATACATATTCGCTTCCTACATTTGGAAGTACTTGGCTATATCTTTCAACTCTTTGGCCATCTTGATTTCAGTATTGATAATTGTCATATAAACTTGTGTATGTGCTGAAATAATAATGAAAATTTCCATATACATTGCAAGAAATAAATGTACTGAATTATACTGATTTTGTGAAAACTATTATGGGTAGAAGTCATCAAATTCTTGAGAGCTTGGGAAAGAAATGAATAGAGTCTTCCTTCTGCAATAACTCAGCTCAAAACAAAACAGAAAAGCCATTCACCAAAATCAGGCCTACAGTTGCTCTTCTGCTCTCCACTATAATGTGTAGCTTAGATGTTAAAACTAGTGCTTTTCTGTCACCAGCAGTTTTGAGGGATATGTATTTGTGCTCCAGAGCTAGTTGAAAAAGAAAATCCTTTACTATTAAGGCTGCAATTCTAAACACACTTATCTGGAACTAAATCCTGTTGAGACGTACTTCAGTAAGTAGACATGCCTGGTATCACACTGTAATTCTGGTGTGTTTTTGGAGTCCAAGCATATTTATTCTAACCACATTAGTTTGGCCACTTACACCAAACCGCCCCTTTCCAGTCCATCCTCCCCTCCCCCCTCTGCCCTCTCCCTGTCCCTCCTCCTGTGCTGACCTTCATCGGTGGGCCCTGGCACATAGGGCAGAGCAGCAGCCTTCCTGCTGGCACTCCAGCAGTGTGTGCCCCTGTGCGCTGTCAGAGCAGCTTCTGCAACTGCCATAAGGCTGTTAACACTGCCGCAGCAGTCATTCTGCCGGTGGTAGGGCCCAAAGGTTGGCTGTCAATGAAGTGTTGGATTGGGGCAAAAAACAGCCAATGAAGGAGCATGGGTAAACTCATCAATCATACAAGAGTATGCAAATATAAGGATTACTTTGTCTAGAACTTTTCTCATTATCTGACATGTATGTTTACATTTGGTTTCCTGTCGGAGGTAAAATTTTTCACAGGAAATTGTTTGCATACATGTGTATGTGCACATGCCTGCACACACAATTGCACTTATGACATGTTAAAAACAGGAATTCAAAAATGAGGTATGTGTGTCTGCACAGCTTGACTTGCAAGGGTGAAAAGATATTTTGTTTTTGTTAATGAGTCTACAGTCTGGCTTTTTTTTTTTTTTTTTTTTAAAGAGAGATTTAAAAAAATGAAGGGACCAAGCAAGGGACTTACAAAATAGGGTGTGTCATTCCTATTGCGGTCACTAGCATAATAAATTAATATCATCAGTATTGCCGTTTTCCATGGCACAGTTTCTCTCATTTAGTTAAGCACACTGACCTTTGGATTTTAATTTAATGTGATGAAAAATTTTCTTACTTTTCCAATAAATACCCCACCCATTTTAATAAGTCCCTCAAATAGACACCTTTCCTGAGAGCCTATTAATACTTGCTCTAGCTCAGGGGTGTCAAACTCATTTCATACAGCGAACCGAATAGCGTTCATGATGCCTGCTGAGGGCCAGAGGTGATGTCATTAGGCAGGAAGTGATGTCATTAAACAAGTCATAACAAAAATTGAGCACTTTTTCTCACTTAGGAACTCAATAGCTGCAAATGGCAGAAGAGAAAATATGCAAATCTTGATCATATTTCAAGATATGGCAGAGCCAAATTTTCAAGTGGGCTGCCCTTTCAGCAGTAACTCCTTGACATTGCTCAGCAACTGAGAGCATGAGGGCCAGATTAAAAGCTTCCACGGGCCGTGTCCAGCCCCCAGGCCTTATGTTTCACACCCCTACTCTAGCTGTTCAGAAGCCTCAGCATTGTGAAGTGTCAAGGTACTTAGGCCATTTCTGCCCAACGTTGCATATACACAATAGAGACCAAACCTGTGGGTTAAAGTGAAATTGCCAGGAATACTGAAATCACAAGTGCCCAAGTCTAATTTACTCGTAGAAAACCGCAAACGTGAGAACAAACTAAATTAGGATTGACATAGCTGAGTCAGCAAAGTGTGACTCTTACAGCAAAATCCTAGGTATATTTATTTAGAAGTAAACCTCACTAAATGTAATGGAACTTACTGCTAGGTAAGTGTGTACAGGACTGTAGCCTTGCAGTATCTCCTTTCTCCAGACTTGAGAACATTCTGACAGCACAGTTGGGAAAGTCATTCCTGAGATTTATCCGCTTTTCTGTCAAGCATGCAAACTGTTATTTTTCCTCTAGTATGTTGGCAATACAGTGGGTTTTCCTTAGTTGTGGGCTCGGCATTTGTGAATTTGAGCATCTCTGGATGCCGAGTTCTCTGGAGTTCCTCAGACTTCCAGTCATGTTCAGGAGGTGTTCTGAGGTCAGAGAGGCTGCATGTGACATCCAAGCCTCCTCCTCAGAAGGAGGACCTCAGACAGGACCAAAAGTGACTTCTGATCATGTTTGGGAGGCTAGGAGGCTGTGCTGATCTCTGGAGGACTGGGTGCAGCCTCCAGGCAAGTTATTGTCCCCTGTACCATTCAACTCCCTAGCCACCTCCCTCCAGCTCTGTGGTTTTCAAACTCTCAGGGAGTTTGAAGACCGCAGTAAGTTCTTGCAGGGGAGGGAAGGAGGCAGCGAGGGCAGGGGGAAGGCAGTGAAGTGATCCCCAGGATTGCGTCGCTAAGGGGGGCTGCATGGACTGGGACATACTCACCAGTCCCTGCAGCAGCCTGTTGGGGGTATGGGGAGCCCTGCATGACCGTCTGCAGGGCTCCCCAGCCTTCCCAAAGTGAAAGCAGAGTGATCGCGCTCCACTTCCGGTTTTGCAGAAGTGGAGCTCGATCGCTTTACTTTCACTTTTGGAATGTTGAGGAGCCTCGAGCAGGGCTCCCTGCACCCCTGACAGGCTGCTGCAGGGCGGGTGAGTACGTCCCAGTCGCTGCAGCCTCCCTTAGCAACTCAATCCTGGGGTTCGCATCGCTGCCTTCTTCCTGCCCATGCCCCTTAAGGGGGCAGAGACCAGGGCTGTCTGGCTGGGGCATCGCCCCAGTTTGAATATCTCTGCTCCAACCCCTTGTGCTCACTTAACTGCATCAGCAAGTGTCCTTCCATCTTTGCGTAGATCTGGCAGCTCACTGCTTATGGCTGCATCCAAGCCTCACGCACTGGCCTAGTCATGTTTACGATAGCCATAAAGTTATTTACACCAGTGGAATGTGCATTCCGCCAGCATAAATGGTGGATAAGATTGGGCCTCAGGATCAAAATTTCTTTCATTTGACAATCGGATATTTTCTAATAATACTAATGCAAGAATAATCCAGTAGAGGGTAATTTTTAATGTGTTGCATTTTGTATATAAAATTCTTAGTGTGTGCTGAAGAGGATTTGTACTATTTACTGCGGTAAAGAAATTTAGGGATTACTAAGGCATTCTGTCTGTATTTGGGTCAGAAATATAGCCCAGGGGTATTTGTATGATAGAAGCATTAGACTGCATTAGTGACTTAGCTATCAAAATAGCACAATACGTTGTCATGTGATGGCTGAGACTTCAAACATTTGATTGTGGATTAGCCCTAAAAATGCACAAGCTGACCTCCTGACAAAAAAGATGACTTGGACTGTTTTCCCCACCCCCTCCTTTTGCAGACGTCTCAATCTAACATATGTATGGGTATCTGTTCATTTTACAGAGAAAGAAAACGCCGAAATTCCCAAACATGTTCTCCAGTTATGACTGTTGCTTACAAAAAATTTATTCATTATTGTGAGAACAAGGATTCGTGGTAGTTTGGCTATTGTCTGTTAATATACGTGGACTTCATTAGTATTTATAAAGTGGTTCTTGTAGTCTGGCATTTTAACCAAGCGTGGAAATAGCTAGTGAGTTTACAAGTAACAAATTTTTTTCTCACCTCTTCTTCAAGTAAATGTGTGATTATACATTTATACAAGTAATATTGAGATTATTCCAAATATAATAATTGCATGTGTATTTTCACATAGTATGTGTGTGTTAATGGTGTACCAGGGGATAATAGGTAAAAACTAGTCCTCTCTTTGTGTTTTGCCATACCAAGGCTTTAGAGTCTTTGATTCTCCTTTCCCTGTGATGATTTCTTAGGTCTGAAAATTATTAATTCCAGAATACACCTCTGCAATTTTCTTTCCTGGGATGATGAAAGGATTTAAGAATTATGGTAATAATATGACGAATCCTTTTGGAGAATAATTAATGGAGCTAATTTGAAACTGGCCTCTCTGCTCTCCCATTCTCCGGTTTACTGGTGCGCACACAGAGTAATATTTGTGAAGTGTGGCACAGGTATCTGGCTTGTTTCTCATGATCTTATGATCTTACATACTTGTATATTTTGCCATGGCTTTGTTTTGGGCTTGCATGCCTGCTTCTGTTTAATTTGTCCTTAGCTCTGTGCAGTGGATTAGCATTACATCAGGGTGGATTAAGATTGAATTGACATTGAAGCTCTGTTACCCTCCCCCACCCCCTGCTAAAGGTTTTTGCTTCTAGAGAGGAAGGTATAATTTTAAAATAAATTTTATGTTATGCATAGAAAATGTATCTAAAAGATAGGATCTGGAAGTATGTAATCAGAGGAGGAATTTGTAGTGAGATATTTGAATGGCCTGGAGTGGTAGGTAGTGTCAGGCTAAAATGGTGTCACATGGAACAAAAGCTTTAGGGGTTTTATTTAGCCCTTAATCCTCACACACAGTTTGACTAGTTGTCCATGTGAGCAAGTCATCCCAGGCAGGAAGGGATAAACCATCTGGATTAAGTGCAGCAACTCTTTTCCTTGTCAGAATTGTGCAGAAAATTTCCATTCTACAGTTTTTGGAGCCAGGCTGAGTAACTGTTGCCTCTTTCTGTGTTTTGTCTACTAAAGTTTCGAAGAATTAATAATTTAGGCAACACTTTGAAATTGTAAACCACCTGATCGGCTGTTTCCTGAAGACACAAAAGGATTCAAATACAGCACGTTTTGTTTTTGTTCTTTGGGGGTGGCTTTTTTTTTAATGTATGCATCAGAAGATTTAACCAGAGAACCTGCCTGTTGTTATTTAAGCTGAATATCGCGGTGCTTCAATGCCAATTCCAAGCAAACATATTGGCCGCTCTCAGAGCTGGGATGCTGCAGGATGGTATGATGGCAACTGGGAGAATGAAAATGCATTTGAATACCAGAGACCTCCAGGGAGGAGGAATTCTCTAACCTACGGTGGCGAGGGAATTTGGTATGAGCAGCCAACTCATAGACCACATGATATCATCTTGCAGGGAGGCGCTGAACTGAAGCAAGAGCCATATCCGTACCAGGAGCCAGTGTTTAACCAAGGTCCTTTAAGGAAAGGCTCTGTTCCTGAATTTGGTTACTACGACAGGCAGGCAGCAATGTCTGCACGAAGTTCCTTGCCACCTCAGGATTACTACAGTGACCCTTCTTTAGCTGCTAGATCACCTAAAGATCCGCGCTACTATCGAGACCACATGATGAACAGACCAGTACAGAATTATGGCATGCCTAGCAGCAGATTGGCTTGGGATCAGATGCAAGTACGATCACCTGCCCCACATGAAGCAAGCCGTATGTATAGAGATCCTGTGACAAAAATGGTTCCTGATGCACAGAGGATTCGAAACAGAGACCCTTCTCCAGCAAGGTATGGTGTCGAACCTCCCACACCTAGGTATGGAATAGAACCTCCAGCATTTCCAAGCCGACCAATTTATAACGATGCAATGGACAGATCTATAGATTCTGCAGCTGGTAGACAAGTCGCCCCAACTTGTTTGGTGGTTGATCCAAATTCAACTACTACACCTGACGGAAATGTAGGTCTTCCACCCGCTCCTGTAAATCGTGGTTATGGCCCAGTCAGGGAAAATGTCAGTTCCAAAGTTCCTTACGATGGCTATGAAACAGCAGCAACTCCTTCCCATACTCAGATGCCTGCACCTTTTCCAGGACAGGACATTAAAAGAAACGTGGATCCAGAGTTCTTAGCAGTTCTGCGTTCTGAAGGAGTATCTGAAAGCACGCTGAATGCCTTGCTTCAACAAGGATTTGATACTCCCAGCCTGCTAGCAATGATGGAGGACAATGACATAAAATCAGTTGCTCCAAATCTAGGGCAAGCAAGAGTGCTTTCCCGTGTTGCCCATACTTACAAAGCCGAAATACAGTTGCAGAGGCAGGATAGGAAGAGCACCATCGTCCGTCCTAGGCACAGATCCAACAGCTTCAGTCATAGAAGTGAGTTGCTCCAGAACGAATATGGAATGCATCCTGCCACCACTCCTATGGCAGATGGTACAGTCATGCATCAGCCACCTCCTGCTACTATGCAGCCAGTATCCCCAAGAGTAGCAGAAATAACTCGCCGTCCATCTAGCGCCCCAACACAACATCTTTTGGAAACAGCAACTTACCCTGCATCTGGGTTACCGCATCAAGGTGCTCCTTTCCTTCCCAGTTCTGGATACAGTGCTTCTGGACCATGCAATATGCACACTCGTCCAGCAACTGGCTATTCCCCTCTGGCTGGAATATCAGTGAATGCGATGCAGACAAACCCTCATCCAAGTCCCAAAATAGCATACTCAACTACATACACGGTACCCATGGAACTGATGAAGAGGGAAAGAAATCCTCCTTTGTCCCCAATGCATAGCCCTCAACTCCTTCGAAAGCAAGGAGCCCAAATGGAGCCCAACTTGGTGCCGGCAGGACCCAGCTTTCCAATGCAGCATTCTCCTTATCAGAAGCCCACGAGACGTACAGGGCCACCAGTCATTGTCTCCACCATGGCATCACCTGAACCAAGTAATTATTTAAAAGTGTATTACTTTCTAGAACTCTTTAGAACTTTAATAGTCAACTATAACCCTTTTTAATAGTCAGTGTTCTCATAGCTTTGTATGTAAATAATTAGTTATACTTACCAACACATAAGCTGAGGAGATCCACCCTACCATAAAAAAGTTAACACCAGTGCTGGGATTTACTGTGTGATTTAAATGAGACTTTTAAAAAAAATTAGTTCACATCAGATAAAAGTGGCAGGTATGCCTAATCATAATTCCACAATGACTCTTGCAGATTCTGTTATTTTCAAGGAACATAAGATTAGATACCATACACTTTGGAGGCAATTAGGCTGAAAGGTTTCATTTTAGACTGACTTTTCCCTGTTGCTATCAGCACAAATGTGTTTTTCAGAGGAAACTGTTAATGTTTCCTTTATGAATGCACCCAGTAACTAATGATGTGATTCTGTAACTGCCTAACGTGGGCAGTAATTCTCATTACTTTGTATGTTGGGGGAGGGGGGTAAGTGGGAGTGTCCTCTGTTATTGTTTGTTTTTTTTTAATAGGCTACCTCTAATAAAAGGTGTGCCTTTTGATTTCCTGTTGGAAATTCTTGTGAATATAGAAATAGTTAAGAAAATAGCTCTGCATTTACTGCTAAAGCCAATCATTAACCCACTAGAGTGATAAAGTTGTGGACTTGTTTCTTGTGTGTCTTTTTTGTGTCTGAAATTCCTTTTCTGCTTGCTGCTCTGAGTCTGAATAACCAGGATAAGTTTCTAAAATTGATGGAAACTCAGCATATATGTACCTAAGGAATCCATTTTGTAGCGCAGAATACTTTAGAATAAACCCCAGTGGAGACAGTTCCAGTCACTGAAATTGAAGGAACTGCAAGTCAGTAAACATACAAGTTGATTTCTTCCATTAAAACACGATGTAGCAAAAGTGACTAATTAGCTTGTGACTAAGACTGCAGTATCAGGTCCACTATATTGGGAGTGAATCCTATCAAATTCCATGGGGCTTGCTCAAAGTAAATATTCATAGGATTGAGCTGCATGTCTAATGCAAAAGCATAACCTCCCCCCCCCATCTTAACAAAGGGCACACTGAAGCACACTTAAGTCCCATTGACTTCAGTTGGAGAATTAAGCATATGCTTAACTCCCTTCCATTGAAATCAGTGTGATTTAAAAGTACTTTGAATGATTTGCAAAATAAATTGTTTTATGTCTATACCATTTATAGACATAAAACTATGCTTTTATCAGTGATGTGGTGTTGGTTTGAAAGGGGAACTGAAAGTTTTCAAAATTCAAACATCCTTACCTTTCAAATTTTGAACATAGATTTCTCTTCAGTTAGATTTTATGGTGTTTAATATTTGTCTGAAATAAATCCATCTGTACACATACACTTGGAATAGCTGAGAACCCTGCATATGCAAATATATCAGGAAACACAGTAAAAAAATTTGGAATAAATTGTTTTGAAAAAGGCAAAGGGGGAAGAACATGGGGTGCAAGGTATAAAATGCTATGTCATTAAAACGTAAATACTTGTTTTGCTGAATTATGGTCCTGCTGATGGTTTTCATTTTGCTAATACTCAAGTAGAATGATCTATCTGTGAAAAACCGTCCGGGTTTGGGGATAATTTTTTTAAACATTTAGTTGCAACTGCTGCATTTGGTCAGCCACTGCTTCTCTGTTTTGTCAGTTAATGCTACCTTAGAAACAACAGGAATAGAAGTAAAACAAGAAAACAGCAATAGTGATCAAGTGCCAGTCATTCATCAGCTAGTAACTTCTGTGGAGCAGGCATTGTGGACGCAGGCAATTTTCATTAGAGTTGGTGTATTGTTAGGCTGAAGACGAACATCCATTCTAAACATGGTGAAAGTGGTTTGAAAACACATCTTCTGCCCTGAAACAAATGTCTGCAAATGAAACAGTATGTATTTGAACCACTTCCACAACACTTTAGAATATCTGTCTTCACCCTGAATTCTTCTTATTTAAACTTCGGAATGCACAGTTTTGGAAGAAAAAAAAATGCAGTGTGGTTTTTATAAGACAATACCAACAATCTTGTTGAAATGCGGAGCTGCTCGCTACCAGAGTCAAACATTCTTTCTCTACAACCAACTCATTTGCATGAGGATGACATTTGTTGCTCCAGTAATTTCATCTGATAATGGCCAGCTTGCAAAGCGGATCTGAAAACATATTCCTTAATTATGTGTTGCTAAGCAACGAGAGGGTTTGGTCATAATCACAGAAAGATTATCTTCCTATTGAAGTCACTGAAAAGGTTTAGCAGAAGTAGGACCTTCAGCAAATTTTGTCTCCAGTCCTATTTTGTTCTGGTTTTTTTTTTTCCCTCCAAACAATGAAGGAAGGTGTTTTTTCCTCTTCTTAAAATGTAAATTGAAAGTAGGAGTCAAGGTAAGATCCATTGTAAATAAAATATGGGTGAAATGACAGTTATAAGATACCTTAATTATACTGAAAACGTGTATATAGCCTGATGCAAAAGCATTCTCAAACAGTGTTTAGAAAAAGTGCAGTTTCACACACGTACATACATATATTCAGAAGGTCATACTTTAGATGCAAAATAGGCCAAACGTAGAACATTTATATTTAATGTCCTATTTTCTGACAGAGGTAAGATAAAGAAGTCCGTCTCTGTAAATGCCAAGGTTACTTGAATGACAGCGTAAATGTTAGCTTAATCAATGTTGATACTTGCCCCTTATATTTGTGTGTGTTTTTTTACCTGCACTGTTAGAATTTAAAAAACAATTACAGTGTATGTGTTTATAAAATGTATTTTGTTCTCAATATGTAATTAGTTTATCTTTAAGGTATACTGTTTTATTCTCCCCCCCTCCAATTAATTCATAAAATTGGTGAGTTCATGGGGATTACTTTTAAGCAATTAAAAAATTGCTTTTTTAAGGTTTGGTGAAGTATTTATTAAGGCTCAATGGCTTTTACTTCAGCAGAAAATTATTTTTCATCATTATTTTTAATCTATACCAGACTGATTTAATATACAAGACATCTATATTACCTATCTGTAAGATAAACATAAGCAAAAAAAAATCCCAAGTATACTATCTACATTTTGACTATATAGCTAGCCAACAGATTGAGAGGACAAACATAGAAAGGTAAGGAATCATAAATGGAAACAATTTCATTTGCGTGCCCGTAGGCTTTGTAATAAATACAGAGCCTGCCTTGTTGAACTGCCTCGTCTTTCTTTTCAAAGAATGAAAACCAATTCAAAATGTTGAAATATGATTTGTCATATCTGTCTTTGATTCACTTGACCATTGATTTTCAAGTAGAGTTTGCCCAAAAGTCAAAACATTTACAATAAGAACCCTCACTGTTAATTTGTTTTAATTGATTGACCTTGAGAAATTTTTTGTTTTGATTGCTGCTCTGGGTTTTTTGGTTGGGGTTGTTTGATGAATTTTATTGTACATTACTTTTGTGCATTAGTTCAGGTGCTACTACTAAGAATGTAACTAATAAGTTATAGAATTAATTAAAACAAATAAATATTCCTAACCAGCCCTACCATCCATTGACCATTAGATTTCTATTTCATAGAACACATCTTAACTGGCCAATTG
The DNA here is from genome assembly GCF_035046505.1 of Tiliqua scincoides. Lineage (NCBI taxonomy): Eukaryota > Metazoa > Chordata > Lepidosauria > Squamata > Scincidae > Tiliqua > Tiliqua scincoides. The sequence continues at coordinate 172,214,707 of NC_089823.1, forward strand.
ATTCATTAAGTGTTCAGTTTCAGTTCTCTGCCTATTATAGTGAGTGCCTATTATATATTCCTGAGTGAATCTCAGGAATTGTGGGAAGGATGACAGCTGACAGTCCAATCCTGCCTTTCCCTACCCATGCAAAAACCAGATGTGACTATTGTACAGGGAAGGGGGCGCATATCAGGAGACTTTTGAGAAGAAAGGGGATTTAAATTCTCTTACACTTCTGTAAGCCTCTCACTCTGCAATGGGTCTCCTCAGACTTGCGCCAGCAATTTCACTGGCATAAATCTGAGGAGAGAGGGGGGGTGGAGAGGCTGCCCAGAGGTGATAGGATAAAGGAGCATGCCATCGTCACTGTGCCACCGCCATCATATCCACCCTTCCACAGCATCCCTGTTCCCCATTCAGTGGAGAGTTGAACAGAGAAGGGAACTTGCCAGGTCCCAGTGTTCCATGTTAGAAATGCCCTTGCTCCCTGAATCTGGGACACAGGGAGACACATTTGTGACAGGGATACAGAAACTCTAGAAAATTATTATTTCCAAATCATCTTTGTTAGGGAAGCTTCCTTTTTAGAAGACTTTTGGTCCTAAAGAAGGTCCAGGAGATTCCCGTTTTCCTCAATTGCTGCTTCTGGAAGGTAGGTTTTGAGCATAGTGAAAGTTGAAGTGAACATACAGGCAACCCAATCCTACCTAACTCCCCAAGTGGTGATGCAGAGGCACCAGTGTGATGCCCTTGAGGGAGTTTCAGCCTCCAATGGCCTTCTCAGGGTAAGTGGACATTTGTTTCCCTTGCCCTTGGGTCCTTGGCCCAACCAGTCTACTTGGACCTGCACTAGTGATATTGCTGGTGTGGATCTGTGAAGGAGGATCAGGCCAGGGAAGGTATTGGCATGTGCTGCTACAGCTGAAACTGCCCCCTTTGGAGGCCTGATCTGCCTCTGTCTCCACCCCACTCTGCCTGCCCTGTTCTGTCCATCCTCCACACACTCTTACCTGTGGCAGCAGGCATCCGCTACCACGTGGCGCCAGCCACTTGCTGCCATGGCAGCGTAGCCTAGCAGGTCACATTTTACGGCTGCTGAAAAGTATGTTGTGCCGCCAGAACACTCATTCTGGCAGCACAACACAATAGTAGGATTGGGCCAACAGGCAAATTGGGAAATTATACTGAATATTATCATTGGTCCATCTGGTTCAGCACTGTCTAAGGTAACTGGCAGCTCCTGTGCAGAGTTTCAGACCGGTCTATCCCAGGGCCACCTGGAGATGCCAGGTACCACACTCAAGGTCCTATGCGTTCAGTACATATGCTCTAGCTGAATTTTAAAGAGATTTTGTTAGTATTGTAAAAAGCTTCTCATTTCCAACTTGGGAACATTGTTTCTGAAGACACACAGCCACGCAGTCCCCAGTTCCAAAACTCTGAAACATCGTTAATCAAACATCACTAATCAAAATTGACTGACTATTGATTCCTTTGCCAAGTAGTTCTCTGTGAAAGTATTAAAAAATTAACCTTAACTAACTCAGCATTGGCAACTGTTTTAAATGTCTTTGGCTTCTGACAGCCCACTCCTGAGCTGCCCATTGTGCCAGCACTGCTGGGGCACCAAAACGGCTGCTGCAGCATCCCATGCATAACAGGGCAGCTGCCAGCGGCTCCTTGGGGGAAGGGGACTTTTGTCCCTTTCCCCCAGGTAAGATACGTAGCCCCGCGATGAGGTTACTCGATTCTGCGGCAACCCCATGGCTGCCGTAGAATCAAGGGCCTCCATATCAGGCCTGCAGCCTGACACGAAGGCCCTAGATGCAGAGGAACGGAGCTTCTCCAGTCCCTCCTGCCCCCTCTCTCCCCCCAGCACACCTCCTCCCCGCCCTCTCCCCCACCTCCCCCCAACCATCTCTCCACCACCCAGCGGTTCAGAGAGCTGCAGAGCAGCAGCAGCCTACCAGCGCTAGCCCAGTGCCAGCCAGCACTGAGCTGGGACTGATGCTGGACTGGCGCTGAGGGCTGCCCACGTGCCTTATGGCACATTTACGACACAAAGCGCTGGCAGAGGACCGGCGATAAGAGCTCAGGATTGGGCTCCAAACCTATAACTGATATTCGTATAGTTTCAAAAGTTGGCTAGAAAAACACTTTGAAAGCATTAAAGATTGTAATGAATTTAGGCTTTAAAATAATTTCTTTAAACCATGAGACTCATGATGAAGTTACAGTAGTTGGCAATCTCATCTATGGGTAGTAAATTTTTAGCTGAGTTAATAATCATGCAAACGGACTTTGAATGAGATCTGATGGAGGCTGTAGCTGAATTAGTATCATGATTACTTGGGCTCAGAACATCATAGAGAAGTAACAGTCCAGTTCTAACTTTAAAAAACCCTGCTAATGTAGCAGCTCCAGTGGAGCATGCGCTGCATCCCGTGGGATGGCAGTCCCAGAGGTCTCCTCGAGGTGAGGGAATCTCAAGATAAGGAAGCAGACAGGAGGTGGAATAGAGGAGGGAGTGGAGCCCTGCAGCACAGGTGTGCACCATTTTGTTGGCATCCTTCAGTCTCGGAAGACTATGGTATTGCGCTCTGAATGGTGGTTCTGGAACAGAGTGTCCTCTCCAGTGTGCGAAGCCTGGGTAAAGTAGGTATGGAGGATAGGCTGTTACCCATGCAGCAAATCCCCCCTCTCCACGTGGCTGAAATGGTCCAATGGAAAGGCAGAGGCCAATACGGTTGGTCCCAGTGGCGTCGCAGGAGTTGCCAGAACGTGACTGTGTTCAGCCATGAACTGCCTCAGGGACTCCGGCTCCTGATTTTGCCTCGAGGTTGACTCCTGAAGCCTTTTCCATAACTGAATGTAGCCACAAGGCAGTGGAGGTTTGGGGTCAGAGTTTTCCTTCTCTCAGATGAGCTGCCTTCCCAGGCTGACGAGTCCCATCAACCCGGTGGCTGTTTAGTCACCTCTTACGACAAGTACAGCCAAACTGAGGGCCTATTCTTATCCCCAGCCCCCAGGGGAAACCATTTTACTGGCTCAGAATTAAGAAGTGTAAGGGAGAGGACCAGGGAGAGGATTCTGGCTCATTCCTGTACCACCAAAATCCACGCCTCCCTCCCCCAGTTCACCTCCCTTCTGCCCACTCCCTGCCGAAATATTCTCTCATTCCTCCCTGCCCTGTTCCTCCCCCCATACTCCCCCCCCCAGCTTACCCATGGTCCTACATGGCTGTGACAGCAGGCCTCCAACACTTGGAATGGCCATTTACAACAGCGGAACTGCTTTTTTCCCACTATCATAAAGCCCAGTTCGAATTGGGCTGTACATTTCATATATTGATACTCATTCTTGCCATGTTCTTCACCTTGCACCCTAACTCTTGAAGGTTTGTTTCTTCTTCCCAAAGTTTTTCTTTTGCTGAAATTGTATTTGATAGCAATCACTTCCCTTCTTCCTTTTGTTCATTAACTTTACTTTCATCTTGCCTAGATTCAGTTTCAATTGGTTTAACTTCATTCAACAAAAAACTTGTTTAAAAGACAGCTAGTTCTGGAACCTTAAGGTAAAGACATACATTTTCAGTTTGACAAAAGCAGTTTATATGCTTAGTACTCTATCCTGAAAACAGATGTCTTGGAATGAAGCAATGTGTGTTAGAGCCACTTCCATCATACTTTAGGATGTCTACCTGTCTTCACCCTCAGTTAAGGAACTATAGAGCTAGATGTACTAGCTTAGGGCCCAATCCTATCCAACTTTCCAGCACCAGTGCAGTCACAGTGCAGCCCCAAGGTAAGGGAGCAAATGTTCCCATACCTTGAGGAGGCCTCTATGACTGCCTCTCCACCACCAGATGTAGTGCACACCCCATTGACATGGCTGTACCGGCACTGAAAAATTGGATAGCATTGGGCCCTTACTCATTAAAATCCAACTGCATAGATCTAGAAAACTTCTCAGTGTTTTCATATAAACATTAAGCAGCATTGTTAATAAAACTGAGTCTTCTGGAATACCATATGTTAATAAACAAGGAACTGGATGACCCACAAGGGTGTACCGATTGGCAGTAATGGAAGCACTTAAGAGTCAGACCCAATACTCCTGCTAGCTGTTTAAGCTAGGCTAACCATGTTATATGATCCACCATATCAAAAGCTGCTGAGAGGCCCAAAATTATCAAAAGGAAAGATTTATCTCTGTTAGTTTCCAGACACAGCTAATCCACCAGGACCACTAAAGCTGACTTCGTCCCTTAATCAGATTAGAAGCCTCACTGGAATGGGCTGAGGAAAGATGCCCCATCCAGATGTATCTGCAGTTGCTCAATCATAATATGTTAGATCTATGAAGAGAAGATTTGAAACCTCACTAAAACAGGCTAAATTAAAGATGGTTTCTTCAGGATCTGGCAGGTGAACACCTCCCTTTAAAATGAAGGAATCGTCCTCTTCTGAATTAGTGTTTACTGCTAGGAGTCTTATCTTCACTTTATCGAGTTTAACCAACCAAGGTGACCAATGATCAAAACTTTAGTTGGCCTCAGAGCCAGCCCAAGATTTCCTGACACTTGAGGCAGCATGCCCAATGCTATCCTCCTTACCCAATGATGTGCCAGTCTCTGCCACTCCCCCAATATTCTAGCTCAGCACTCCTACCCTCCAAATTTCCTTTTTCTCTCTGTCCCCCAATTCATTTTTCAATCCAAGGAGTGGCACTGGAGGCAGTAGGCCGTAGGCAGACAGAGATAACCCCCCTCTCCCCAATCTGTTGCCTGAAGTGGCTGCTTCAATTGGCCTCATGGATGGGTTAGCCCTGGGTGGCCTTCACAGCTCCAATTATGTATTGGCAACCTTCAGTCTCGAAAGACTATGGTATCGTGCTCTGAAAGGTGGTTCTGGCACAGCGTCTAGTGTGGCTGAAAAGGCCAATCCGGGAGTGACAATCCCTTCCACACCGGGAGCAAGTGCAGTCTGTCCCTGGTCTGTCTCCCTGGCTATGGGCCTTCCTTCTTTGCCTCTTAGCCTCAGACTGTTGGCAAAGTGTCTCTTCAAACTGGGAAAGGCCATGCTGCACAGCCTGCCTCCAAGCGGGCCGCTCAGAGGCCAGGGTCTCCCACTTGTTGAGGTCCATCCCTAAGGCCTTCAGATCCCTCTTGCAGATGTCCTTGTATCGCAGCTGTGGTCTACCTGTAGGGCGCTTTCCTTGCACGAGTTCTCCATAGAGGAGATCCTTTGGGATCCGGCCATCATGCATTCTCACGACATGACCAAGCCAACGCAGGCGTCTCTGTTTCAGCAGTGAATACATGCTAGGGATTCCAGCACGTTCCAGGACTGTGTTGTTTGGAACTTTGTCCTGCCAGGTGATGCCGAGGATGCGTCGGAGGCAGCGCATGTGGAAAGCGCTCAGTTTCCTCTCCTGTTGTGAGCGAAGAGTCCATGACTCGCTGCAGTACAGAAGTGTACTCAGGACGCAAGCTCTGTAGACCTGGATCTTGGTATGTTCCGTCAGCTTCTTGTTGGACCAGACTCTCTTTGTGAGTCTGGAAAACGTGGTAGCTGCTTTACCGATGCGCTTGTTTAGCTTGGTATCGAGAGAATGAGTGTCGGAGATCGTTGAGCCAAGGTACACAAAGTCATGGACAACCTCCAGTTCATGCTCAGAGATTGTAATGCAGGGAGGTGAGTCCACATCCTGAACCATGACCTGTGTTTTCTTCAGGCTGATTGTCAGTCCAAAATCTTGGCAGGCCTTGCTAAAACGATCCATGAGCTGCTGGAGATCTTTGGCAGAGTGGGTAGTGACAGCTGCATCGTCGGCAAAGAGGAAGTCACGCAGACATTTCAGCTGGACTTTGGATTTTGCTCTCAGTCTGGAGAGGTTGAAGAGCTTTCCGTCTGATCTGGTCCGGAGATAGATGCCTTCTGTTGCAGTTCCAAAGGCCTGCTTCAGCAGGACAGCGAAGAAAATCCCAAACAAGGTTGGTGCAAGAACACAGCCCTGCTTCACTCCGCTTCGGATGTCAAAAGGGTCTGATGTGGAGCCATCGAAGACAACAGTGCCCTTCATGTCCTTGTGGAAAGATCTGATGATGCTGAGGAGCCTGGGTGGACATCCAATCTTGGGGAGAATCTTGAAGAGGCCGTCTCTGCTGACCAGGTCGAAAGCCTTTGTGAGATCTATGAAGGCTATAAAGAGTGGCTGTCGTTGTTCCCTGCATTTCTCCTGCAGTTGTCTAAGGGAGAATACAATTACTCTGTCAGCATCCTTCAGGAAAATAAGGCTAAAACAAGGGACTGAAATAAAGGGGGGCATTGCAAATTGGAAAGCTCCCAAGTTCAGACTCTGGCATCTGAGAGAGTCTCCCGTTTGAAGTCCTGAGAGGCTTTGCTAGTCAAGAAGACAATGCTGAGCTACATGGTCCAATGGTGTGACTTACTTTAAAGCAGCATCCTATGTTGTTGTTTTTTCAATCAATTCCATTATTTAAATGGAATGATTATTTAAAATCATTTCTTCCCCATTGTTCCCATCCCAGAAAGGAGACAATCAGATCAGTTTACAGAACAATAAAAACAAGACACAACAAGAAGCTCAGGAGTCCCCGCCTTGCACACACCACCTCGCACATCTCTGCCAAGGGAGAGTTTTCCGCTAACTACCATGACAAAATATGGGGGAGGGCATTCTGCCTCCTGTGGTTACAACCCCTGGAGTAGACCCTCTCCCAGTAGACCTCAGATTCTTAGTGAAAACCGAATCACCTCTGTGGTCCTCTGAGAGGCAAGCACATCACTACACTCTCTTCTAAGCTAATTCCTCTCTCCTCTTCATCACACTAATGATCTTTCATACCTTCTCCTCTTCCAGTTCCCCACCCTTCCTCCCTTGCTGCTTCTCCTTGTCGGTCCCTGGTTGCCAGGGCGACCAGGAGGTATGGGAACAAGAAATCTCTCTACTCATGAGTAGACATGGTGTGGTTCTCATGAGTAAACTGGACTTGCTCTTGGAGTGGTGCTGTAATGGTCATGGGATTTCTTTGAATACCTGAAGAGCAGTCCTCACTTCACCATTGGCCCTGCCTGGGTCAGTCGTGTGTCAACTTATGCAGATTTGGACACCAGGCGAAATGACAACTGAAAAGGTCCTTTCTTTCCTCTCCACAGGTCAAACTTCCAGTGTGACAGGATATGCAAAAAAGCCTCACTAGCAGACCACAGATAACTTATGGTCACATATGGGGGTAGCATTTCATGTGTGGTGTTCCTAAGCCATTTAGAATTTGAAATGTAATAACCATCACTTTGAGTTACTCAGAATAATTCAGAAAGGAGTCAGTAACTATTGCAGTCAGTATAGCAATGATGGTCTGATGCTGGTTAACATACATGAAGAGGCATTTTTACTAACTGGAGCTTTCAGTATACTTACAGTCAGCCCCATGTACAGAATGTAGTAGTAATCCAATCTCAATTTAGCCATTGCATGGATCACCATAATCAGGTCTGACTGAGGCGGTAATCCTATCCACACTTCCCTGGGACCCTGCTCCATGAACTATAATGGGACTTACTTCTGAGTAAACACTCATAGCTTAGGCTCTGACTCAGGAAGGTTGCATTTGGCTAACCAGCCTAAGGGCGCATTCCTAACCTGGTCTAATCAGGAGTATTTTGTTCAGTGGGGCTTACTCTCAGGAAAGTGTGGTTAGGATTGCAGCCTAAGTTGGGCAAAGGTACTTGCAACAAGAATTAAGAACTAAGCGAAAACAACTGCGCAAACAATTCAGATGACTTTATCAGCATCAAATCACTCACTTGGAATACATTTGTCATGGTTTTGTCATTATATCTGATAGGATTGGGCTGTAAATCAGAGTTGAATGTACTGAGATCTCTGATCTTTACACAGTTATCCTATTTATAGGATTTTCTGTGCGGGTGGGCCTGTGTTATCTGTAGGTTCAGTACCCCTGGATTTCTTCATCCTCTTTGTGTTCTAACCTGTGGGGCAGGGGCCACCTGGACCTTGCAGATGCAACCAGAGCTGTGGTTCAATCATGACCGGAGTGTGTTCTGAGGGCCAGGGAGGCCACATGCAGCCTTCCCAACCCTCAGAATGCCTTCTAAAGGGGGAAAAAAACCACTATTTCTAGTTTCTTAGGAGAAACTGGAGGTGATGTTTTTATGTCCTTATAAGCAGAGGCAACCTAAAACGGTTTTGTTTGGGTGGGGGCATGTTAGTGTTATCCAAAAATAAAAATTGGTGGAAGAGATGGTATGTGTTTTTATTCTCAGCTAACATTTTAAACAGTTTTAAAGCATTTAAAGGTGTAATCACTGTCATGTAGGTGGTATTTATGTGTTTCATTTCATTTTTACCTTTTTAGACTACCCCTACTTATAAGGCATTCTGAGGCCCTGGGATGATCCACAAAAATGGGGGGGTGGGAATCTCTTTGTTTTTGCAACATAGGCCTCAGTCTTAATACTAATACTAGTATACAGATGTATTGTATGCAGACAATATATATACCTACATGTTCGCCTCATGGAACAGGTGAATTTACTTCTTAAACATGCATGGGCTTTTACTGGGTGTTAATCAACTTGCCTTGCTGATTTACTATGATCTAATTGCTCAAGAAGATCTAACTGAAAATTGAATTTCATCAGCGAATTTGCCTTGTTTGCTCCTCTTTTTTACGGAAATGACATTTGCAATTGATTAGGATGTCGTGGGCTAATTGTGGGCCCAATCCTACCCAACTTTCCATCACTGATGCAGCTGTGCCAACAGGGCATGTGCTGCATCCTGTGATGGGGGAACAGTCATGGAGGCCTTACCTCGGGCTTGCATTGTGGTTGCACTGGCTCTGGAAAGTTGGACAGGATTGGGCCCTCAGTGTCTTATTGCTAGAAGTGTTTGAAAAGTTATTTATTTTACTCAGAAGTAGGCCCTTTGTGTTCAGTAAGACTTATACTGTAATCCTGTCTTGCTTTCTGGAAACTTATTAACCTCCACTCTTATTGACCTCTAACTCTAGCCTTGGCGTATCCATCATGGAGTTCCTTTCTGAAATATGTGTGCAGGTATCTATGAGTGGTTATCTTGTTCCAACTCTTCCTCCTCCTGCTCCCCTTTGCATTATTGGGCTTCAAATGGTGTAGACCGGAGAGCTTTGAAAGCAGAAACCAGACTGGCATTGATAAAACATGGACGGTGCTGGCTAAAGAATTTCCTACAACTTTTATCATTACTATGAATACCCAGACAAGCCATTCCATATTATAGCACTTCAGTGTGAAGTTAGATATATACTTTATGAATTTCAACATCTTTTCCAGTATTGCTTTTGTAGAATTAGGAAGCCAATAGGAGGAAAAAAATGATCTGAACTATTGGTTGAAAAAGCATGTTTTATCTGGAGGTGATGGGCAGAAATTATCCCAGGGGAAAATTTTAGTCAAGGCTATAGTTTTGCTGACACAGTTTTAGTGTCCATCATTCTCCATAGCTTGTCTTTCCTTCACTGACTCTTGTGGCTTTTCTCTTGAATGGGTTGTAAGAAGTATAGATTTTATTCTAAGGACTGTTTTTCATATAAGGCTCTCAAAGACATTTTATTTTCACTGTGTTGTTGATCCCACTCCAGATGATGTTTAAGAGAAAGAATGGATTGAAAAATTAATTTCCCTATCTGTGTTTGGCATTATTAACCAAAATTTTCATACTGTGACCTTAAAACAGTCTTATTTGTGCTTTAAGCCCTCCCATCCAATACTCCTAGCTTTGATCTGAACTTTTTCCCCGCATCATGTCCCAGAATATGCATATGTCACTGAACAGGAATGTGGCCTTTTCCATGTCTCTGAGTCACATGTACATCATCATACTATCATTTGACTGATGAGAAACAGTAGGTGGATTTTCTGTTCTGGAACATCACTCTTGTAATTCAGTATTGATAGGATTTTTATAAATACACCAGAAAAAGAGTTAACAGTGTTGTCGAAATTCAGTTTAATTTAATTTTTAAAAGATAACAGTGCTAGCTTTGATTTCTGTAGAAATGCTACTGTTTTCCTGGAAATTGCAGTGGACAATATTTCTAAGAGCAGTTTATAGCTTGTTGGGCCTCATGGAAAGGGCTGTGAGCACACAACTTTGGATCCTTAGACAATAGCAGCAGGGGAAAAAAAGTATTTCTCTCCTAATGCAATAGCAGCATTATATTTTTTCTAGCCCTTTGTGCATTTTGATTGTGCTTTTTCTGGTCTCTGAGCAAGGGACATATTTTACGTTTTCAAAGCGCACTCACATTTCTTCTCCCCATCCCTTGTCCCCATTATTTAGTCATCATCCCACCAGTCCAATGATTGGGGCTGTTCACCAAGTTCTTTCAAAAAGATTACTGTTCCAGCAATTAACTGTTCAAGAGGGAGTTCAGTTAGATTCCGATGCCCTCTCTCTTCTTTGAAAGAAAATTCATATGCGCTAGTTTTGAGTGAATATAAAGTAATATTTCCCGTTTCTATATTTGTGTTGCTGTTCTTTTTTTTTCCCCCCAGCAGTGCAATCAAAAATAGGCAAGACAATTTAACTCTGGAGTTTAAATTTCTTTGTCCTGAACTAAGATCATGTATTTAGGAAATAAACTGTTACGTAGAGGATAAATCTCAAAGATGGTTCTGTTGCTGGAATTCAGTAATGGTTCATTTATATTTGTCAGGCTGCATTCTTATCCACTCTTACTTGGGATTAAGAGCCATTGATTATAATGGGACTTACTTATGAGGAATAGACATGCATAGGATCAGTCTCTCAGTCTAATCTTTTTTTCAGCTTAAATTTTATTTATATTTGATTGTAACAAAAATGTGAACATGCCACGTGCATCAAAGTTTTCAAAGGAGATCAGTTTTTGGCATCTAGTCCAGCATCCTGTTTCTCATAGTGGCCACCAGCTGCCTCTGGGAAACCCATAAGCAGCCAGGGTGGGGTGGGCACATACCTCCATTCTTCCCCTGGAACTAGTATTCAGATACATAGTTCTGCTGAAATTTGAAGATGATGCATAATTATTATGACTGGTAGTGTCCTCCATGTGTCTTCCATGAATTTGTCCTATCTCCTTTTAAAGCCATCCATGTGAGTGGTCATCACCACATCCTTTGGCAGTGAATTCCTCTGACTAAATCTATACTGTATGAATACCTCACCTTGTCCATTCTGAACCTTCTGCCAGTTTCACTGAATGACCCCTTGTTCTAGTAAGAAAGGGGAAAAATGCATTTCTCTGTTCACTTTTTCCACACAGCATCTACATATGGACTTTAGAATCTGCTTGCTGACTTACTGACCTTTCTTGTACCTCATCATATTCCTTTGACCTGCACTGGGCCCTAACAAATCCTCTACCTATCATTTGAGAGTTTATGAACTGACCTCTTTTTAAAAAAAGGTGACAAGGAAGAAAATGAAAATGGACCTTCTTTATGACTACATACTGAAAGTGGAATTAGGGTCATAAGTTCTTTAACTTTCTGGCATAATTGCAATTGTTAATACTTCTATATTCTCATGAGTTCCATAGCCTGATAATTGAATTGAAATCCAGTCTCACACATTTTCAAAGAATTGGGTCCCACTGATGATTCATTGCAACACAGGGCCTATTTGGACATTATTCCCCACATAATCTCTACACATGGGGAGACAGAAATATTTCTTGAACTCTGCGCCTTCATCCTTTCCTACTATGTGCAAAAGGTCATATGTGTCCCAGATAATCCTATAGTTTCCCCATGCAGTATGCCATATGAGAGACCCCACCACATTAAAATTATTGTGGGATCTCCTGGTTCAGATGCTATCTTCTGTGCATCTTTTATGAACTATCTTTTAGAAATGAGGAAGGATGTAAGTTCAGTCGCTGCTTCTAATCCCACTGTACATAAGAGGTAACTGATATTGGGAAGTAGCATCTAAGCATCATGTGTTTCAGAGAGAACAATTTAGGAAATAGTTTAAGTAGTTTGAGTCCCTGAACAATTCCTGGAAAGATAATGCTTTAAATTTACAATTGTGTGTTCAACAAAGTAAACAGTACTTCCAATAAAGGGTTTGTAAGTACAGCTCTGTGTAGTATAAACATAGGTCCAATGTTTGAGAGAGAGTATCCTATTTTGGTGAGCTTGTACAAAGCAAATAAGGAATTTTTAAGCTCTGTTGAGAATAGTGAATGAGAAATGGGATCTCATTATTGACTGAGCTGTTTCTGAAACCAGAACTTTCAGAGCTTGGTAGTGGTTTCCTTTCAGTGTATTGTGTATTTGATAAAAAGCTTTTCCCCTGGGAGACAGTGGAGAAAAGCACTGTGTCACTGTGGCTCACTCCTAGATTCCCCCTTCAAATTGCTCATTGGAAAGACCAAAGGCTGATATAGACCAAACCACAGCAGGCAAGGACTATTTAATTGCTTGTTTTCTTAACACAGTGTAAAAGATCTGAAAATTTCTGAGATAACTATTGTATCCTTTGGGGGGGGGAGGAGAAAATCTAACAGAATTTCAAATATTGCCGTTTAGATAGTCCCTGGAATACAGTCTAGACATAGCTTTGAATCTGGTTTAATTGCCTGCAAGGCTAAAAGTGACTGGGATGAATATGCTGGCAGGTGGATAGAAAACTGGAGTCCAAAATTAGGAGAAGTAATATAAACGGTAGGGGGCTTAAATGTTGGCAATTAACTTTAAAGTTCATGAAACCTATGCATCATTAACCCCTGCTAATTGGGTAAGAGGCACTTTTTCAAGTGGGTGCTCCTTTTTTAGCAGGGGGAGAGTAACTGGTTCACCTCACCCCAGCACTGTCTGTTCTAGTGGCTGTCTGCTGGTGTTCTTTTTGCATCTTTTTAGATTGTGACAGATCTTTTGGGACAGGGAGCCATTTAGTTATTTGATTTTTCTCTGTAAACCGCTTTGTGAACTTTTAGTTGAAAAACGGTATATAAATATTGTTAATAAAAATGCATCAAAGAAGTTAAAGAGTAGTACAGTTCTTTTCTGAAGAATATTATTATTGCCTGTGCAACAAAAAACTTCAGGAATGAGTATATAAAGGATGCAGGTTAATGTTTTATTTCAGAATTCACAAATCGAAAACATGCAGCCTTACATGGACAACAACAACAAGGAAGATGGAATGCTAGATCTTGTCTCTCAAAACTCAAAGCAGGTGCTGAAATTCTAGCATTCCATCTTCTTTGTTGTTGTTCATTTAAGTCATGTCTGACTCTTCGTGACTCCATGGACTACAGCATGCCAGGTTCCCCATCTACCACGTCTTCTTACCTGGAAGTTATGCATTTTCTTATTGGAGAACATCAGATTTTGTTCAGTGTTACTTTTATCTACTTTGGCTCATTTTATGAAGCCCACAACCAAACACTGAAAACAATGCAGATCAGTAAACGTTAAATATCTGATAATGAAAGGATACCCTATGACACCAAGAGAAACCATGCAAGGACAAATGCACCTCCCCCCTCATTCAAAGAGACTGACTTCTCATGGCTTCTAAGAAAAAGAGGAAAGAGGGTAGGAGAACTCATAAATGTACCAGTATTGCACATGCCATGTCTTAAATCAATAGGACTAGTTCATATTCTGAAGAAAGCCAGTGCTGGCAGACTGCATCAGTGAAAAGACAATCAGCAACCCAATCTGAATGAAATTCCCATGCAGTGATGCAGCTGTGCTGGTGCTGGCTACGCTGCATTCTATAGGGGAATTTAAGCTGCTGGAGGTCTCCTTGGGATAAGGGGACATTTTTCCCCTTGTCCCAGGGTAAGCCCCAGCAGCCACAACGGATCAATTTGTGCCTGTGTCAGCTATATTGCTTGCACAAGTTTGAGTGGATACGTGCAGGCAGAGTTCATGGGCCCGAGGTTGCTAATTCTGCCACTTGGGCCCAAAGGAAGCAGCCTGCCCTCACCTCCACTGTCACTCTCCCCTCCCCATTTCACCCCCACCCTGCCCCCATCCCTGCTCTGAACTTACCTTTTCCAGTGGCTGTTCTTTTTTCTGTTGACATATGCAGGAAGGCTCAGGCATTCCCAGCAGCCTGTCGGCTAGAAGCGGTCTATGGCGCTTTATGTTATGATGACCTTTGGTTTTCAGCTTTCCCTAGTCAACTTTGTCTTACTTGGCTATTTAGTTATTATACTCAGATATAACAAAAACTTTCTGTTTCTGGAAATGCAGGGATCATTTGGCACCTATTTTAGTTTGAAGGGTAGCGCTCATATTATACTCATTGCTGCAATGATCCTGAGCTCATACTTGTGACAAGTAATGTTGGCTCTGATTGTCATGTTGTTAAGAGTAAGGAAGCTCTCTTGGCAGCCACTGACAATGCCAGGGAGATTCTCTCACTAGGATTACAACAATCTCCATAGTAAGCACTTTAAAATTTACAGCTGGGGCAGAGAGCATTCATCATGGAAAGGTTGTTCTTGAGGCTATCGCTTTGACAACTACAGCATATTACTCAGACTGGATTCTGGTCAATGGGATCGAGAGGTTGTTTGAAAATCTTTGATGTGATGGTGCTGCTGAATTTGTCATTTCAACAAAAGATGATGATGAGAAAATAAAAAAAAATATTTTGTAAAAGAGTGTATTGAAGAATTGGAACTCTAATCTACTGAGCATGTTGTATAGTGGCTAAGAGTCAGCATGGTGAACCAAGGCTTCCTGGGTTCAGATCTTGCCTCTGTCATGAACTCACTGTGTAGCCTTACACAAGCCACTCCTCTCAGCCTCAGCAACAATATGTATACTAATAATTATTCTGATGTCCCAGTCCTTTCTGGGCCTTGCACTGCTAGTGCAAGGCCCTTTGTGGCTGCAGAACAGCCAAGACTATGTCATAGACTTCTGGGCTGCTTCCACAAATGGCCAGGGTTGCAGCAGCTCTGGGGGGCCCCATTGGTGTTGGTTAGTGTTGGGGGTGGGACTGGGGGGCTCAGGGGCATTCCAAAGGGAGAAGGGTAGGGGGCAGGCTGGAGGAAGTGAATCTCGGCAACAAAAGCGCATACCATATTTTACCTCCCATTTTTCAGCCTACCCCATTCCTTTCCCTTTTTGTACTGACACCAGCTATATAGCTAATATGGGTTCAACAAGACCCATAGTTTGCTAAGAGTCCTACCCAGAGGTGAGTAGAAAAGTTTATTACTTACCTCTTACTGGCTGTTTAATCAACACGCATTGTGCACTCCCGTTGATGCAACTGAATGCAACGGAATGGAAGGGGATAGGATTGGGATGTAATTGACTTTAACTGTATCTCTGTCTGATATTTAACAACGCATGTCAGTCTTGCAAAGTTAAAGCTTGCAGTGTCATGCCTAGGAGTGACACACAACCTAATAATAATGTTGAAGCGAGATTTAAAGAACTATCAGAGAGTATGGACAGTATTATCAAATTCCTATTTGATGGGTAGCACTACCAACTGTGTAATTAGGTGAAATACATTATAGTCTGCTTTCATATTCATTTCAGGTCTTGATAGCCTTTTCAGTGAGAATGCCAAGCTCTCAATTCCTCCTTAAGCTTTTGTGGAAGTCATATTTTAAGATAGGTTATGGAAAAGCCCCAGCTTCAACCTGCAACATGTTTCAACATTTCTTTCCATTTAAAGGTGACTGAAGAATGAAATGTCATGCCAGTTGTCTAGCTTAGTTGCAACAAAGTACCCTTCATAAGAGCTCCAAATCCTCCTCTTGCTATAAAAAGTATTAGGGTTTTTTTTCCCCATTGGAGATTTATATGAAAAAATAATAGCTTGGAAGAGTAAACATCACTTTGTGACAGGCTTTAGTGCTTACTGGGCTGGAAGCCTGGAAGGATTTAAAAATCATTATACTTTAAGGGAAATTTGAAGAGAAGGAGGGATGGGGGCTGCTCTAGCCAGCTGTCATGATTTGGGAAAACACTTATCTCAACCAAAGGAAAATTGAGATTGAGAGAGTCAGCTAACCCTGAAGTAGCCATACCCAACAAGGGTTAGAGGCTCTGTTTCAATGAGCTTACTATTCTAATACTACAAACATTAATAAAGACAAAAATTTGGGCCTAGCTGGGGTAGGTTCATCCTGCCCAAGTCCTTTATTGCAGAGCATTGGTCTTCAGTTTCCCACTGATTGCTTTGCAATATAAATGGATAACGCAATGCATTATAATGTTTTGGCAGACACACAGGAAATGTGCCAGTTTTAATAAAGAAAGTTTTCTTGTTCTAAAGGATCAATGCGTTCTGTTCTGTGTTTCCATACTTAATGTACAAGGGCAATTTGTCACCAAGGATAATTGTCTTGACGAAGGTGGTTAATTCATTGCAGTAGAATGCCTCCTGGCACTTATGAACAGCATAAATCTTTTTTTCTCTTTAGTGGAAGCCTTAGGTATGTCCTTGCTATTTTTAAGAAATGAAAGCTGTTCAGAGCGTTAAGAGGAACACAGATATTTGTGTTGGCAAATGAAGCAAAATTCAGCCCATTTAGTCCTTATTTGTTGTTGAGGGACAGATATGGCAATGAATAAACTTTGTGACTTGTTAACCACAGCCCTCTCTGCCTTTTGTTATCTCTTATAAAAAGATTACAAAGTTTTGTCTCTTGTAAATGCAATCATTGTACAACACAGCTAGTTCCTTTTGTAACCTGTGTAATTTGTGACATCCCTCACATTGTATGCCACACTTGCATGCCCACTTGCCCTTTATTCCTTGTTTCTTCCCAGCCAGTCCTTCAAGTTCCTTGTCAAGTTAAGTTCTAAGCTACCATGTGTGTTAGCTGTGGATTTGGTCAAAACAAGAAATGGTGCACAATCATTTGTTTCAGTTCAGAAATGAGAAAGATTCAAGCAGCTGAGGAATGCTCCCCAGGAGTGTTCCCAGGGGGTGCACAGTGCTCAGTTTTGCAGGTGTATCAATGTTCCATGTAAGTGACCTCTCCCCTTCATCTTTGGAGCCATTCCAGATGGAGGCGTGTCCATTCTGGGCAGCCTTTTCATTCCAGCCATCTCCATCCAAGTGGCCATTCTGGGAAACCTCAAAGAGGAGGAGACGTCTCCTCCTCTTTGCTCTCACTGCCTGCATTGGCTCTGAAGGAAAGGGAAGGGGCTGCTTACACAACATATTGAGGCACCTGCAAAACTTAATGCTGTGTCCTGCCCTGGGAATACTGCTGTAACTACCAACCAGAACTTCACTTTGTACAGAAAAACAAGCATTCCTTCCAGAAATGATGTGTTCCATGTGTGCATGAAAAAGGCAATGGGAATAGGCTTGATTGGATTCACATACCCCTTCTGTTCAGATGTACAGTACAGTAACCTACCGTCTTTCAGTTGCTCGACATCAATATAAGATAGGAGTAGTAAAATTGTGTCATGCCATACTATAACAGCTGATAATGGTCTTAAGTTCAGTCAGTGCAGTATTTGTGGAAGAACACAAACTTTATTGCTCATACTGATAGGAACTCTGTCCCCACCACAACCCCCAGCAGTACTTCAATTCCAGTGTCGTCACCTGAGAGATACTAAGTAGAAAATATCATTTATTGCATATATGAAGATAAAATTATTTTGAGACACTGGAATTCTTTATAAGGTTAATTTACCATACAAATGCCTAGAGATGTAAAATTTCTGGAAATTTTGAAGCTCAGAAAAAAACCAGGTTTTTTTCTGATTTTTTTGGAAAAAAATAGAAATTTTTGGAAAAATGGGGAAAAAAAGATACATTAGCAATCTTTTCTTTTCAAGATTGAAAATCATTTTAGGAACATAAAATATGGCTATGGACAATTTGACTTGGCATAAAATTATCACAACTAGCATATTAAAAATATAGTGTATCCAAACAATTATGACAAACAGAATTTACTTTTTTTATAATATTTGTAATTGTAACAAATTTGTAATTTGTAACAAATGGAGCAACTATCTCCTGAACTATTTACTAGTTTATGTGGAACAGACAAGAAAACCTCCACAAAACAATTTTTAAAAATCCAGAAGTAACAATTAGTCATATTTCCTCTCCACAGTATTAAATAATAATAATAATAAAAAAACCATTCTCATAAAAAGAATTGAAGAGGGGGGAAGTGTATAGAAGGGAGTGGGACTAAGTTTCAATGAATGGGCATGAAATTTAATCAGAATCATTTTCTGAGCTGTAATTATCAGTTTCAGCCTCTGCTTCTGCAGCTCCTCTGTCATTATCACAGATTATGGACTTCTAAAAACTGAAGGTTTGCCCAGATTGAAACAAGCTTCTCTACCCTTTCACATGTCAGTTTATTTCTTGATTTAGTGTGTTTCCAAACATAGACCAGATTCTTTCACATGCTGCAGAAGATGGAGGAATCTGAAGCAAGAGGAGTCAGAGGCTGTGTTGTGCAAAGACCTTGCCACCATGTTGCAGGAGGAATATGTTTGGCAGAATCCCAGATTGCATTCCTGTACCAAATCCCTGAAGATGTTCTAAATTCTGCAACATTTGAAAGTACTTTCCCAACCTCAAGTCCTAAATGTGATGCTTGTTTTGTAATCCAGTCAAATGCAGTAACAGTTCTGTCATCACTTATATTTCCACCTTTGAATCTTGGATCCAGCAGATTTGCAGCAGCATGAATTTGGTTGGCAATAAAATTCTTCCCTTTTTAAAATAAAATCTTTCACTTTACTTTCTTCTATAGTTGTAAGTGGAGATATACTGAGATTGTCAAAAACAGTTTTTATCTTGGTCATTAAATAAGGAATTTTTGACAAAAGTGCACTATCTGATTCAGATGCAGTGATTGCTGCAGCAATTGGCTTTAGAATCTTCAGGGAATTTTGCATCTGAACCCAGAAGATATCCTGATCAAGAACAGTGTTTCTCACACTCCTGGGTACTTTGTTTCTTGTTTTTTTTAGTAAACTTTCAAAGGAGATCACTACTCCAGCCCACAGATTTTGACTATATAGCTTCAATGTCACTATTTTATTCTTTGCATTTTTTTCTACTTGCTTCTTCTTGAAAACTGCAGCTACAATATGAGTACCTTTTACAAGTTTTATAACTTCTTTTGCTCATCTATAGATCATTTGAAGGGTGTCCAGTTTCATAATATCATTAAGAAGCAAGAAGAACTTGTAATGTGAAAAGGTCTCCATATGCTAGATGTTGGTCTCACCATTTTCCTGAGGGGAGTAGGGAAAAAAATTTAATTGCTAGTTTGCAAGAAGACACTAATCTATGGTTGTGGGTCGGGGAAGTAAAGAACCAGATTAGGAGTAATTAAATCATTATTTACACAAAGTTTATTAAGATAAACTATTGTAGTTAAATGATTCAGTTTTCTGGAATCAGATAAATGTAAACTCTTACCTTTTTAAATTCAGTATATACTTTCAGGTCCTTTTTGTTGCTCTGTATTTTCTTCCAGTGCTTTGAGGCCTTGTGAAGAGGACAGAACAGAACCAAACATGCCCACCCACATGCAAAAACAAAACTGAAAACTTTTTCTTTTCTTGTTACAATGGCAGCACCTCCTAAAGGAAGAAATGCATCTTGTTCTTGCATTGGAGAGTTCTGTTCTTAACCTTGGACTTACTTGTTGTCAGTGCACAGAAATTAGAATAATCTGATACCATGCATATGTTTTAGAAATGATTTGGAAAATATTTGAACAGCTTGTCTTAAAATATTTTATTCATCATGTTAAAACATTCATAATCATTTTTTTTCTTTTTTCAATTTTTCCAATTTAAAAAAAAACACACAAAAAAGTCTTCAGGAAAAAAAACAGAAAAACAGTTTTTTTTCTGAATTTTCCGGGTTTTTTTCTGGGCCTTCACATCTCTACAAAAGCCACCAGGCAAATCCTTTATTCTTAAGATTGTTTTCCAGTAGAATATTGTGTCTGATGGCAAATCTTGACGTCAACTGAAGATTTGTCATTTTTGAGTGGATAAGGAAAAAAAAACTTGCCCAAAAGTATTATTTTTAGTAGCCACTACAGTTTGAATTATTACCATTATATGTTAAAATTATACGTCGCTCTCTCATTACGGACAAAACAAGAGAGCAACTACAGAATGTTGTTTTTGTGCATTATAAGAAAAAAATGTATTGAGGAATTGTGTAGTGGTGTTTTTGAGATAGTGGTATGACACAAGACTGAACCACTGTACTGTCTGCTATCCAAGCCTTTAACAGACCCTTAAGTGGGCTCTTCTTCCCAAGGTCCCCCTCAAGAGCTGCTTTCATTCAGCTAATGACAAAAATACAGGTCCAGCCTATTTATACATGGATTTTTTTATACACGAATTTGACTCAACACAAATGGCCCCTGCAAATGAGAAAGAATGTGCTGATCCCTGGCGAAGGGGAAAAATGCATCCCTTTAAAATCAGTTTTAAAAACTGAACAGTCCTTTAACAGCCTCCTTAATGAGAGAGAGAGAGAGAGAGAGAGAGAGAGGGCAGCAGGCTAACAATCCATCAATCCTCCTCTATACTTTGGAGGATACTCTATAGGATACTCTATAGGATATAGGTATATATACTCTATATACCCCCCCTTCCCCCTGAGCACCTGAAAGAAAGATACTTTGCATTGGTGAAGGGAGGGGTCAGAGTGAAGTGCTGATGGATTGTCTTCTTAATGATTCTTATCTTAGAGTCAAAAGGTCAGCAAGGCTGTTTTTCAATCACTGGAGCAAAGAAACTTTGTTTTTTAAATTGATTTACTATAGTGAGTTTTTTTTTTTAATCTATGAGTGCTTGGAACAAATAATTAGTCTCAACCTGTAGATTGAAGCACCACAGGACATAATTTCTGAAATCCTCTGTCTGGAGCCTCTAGGCAGTTTCCAGTTGCTGAAAACCTGTAGGAAGTTTCTGTAACTGTTGGAAGACTTCCCTTCTAAACAAAATGAATAAAATTTGTCAAAATGGATGCAGCTGTGCCACTTGCTGAGAACACAGAATGGGCTTAGTGATTATGACCTGTTTGTTGGAATTATAGCCAGAACAAGAAGTAGGAAATCTCTGGATGAAACAAATCCTAAGGCCTTTTGCTGAAGAGTAGGACATAATGCACTCTTCATTTATTTGCACATCTCAGAGAAAAATTAGTTTCAGTTAATGCCGCTTGTTTGCAGGCTGCTGTAGGCTCTTTTGGAACGGAAATTCAGTATAAATTGCATAAAAATAATACTGCATCATTCCACTCTTCATGAAAAACTGTCCAGATAAAAAAAAACAATGTCATCCTCATACATAGCAAAAAGTACCTGGGGGAAACATGCAACGTTTCAGAATTGGTCAGAAATCTGGCCTCTGCTTAGATTTGATGAGATTGATTCATATGTGGAAGAAGGGGAGAAGGTGGTAGACTGGACTCTACTTTGGTAGGTGTCTATGCTTCTGTCTAGGTAAAGATGATCTATATCATGAATAACAACCCTTACGTAACAGGTGACCCAATTTTATGCTAGCCTTGTGCTGCCAGAACTTGTGTTCCAGCAATGCAAGCCTTTTTATGGTGGTGCAATAGCTGAGTTGCTTCTGGGCAGCTGCACCAAATGGGCAGCATCGGCTCCCAAAGCCTCCGCTAGTTCCAGTAAGTTGGCAGCAGAGGCTTATTGTGGGAGGGGACGTGCCAGCAGGGGGAGTTTTGGGGTAGAAAGACTGGGGGCACATAGGGTGGTGGCAGCAACTTGCTTAAAGATCTTATGCTCTTTTTCTCTCTGCCCTGCCCTTTTCTCAGATACATACCAGCAAAATGGCTGGCATAGGTCCAAGGAGACCCATAGGCAATCATAGAACCTACTGGGAGTAAATAAAAAACGTTTTTACCTACCTCCTGTTGGTCATCTGATCCCCACCCCACCATTGAATGCAGTGCATGCTTCGTCACCCTGGTTGTGTCAGTGTTAATGGTGGGGGGCAGGAGGTCTGGTCTAGAGGGTTGAGCCTCCATTTGCCTGAAGATAACATCCGAAGGTCGCCAGTTCGAGGCCACCGGCACCGTGCGACCTTGAAGCAGCTGACAAGCTGAGCTATTCCATCTGCTCTGAGCGTGGGAGGATGGAGGCCAGAATGTGCGACCAGATCAAGAAAGAAACATCTGAATGTTGTGGTTTCTTGAAAGATAGAAACCTTCTTTCAAAACTGTAAAAATCCCTACGGGGATTTAAATTGCCTGCCTATGTAAACCACCTTGAATAAAGTCTAAGGAGAAATCTGAGGACCAAGAAAGGCGGTATAGAAATACCTGTATTATTATTATAGGATGGGGCAAAGATCTTGTACAGAGCTGCTGCTTATGGGACAAGACACGGGGCGTATTTGGCAGCATGACAGGCTTTTGAAAGGGAATAGCTGCAGATGGGAAAATGACAAGTGTGGCGCATTATTGCCATGTCACAAGGTTCTAGAATGGGATAGCATGGTGTTCCCCCTTGCCTGTTACCTTTCAGATTATGACAACCCTGGTAGCTGTCTGGAGATTGGATTGAATTTGTACATCTTCCTCTTCATAACTGAGGCAAGGATGTATATCATATGCTTAGCTATCAAAACCCAAACACATACTGTCTTACAAGAAGTAGGCCTCAGATTCTGAATGAATTACACTGTATCACCCAGCTTAAATTCACAAAGGACATATATCCTGTATAAATATTTTTATTTTATTTAAGGCATCCTTCATGTTCAAATTGTATTCCATTGCTGAATTTGTGTCACCGCCTCACAACAACTGAAATTTAGTTTGGGTTTGTGTATGTGTTAATTGAGAGCAACCTTAGGGTACATGACTAGAGTTCTGAGGTTGATAGGTGATGGATTTTATTAGTGCAATAAAATATAGAAAACCATTAAGGGAAAATGGCCTACTACATCAGCGTAGTTCTGTGTGATTTATACCTTTATTACCTTAGGCACATTGGAAATATTTTCATCTGCTTCAGTATATATTATTAGATAAATCTATATTGTGTTCTCTCACCTATGTCAAAGTTGGCTTTCAGTTGTTGTGAGAGTGAAATACAGCACAGACAAAAGACAAAGGTTTAATGCTCATCACATTTTAACATTAGACTATAGCCTATTTTGACTTGCACTTATTAAAAGAAGAGAGGATGGCAAAAATAGTGCCATTTAGCAGTTACAAGAGTTACAGGTAAATACTATACGCAGGGGAAACTGGTATATAAGGGCCCAGTCCTATGGGCCGTGGTGCCAAAACTCTGCTGGTACCACGGCCCAGGCTGTTGCAAAAGTGCCATAAGGTATTTATGCTCTTGCGTTAACACCACACTGCTGGCCCTGATCCCAGAGTCAGTTGACACTGGGCCTCAATGCCCAAAGATGGACGCCCAACAGTGAGTACAGCTGGTAGCAGGACTTTTGGGGGCAGGAGGAGGGTGGGAGTGGAACTAGGCTGTGGGGGATGGGGAGGAGAGGGTCCAGGAGGGGGCAGAGACAGTAGCAGGCTCCCCTGCCCTATCCTAACCCCCCTTCTGGGCCGCGAAACCCAATGTAAGTCTCTTCAGTTCTGCACCCACTCAATAGTAGGCACAGATCTGAGACCCATTGGGACTGCCTGGGTATTACAGGAGTAAGGGAACATTTGTCCCCTTACCCTGAGGAGTCATGGCACTGCTTCCCTGGTCCCATAGGATACAGTGGTTGCCATTTTTGTGCCGCTGTAGCCCTGGGTGCTAGGGAAGGATAGAATTGGGCTGCCTTGCCTGTCAGGCAATTTTTCCATCTAATTCAGTATTATCTACATGGATAGTGGCAGCAGCTCCAACGTTTTAGAGAGAAGTTTTTTTTTCTAGCTCTAGCTGGAGATACCAGGATCAAACCTGGCATCTTCTGCTTGCAAAGCATATACTCTGCCACTGTGTTCTAGCCAAATATATGAGAAAATTTGTACCCGAGTTGGAACTGGCAATGACTCATGGTGGCAAAACCCAAACTTCAATGTTAGTTCTGACATGGTGTCTTATTTTATCTGCCTGAAATGCAGATAACTTGTAAAAATGACATATTGTTTCCCTTTTTTATATCTGTACAGGATATAATAATAAATCCATACATAAATTATGTGGTGGGGAGCATTTGGTGCTCAACTTGCAGTCCCGCATACCACATTCACTTGCAGTGCACAGTGCTGTGGACAAGCAGGATGATGCTGAATTGTCACATAGAGTATCCATGAAAAGTATTCCATCTGAATTGTATGTACGTGATTGGCACCTTCGGACATCCATGAATGAGAGGTTCAGATATACAGATTATCAACTTTAAAAAGGGAAATCAACTGAGCATAGGATTGCCCTTTTCTTGGCCTAAAGCTTAAGTAGCTGGAATCTGATCATTGATAACTGTTTCTTATTTGCCTTCCTCAAGCACACAATGAGAGCCTAACCTGTGTTAAATGTATTGAAAGATGTAAACGATTTCACACATGAAAGAATAAGAGATAATATTTCAGAAAAAATGGCTAAGAGGAGAGATGCCTTGAAGAACATGAAATCATCAGGAAACTGGAAAACTTAGCAGAGAACAGCAATTGAAGTCTTTTTGTGAAGTTCAAAGACTGGCTGACGAGGCAGCTTCTTTCAATCATCTTTTCCCCATGGTTGGTCTGTGAACAGTACTACCAGTAGTAACATTCAGTAATATAAACAAGTCCTACCCAAGATCAGAAAATGGTGGTGAGAAGATAACTTTTCAACAGGTACTAGTTGTAGCTAAGGCTACAATCCTAGACTCACTGGAGCAGTGGTTCTCAAACTTTTTGCACCAGCACCCACTTTTTAGAATGATAATTTTTCAGAACCTACTGGAATTGATGTCATTAACTGGAAAGTGATGTTATGGCCGGAAGTGATATCCTTGAGTAGGAAAATTTTTAACCCCACATGCAACTAAATAAAATTGAGAAGTAAAATAAAATTTTACAATAAGCATATTTTTAAAGATTTATTTAAAACAAAGAACCCTCCTAACCATTCCAAGCAGTTGCTGATCTTATAAAGGTGCCCCAAACACTCTAAAGACTGCAATCTTACTCCATACTTACCCTGGAGTATGCCCCATTGATTACACAGGCCTACAAAATTGAGGGTCAGAAAAGTTTTTCCCAAACTTTATGGTGGTTTGATATGAATTTGGGGTGCTGATTCCAAAAATCCATTTTGCCCTAAAACTAAATGTGATAGGGCAAAACGGATGCCATTTTTTGAATCGGCACCCCAAATATACCCAGGAATTGGTGTAGCATTTAAGGAAGCAAAATGTTTGTTGGCCTATGTTATTGTTAGAAGCATAAACATAGTAGCCTGTTAAAAGTACAGATCTGTAACATTTCCCCAAATAAAGTCACATACCATGGTAGCATCAACCCTATTATAAATAAAATACATATTGAAATGAATGATGACCCACCTGAAATTGACTCTCAATCCACCTAGTAGGTTCCAACCCACAGTTTGAGATACACTGATCTATAGAATTCTAGCCTTAGAGCCCAATCCTATGCATGTCTACTCAGAAGCAAGTTCCATTATACTCTATGGGGCTTATTCCCAGATAAGCGTGGATAGGTTTGCAACCTTAGTAATCCTTCATGGCCATTTCTCTTGGACTCTGGAAGTGCAAGAACTGTATTTTTAAATCTCTTTTAATTTTTAAAAAGGTGTGGATGAAATAGTACGGTCTAAAACTAGCCATACAAATGAGAGATGAAGTTATAGCAGTGATTCTCACACATCTAGCACCAGGACCCACTTTTTAGAATGAGAATCTGTCAGGACCCACCGGAAGTGATATCATGACCAGAAGTGACATCTTCAAGCAGGAAAATTTTTAACAGACCTAGGCTGCAATCCACATTTACCATTGACTAACATTGTTAAAAGAATATTCATAGCAGCTCGTTAAAGGTAAAGGCCTGCAGCATCTCCCCAAATGCAGTCACATATCATGGTAGCATCAAGTCTAATACGTATATTAAAAATAAAATATTGAAATGAATGGACCACCTGAAATTGGCTCCCAACCCACAGTTTTAGAAACACTGAGTTATAGAATTATATACTCCTGGTATAAAAATATTCAAAATAAGCTCATCTGTAGCTGAGGCTTGGGTACTTTAACTGAGGCTTTACTCAGCTAAAAATGTGTACATTCTCATTGGATAACCTAAGTGGATAGCCTACTGCAGGAGTTCCCAAAGTGTGTCATGATGCCTTAGGGCAGTGATTTTCAATCTTTTTCATCTTGTGGCACACTGACAAGGTACTAAAATTGTCAAGGTGCACCATCAGTCTTTTGACAATGAACAAGGCACACTATGCTCTTGGTGGGGTCTCACATCCCCTAATGGCCCTACTAATAAATGACCCTCCCCCAAGCTCCTGCAGCACACCTGCAGACCATTCACTTCACACTAGTGTGCCACAGCACAGTGGTTGAAAATGGCTGCCTTAGGGCATTATGATACACGGGTGCCACAGGATGTCCCTAGTGACCCCTCCTACCTGTTCTCCTGGGTGCCACGATCTTCAATCTCATGAAGCTTTGTGAGATTTGGGTGCCACCAACTTGGATCTTGCAAGCTGGGAAGAAAAGGCTGTGGGGGCATTATGACCCAGGTAAATTTGGGAACTGCTGGCCTGCTGAACTCAAGAACAGCAAAGCCAAAAAGTACCAAACAGCTAGCTTTTTAAAGTTCCTCAGGGGACTGCATAGATACAAAAAGACAAACTAAAGAGAATAAAAGAGGTCAAGGAAAATCCAGAGAGCACACATTTTCTCCTTTTAAAACAACAGGCATGTCTCTTCTTAGAAAGAACAAAATCCTTCCTCACCTGCTACTTCAGGGAGGCAACAGGGTCACTCTCACTGCCTAACTCTTATATAAGAACTGAACAATGAGCCCTTAGTGAGTTTTGATCTGGGTTGCTAATATAGCTGGAGTATAGACTACAACTTGTAACTGTCAAGGCAGGTCTGAGTTGTATTAGCAAAGATGCATTGCTGTTGCCAGTGTTTTGGTCACTGCAGTACAGTAATGGGTAGAGGTAGGTGAAAGGTTTTTTTTTGAGGATTTTGGTGTTTTCCAATGCAGGAAGTGGTATTATTTTTATTCCAAGGACACATTTTTATAAACTATAACTATAAATTGTAATTGCTTTAAAAGTGTACTTGGCAGGTAGTAAAGTGTCAGCAGATACAACTTCATACATGCAGAAATGTTAGGAAATGTTTTTGTTTTTATTTTTGCAGCTTTCACAGATTTGGGGTTTTTTATTTTTTACAAATATGAGAAGTACTGAAAGCAGTACTATGTGTTTTCTATTCTGTTATCACTGAAACCAGGGTTGGGAATTTGAGTCAGTGACTTGAACTCAGGTTGTGAAAATGTGTGATTTTGAGTGACAGCAACTTGTGAGTCACGCATGTGGAAGACTGAAAAGAACTTCATTCAGGGGCCCCCTGATTTGGCACTTGTCCCCATGCATGCTGACTTGAGTCTGCCTGTGTCTCGGTGTGCTTGCTTACTGTTTTTGTGGCATGAAAAGCCTTGTGGGGCAAGCATTCTGATCCAGCAAGCAGCTCCTCATTCCAACTAGGAGGCAGGAAAGGCAGGAGCGGGGAGGCAGAACTGGGCTTTCTTTTCCTGTCTCTGATAGGAAGACAGACTCAGATGATCATTGACAAAGGATGGCCATTCTCATATTTACATTGGCTGAGTCAGGGTAGGAGGAGAAGCCAGGGAGGTTTTTGCCTTACAATTGGCTTGAAAAACTTGGGAAGAGAGAGGAGGCAGGGAAGGGAGTTGATAGTGATCACACTTTGCATGGCATAACATGGCTGGTTGAAGGGGGAAGCCCCATTGAATGAGCAGCTGCAATGGGACTACTTCTGAGGAGGGTTGCAAAGGACCCTCCTCCCTCTTGCTGCTTCTGTCCTGGCTCTCTTGCAGTCCTTCTTACTCCTCCTGCCTTGTTTATGGATGACACAGGTCTGCAGAGGAATCTTTACACTCCCACACGTACACACAGAGCCCAGCAGCAGCTCCATTTTTTCTGCAGTGAGCTTTTTAAAGGATGGGGCGACTCGTCTTGAGTCCATTATAGTTACTAAAGGCTGACTTGGAAACTCGGAAAGTTCCCCTGTTATAACTCTTTTTTGAGTCGAGTTGCTGCAGGCAGTTGAGTAACTCAAGTCATGTGGGTTTTCCCATCCCTGACTGAAACTCATCTCTAGTAATAGGTATTATCTGTTGTTTAGTGAGCTGTCTTTACTGCTGAAAAAGGCGCTTAGTGAATACTCAATTTTGAAATTAGTAGTGTTTATTACAGTTTTATACTTATTTTTCTAAAGTTTTGTTGCCGCCAAGGCATGTTGCAATACTGTTTTGAGCCTCTTATTTGAGGGTGTCTTTGGTTTAAGTAGGAAGGTGTGTAACTGTTCTTGTACTCAAAGTTACAAGTGGTATAAATGAAAAGTGCTGATTCTCAGGTGCTGTGAGATGGTTAATTTGAGCCATTAGCCACTTCTTGTAACTTGGTGTTATGCACATTGCTGTGTGTTTTCTTGGTATTGCTACTCAGATCAAGGAAGATAACCACCTTTAGGGAGAAATTAACCTCTCTTTCCTTATCCAGCTATTAGAAACAAAGAAATTACTTGAGATGCACCAAAGGATTAAAGTCAGTTGCAGGTTTACTGTTGATCATGTGAAACTAGGCCAGTGGTGATTATGAGTTGGGACACTCTCTCTCATGGGATGCCAGAAGAGGCATAACTGCCCTGCAGCAAGATGGTGCGCCTGCCATGGGTGCTGTTTGTGTAGAGGTACCAAAAGCCCCCAGACCTGAGCTGTGCTAACCGCACAACCTTCTCCTATTCAATTCTGGTGCACCAGCAGCGGCATTTTCCCTGCATGCCTGGCACTGACTGGTCATTCTCCAGGGATTGCAGCTCCTTGGCAGCTCCCTGCAGCCTGACCCTCCCCCTCTACTCATTGGCAGGTGTTGCGACCAATAGGGTGGTCATCTGCAGAGCTTCCTAGGATATGTAGTTCTTTAGGAGGGGGGCTACTCTGAGGTGGCTGCTGAGTGGCATGCTCAGGCGCATTGCAAGAAGGACAAGTGCTCGAAACCCAGCTATCCCACTCAGCCACGCCAGCAGCGAACATTCTGACCCTCTCGCTACTCATTGGCAGGTGCTGTGTCTCTCAGCCCCGCACTGTCTGACTGTCCTCCATGGGTCCCAAACCTTCAGGTGAGCACTGGGAGCCCCTTTTGCTGGAGGGGGGGCTATGGCCTACGTGAGAGGCTGAGCGGGAAGGCACCTAGAGGCTGGTGTGGCTTGCCAAAGGAATCACTGGCTAAATGTGTGTGTGGAGGGGGGTGCTCTGGGTTCTGTGGGCAGTTTCTCCTCTGGGTGGACAGAACAGAAAGGCGACACACAGCTGCAGTTGCCCATCCCTTTCCCCTTCACCTCCCCTAGTTGCCTTGACAGGGCTTTGCTTTCCTTGTGCCTTTTGACAGGGAATGCAGTGGGGAGGGAATTCTGGAAGATGGGTTTCATATGTTTTAATAGGAGTGCAATTTCAGTGCTTGCCATGGGCACCATTTTCCCTAGATATGCCTCTGGATGCCAGAGAACTAGGAACTTGCCAAAAGTAATGTGAACAGATGAGCTATCTACACTGGCTACTGTGGACATAGCACAGGACATTTTTTTGGGGGGGGGGGGAAGTGTTGCTTTACTTATGTGTTCAGTTTATTAATTTAGCACTAAGTAGCAGCTGAACAGGCACACAAACCAGTGAGCATATGAAAGGAAGAAGGGCTTGTATATTATACAGGCTTACAAAACTGAGGGTCAGAAAAGTTTCTCCCAAAATTTATGGTGGTGTAGGCTTCCTCATGAGGAAGCTGCTTGAACCATTCACTAAAGAGGCTATGCCTTGTCTCCAAAACTAAACGTGATAGGGCAAAACAGATGCCATTTTTACACCCAGGAATTGGTGTAATGGTTAAGGAAGCAAAATGTGTGTTGGCCTGTGTTAGTGGTAGAGCACATGCTTTGCAAGCAGAAGATCCAGTTCCTGTTGCTTTACCAACACAATATGGGTCTACTAGTTTAGGGGTCTTTCCCAGCTCTGCCTGAAACCCTGGGGAGATGCTGCCAGTCAATTTGGTGGGCCACTGTGAGATACAGGAAGCTGGGAAAGAATAATAAGACTCAACCTGTATTGCTTTCGACTGGAAAAAATCCTGAGAGCAGAACTTCATTTTACCAGAAGCAGTGACATAGCTGCAAGTGGAAGAGGTAAGCACTCCTGCTCCCATTCTCCTAGAGCAGTGATTTTCAACCAGTGTGCCACAAATGGTCTGTAGATGTGTCATAAGAGTTTAAGGGAGGGTCACTTATTGGTAGGGTCACTGGGGGATGGAAGTCCCCTGCAGGCGGTGCAGTGTGCCTTTTCAATTGTCAAAAATATGATGGTGTGCCTTGACAGTTTTAGCACCTTGGCCATGTGAGATGAAAAACGTTGAAAATTGCTGTCCTAGAGTACAAGAAGAGGGTGGGGCAGGCAGTCTGTGAGGCACTCCCTGCAAGCACACTGCCTCTCTCATGCCACTTTTTGAGGCAAGGGGGTTCAACTGGTGTGGTGGCTGAGCCATCCTTAGTTGTAGATTTATCCAGTCTGTTGTACTTTGTGAGTGAACAGATACTAGTTGTTCTAAACTAGCACTCTGTTCCTCTGTATGACTGTCAGCCCAACCTAGTGCAAATTCTCATGCAACAGGGCCAACGTGGAGTGTGCTGCATACTGGGCAGGAATTGTTAAGGTTGGAGGTTTCCGCAAGGAAAAGGGATATTTGTGCCCTTAGACCTGGGGAAAGACCCAGCCTGTGCAATAGGTCTGCTCAAACCTGTGCGAGCCATATGGCTGGCACAAGCCTGTATGCACCCATGTTGGTGGATCAGGTCCAGGAGGGGGAATAGGATGCGGTACATACCACTGTTGCCTATCCCACCTCCTCCCAGGCCCAATCGGCCCACCCCTGCCTCCATTACCACCCTCCCCTTGCCCTGTTACACCCCTCCCTGCCTTCCTCCATCTGTCCCTGTGCCACTTGGCACGGAACTTACCATATCCGGTGTGTGCTGGGTCTTCTGCCAGTGTGCACAGACATTCACACTACTGCCAACAACTACTATGCCATTATGAAGGGAGCATAAGAAGAGCCCTGCTGGATCAGGCCATAGGCCCATCTAGCCCACCTTCCTGTACCTCACAGTGACCCACCAGATGGCTCAGGGAGCACACAAGACAACAAGAGACCTGCATCCTGGTGCCCTTCTTCATATCTGGCATTCTGAGGTAGCCTGCTTCTAAAATCAGGAGGTTGTACATATGCATCATGGCTTCTGATTTACTTTTCCTCCAAAAATTTGTTCAATCTCTTTTTAAAGGCATCCAGGCCAGATGCCGTCAAGTGGTTTATGGCACTCTTGCAATGGCTTGCACCATTGCAGTATGCATAGCACTGGCCCACACATGGAACAGGACTGTGTTGTCTATGTGTTCACTTCATGCTTAAATTGTGTGATCTGTACCTATACAAAGCTTTGTATAGGTAGACACTGTTCTTTTGCACCTTTTGATTAGAAAAGATAGCTCTTTGTTTACACTAGACCAGTGTTTCTCAACTATTGTCCTCCACCATACTACTTCACATGGTCCACCTATTCAAAGTACAGGTTTGAGTCTCTTTATTTGAGATGGTTCCAATCCCAGAACTCACACAAAATGGCAAAAATAGCATTAAAGCAAATCCATTTAAAAAACAATGTCCCTTTGCTCATTGATTTAAAAACAACTTTGCTGACCTTTGTGATGTAAGACAGAGTCATTAGACAGACAATCCATCAATCAGACTCTCTCCAGGCTTCAATCTGAGCCAGTGACCCCTCCCTTCACCCAGAACACTGCACTGGGTAAGAATGCAAAGTGATCAAGGGGGAAGGGAAGAGTAGTTTGCCTTGGAGAAAGGCCTGGAGAGAGAATGATTAATGGATTGTCAGCCAGCTACCCTCTCTTGCTTTAATTAAGCAATTGTTAAATAACTTTTTTCCTTTAATTTAAAGGGCCCTTCTCATTGTGTTGAGAGAAAACGGGTGAAAAATCCATGGATAATTAGGTTATACCTGTACTACTGGAAGTAACTGGTGATGACATCATCGCTGGTTCTAGTTTGAGAGGCCAGATTTGATGTGACAAACACCAGTAAGAGGCTCAGGGTGGACAGGAGGGATTTTCTAAGTGTGGAAAAACAGGTTTTGGAGCTCTGCCCACCAAGCCAAGTCTCTTTCTGCTTTTTGTTGTGCCATGTTCCTGGTCTCACTGCCGGGTGGCAGGTGTCCAGGGATAAGACACCACCTCATGTACCACTGGTGGTACCTGTACTACTGGTTGAGGAACACTGCACTATACTGAATGATTGCAGCAGGGGTCAGTGAGAGCATGAATGAACTCATCTACATTGCCAGCACCATATTCATGGAGGGTGTTGCATTGTGTTTCTAGCTGTGCTGAGAGATTTTTTAAATCTGGCTTAAAAAATATGTAACTAGACTAAAATGTTTAGCTGTGGGCTATGTTGTTTTCCCCTGCAGTAGGTGAAATGGAGGAAGAGCTCCTATTGCTTTAAGAGCTCTTGACATTGGACAATGTTCAGCACATGCAGGGTGTCATCGTCCCCTCTAGACACTGAAATGCTGTGATGGAAGAAACTGTAGCTAAGAATCTGAGCACCTCTTTGGATTTATCAGTTCTGGAAAAAAATGTTGTTTTTCCTTGCTTTACCAAAGCCAGCAGTTGTCTCATTATTGCTATCTTTGCACATCCTTGCTGTATGGCTTTTAATCGTTACATATGTTTGTTGAATGCAAATTGAATAATATTGGCTATAGAGTGGATCTGTGTTATACTGATCTAGTTCTGATATTGGCCATGTGGATGTAGGGACTGTGAGATCATGTCTGCTTCAAATTATGACTGGTTTATTTTTTCTGAAGCTAGAGTAGAATTTCCTGGGAAAGCTATTATCACCTCCTGGAGTTGGAGAAAATGTTTTATCTTATCTTTATATGTGTGAAAAAGAACTGTATGCATTTGCAATACTTTTCTGACATTGACCAATAGAACCGCTCATAGGGCAGTGTACATCTTGATAAGATAATAAATGAATACTGTTTTGGGCTGTAACCTTGATACTAGTTAGGTAATGTACACCTCATTAAAACTAATGGTATTTAAAGCATTTTACTATACATGGGATTGCAGTTTTAATCTGTTTCGCCATGAGAAGATTACTATCTTTTAATGTGAGGTATTGTGAATTTTCACCATGATGTTATAAACCCTAAACAATAGTGTGAGATCACTATTTCACAATCCATTGAATCCAGCCTGCTCAGATACATTTAAGGATTGATTCAAGGGAGGAAATGGCTAAAGTGAGTTGTTTTCAGTATAACATAGAGACTAAACTACATAGGCAGATGATGTAGTGGTTCCTCTTGGGAGTTTGGGAACCAAGGTAAGTCTTTGTGGGAGAGGGGCAAAGGCAGTGACACAATTGCCAGGATTGTGCTGCTGCCAGGGATGAAAGAATTCTTTTGTATTTAGAAAAGGCAGCACCAATCTCCTGGGGGATGCGGAGAGCTCACAGATGGTTCTGCAGGGCTCCCCAAGCCTCAAAATGTCTGAAAATAGCAATTGTGACCCACTTCCGGTTTGTGATTGTGAATTAATTAGGATTTCTGACCCACTGTATGTTACTGTGTACTTTAGATTTCATTTGCCATTTTGTTGCCCATGCATTCAGTTTGGAAAGATGCTTCATGTTCTTTTCACAGCTGTCATTGTATTGAACAATTTGGTGTCATCGGCAAATGTGGCTATTTCACAGCTCACCTCTGACTCTAGATCACTTCTGTATTAAATACACAGGCCAACACATATTTTGCTTCCTTGCTCATTTGCTTATTAAATATTTGCATATATTTGCTTTCCTTCCTCATGAGGAAGCTGCTTGAACCATTCACTAATGAGGCTATACTATATCTCCAAAACTAGACGTGATAGGGCAAAATGGATGCCATTTTTGGAATCGGCACCCCAAATTCATATCAAACCACCATAAATGTTTGGGGAAAACTTTTCTGACCCTCGATTTTGTAGGCCTGTGATATCAGAAACCTGGTAAAATGAATTTATGTTTTCCTGAAATATGAAATGTCTTTCACTTTTTGTAATGAAAGAAAGGAAATAGCTAGATCTACAATCTATACTGGGACAGTTGCGATTTTCACTCTATGTTCTCATTTGATACCAGACACTCTAACATAACCATCTTGGCTTTGAGGCATTAAGTAGGAGACAACCTTTTTATATTTGGTACTTATGTCTTTCCTGCAAGTGAGTTTTGCTGTGATACCTTTAACTATTTAGCTGCTGTATGCTTATTTTGATCTTGGTATGAGGGCCCTTTGGTTCCATATATTCATCCCCAGTGCCCCCGCCCTATAAAAAGGCATTATTCCGAAAAGTGGTTGCACAATAGGGTGGATAATAATAATAAAATTCAATAATAATAAAATTCAAAAGAGTAACAGTTAATTGCACATGTATTCATCATCCAATTAAAACTTCTTAATTTAATTAATTTGACAACATCCAGTGATGCCAGCATTTCAAAGTCTGAGAGTCATTTAATAAGAATCTTGGATATCACTTTTAATATCTACTTTTCTGTTTGGTGCCTTCTTAATATGATGGATGGGCTTGATGAAATGATGCTAGATTCACAATGTCTGGTTTAAAGTCACTTAGCAGTTTTCTTAAATCACCATTAGTAATCTTGAATCTATTTCTTGGCTTAGGGAGAAGTTGGATGATCACACTTAAACCACTGAGTATGATGCAACAAGGAGCTTCTTAAGTACCATCCATAGTGAGGAACAACACTCAGGAATTTCTTTGGGATGTCCATGGCCTCTGCTGGGCTCAAAGGAACCTCTGGAGGCAAGGGGCGCAGAGGGGGCGTTATCTGCTGTTTTATTTAACCGCAGGAACGGTTCTGGAATCAGACCCCTATGGATATCAGGGCATCCCTGTATATTTATTATTATTGTTGTTATTATTATTATTAACAGTATTTATTTATTTAAATTTATTTAATAAATATTTATTTATTTATAGAATTTATATCCCGCCTTTCTGTCCCAGTAAAGGGCACTCACTGTATACTGTTCTAACTAGCACTGTGGTGGCATATTTATTAAAAATTCTTTTTTTTAAATTCTTTTTTTATTTTTCCACATTTATTAAAAATTCTGATAGCTTCCACTAGATTTCAGAGCTATGCAGAGGCAGAAACTTGAAGTGCCATTTGCCAGCATGGTGCCATAAGCCTATCGCCTACAGCACCCTCCCTGCCTTTTAGCACCCCTAGGTAATCCCACCACCACTGCCCACTTTGGGAACCACTGACCTAGCATTCACCTGTTGGTATTATCTGAACTATTCCAAGTTGGATGCTTCTCAGTTGTTGGCTTTCCCCTACAATTTTGTCTAAAAAGTTGCTTTACTACTTTTTTACAAACACCGGCAGTCTGGATCAATTTTGACTCAGGTGGAAACTTTCTCTTTTCCTAGAGAAAACCAAGCCTTGATTCTGTTCCAAAAACACTTAATAGGTTTACATTATTTAGGGGCTGTCTTCTCAGTATCACCATCTAATGCAAACATTAAGAATTTGTAAACAAGCTACCTTGGGGGTCCTCTTCCAACTTCTTATCTAGCACCATGGGACAATATTTTCCAATGTTGTTGGTCCTGATGTGTACCATACACAATGCCTGGCCCCCCACAAAATATGCAATGTCCACAGTTCTCACATCACCCAGGCAAGTCACCATATAATCATCATGTCCATCTCAAACCAATTTCTCTGTATACCTAATGACTGGATTTTTCAGTAAGGGACTCTCACTTCAACCTGCCAAAAGTGCTCATCTGAGTGCTAATCTAAGGGGGTGGGGTTCCTTCTGTGGGAGTACTTTTCTCTTCTCCATTATTGTTACATCCTTCACCAAGATCTTCATTCTTTACAGAAGCAGGTGAACTGTGATCTTTCTACAGCACTGGTACTCAAACTTCTCACGAGTAAATCTCCTGAGATAAGTCTTTGTGGGGGAGGGGGGAAGCTAGCGATGCAATTGCCAGGATCGCACTGCTTCAGGAAAGGGGGCTATTTTTAAACTTACCTGTTGCCAGGGTCCCGGGAGCCCTGCGAAGTGCTTTGCAGGGCTCCCAGCAGCTTGTAAAAAGAGAAAGTAATGATTGCAACTCATTTCCTGGTTGCAACTGTGGAACTGGAAGTGGGTCGTGATCACAATTTTCCACAAGCTGTATCGAGCCCTGCAGTGCGTTCTGCGGGACTTCGAGGACCCTGGCAGCACGTAAGGAAAGTTTAAATTTACCTTTGGATTAAAACTGAATCTAAGTCTACAGTTCCTCTTCCACAGAAAGGATTGCAAGAGGTTTTCTTTTAGTTACCTCTGACGATCTTATTTTGAAACATACAGGTTCTTAAAATTAATTTGGTTTTCTCCCATGTTTGATTTTTCACTTGAATCTAGGAATGATCTGCTTTAGTCTTTTGTCTCACCTCCATTTTGACTTATCAAATAAAGCTGTAAGAGTATAGTAAGTCACTTCTCGTCTTAATCGCAGGTAATGTACATGAATTTATTTTGCATGAATGGCGCAGCAAAAACAAAACAAAAACCCAGCAGGTTAAAAAATGCAGGTGATTCCACCCACCGTTAGCAATACAGCCTCAAAAGTGAGGATAAGATCAGAGAATGAAGCTGCTTTTCTCTCAGTCCCCACATGTGTCTTGTAATTTTTAAAGGGACAGTTTCTGTTTTCCAGATGTAAGGAATTTTCAACTCAGTTTGAGTACAGAGGGCCCTCCTTATCCATGGGTTCAGCGCCCATGGATTTGACCCAATGTGGGTGCCAAGCCTGCATCTGAAGGGTCTCAAGGACCTTCCAGATGCAGCCAGAAGTGCCTTCTGATCATGTCTTGGAGGTGTTTTGAGGTGTAAGGAGGCCATGCGTGTACGTGACCTCCTGGACACTTCAGAGAGGCACTTCTGCTGACTGGCATGCCCTCCTTCTCCCCAGAGATTTAATTATCCACAGAATTCAGTATCTGGGAACAGATCCCTCACTGATACCAAGGGCCCACTTTATATGCAGTTTTAACTTTACTCACAGACTCTGGAACATAGCCTTTATGTAAGACAAGGAGCTTCTGTACTTTCAAATTAGACCCACATACAGATAGTATTGTTGCTCTGAATGCTAGATTATAAAACATGTAAGCTCCTTTTCCATAAGTTAAAATTTTTTGAAAATGAGAATTTTTAAAAAAAAGTTTAGCTATGTGGCACCTAAAGACTACCAGAAGCTAAGCAGGCACAGCCCAGGTCATGTCT
Organism: Tiliqua scincoides; assembly: GCF_035046505.1. Classification (NCBI taxonomy): domain Eukaryota; kingdom Metazoa; phylum Chordata; class Lepidosauria; order Squamata; family Scincidae; genus Tiliqua; species Tiliqua scincoides. The sequence continues at coordinate 172,252,386 of NC_089823.1, forward strand.
GGAGATAACAGAAGAGACCAGAAAAGTCGCTGACAAGCTGTCATGACTCTTGGTGGTAGAGAGGAGTTGCTCGAGCTGACCGAGAATGTCAGTGTCAAGAAGGATAACAGCTGGAAAATCTTGTGCTGGTGTGATTTGTATGGCTTGTCTACTGAAAGCTCAGAGTGTTCCTGCAGCTAAGAAGAAGCTTACTACACCATATGAAGGTAACAACTGGAGTTTGAAGGATTCTATATAGTACATAAAACAACATTGTGAAGACCCTTATTTTACTGGGTCTAGGAAGCCTGCCTATGTAAACCACCTTGAGCATTATCTGAGGAAGAGAAGCAAAGGCAGTATATAAATACAGGAATAAAATTGTTATATCTATCTTGGTCTGTTAAGTAGCTGGACTTCATTTGTTCAGTTCAAAAAGTTGGCAATGATCCACTACATAAATAGTTAAGGCCACTGTGAGCTCAGAAACAATGGGAATTTTACCATTTGGCATCAGTGGGAATGGTCCAAACAGAGATCCTGCATATTTCAACTTCCTCATTGAAAGTGTGATCAGAACCATTCTTCTTCCTCAGACCAACCTTGTACATAGTCCATCATTCCAACTTTTACAGAAAGGAATGAAGAGTAAGAAATTGTATGTAGCAATGCAGCTAAACTGGTACATCTTGGCAAGTCTTTCAGATTCAACAATGGATCACACTGCTTCTGGCAGTAGTGTTCTCATTCCAAAAATTGATTTGTTGCGTTTGGGGATTGTTTACGTGAATTATGTTCTGGATCAGCAACTCCTTAGCCAACTACTGACCTCTCTCTTCTAACCCATGTTGAGAACAGCAGGGAGTGGGATGTGGTACTAGTGACTGCCTCAGAGACATTGCTTATGTTCCCAGCAATTGTGGATATAAACTGGCATTTAGTAATTATTCTTTGTGCTGCTGTTTTCTTGTGTGATGGCTGGGTATTCTTCCAGCTGTTAATTGACCTATCTGAGCTAATAAGCAGCTATTTGGAGATGTGTATTTTAGGGCATGAACCAGCTAAAGTTAAGCACTTTTCTATTGCCACTGATTTCATTGGAGAAAGTTAGGCACATGAGGCACTGTGTCCCATTTAAACCAATAGGGCATGTGCCTATGATACGCTAGCAAATCAAGTTTGTGTTCTGCAAGTCTAGGCACATTCTTAGCTGCCACTACAAATCCCCCCCTAATGATGTGAGGCTAGTTCAAATCTATTGAACTGGAACTCCCACATCACATTCCACCTTCATATGTGTCTTGCCTTGCCCCTTGCTGTGGTGTGACTGCTGCTGGGAGAGGTTTCTCATTCAGTGTTTCAAGCTGCAAACATACATACTGTATGTCCTGTTATCAGGTTGTATTCCAAAACTCCACAATATCATTTTTTCCATAGACTTTTTCCCCCAGTAGGATGCTGCTATCTGGGAGCAGCAGTCTGCTCTTCAACATCCTTCCGCTGCTTCCTTTTCCAGTACTGTAAACATATTGGTGTGGCTGCTTCCCTGTATACCTCCTCAATCTGCAGACTGACTTGAATATTGTCTTGTGTGGTTTAGACCAGGGATCTCCAAACATTTCGGCTGAAGGGCCACATCAAATATCTGGCTTGGTGTCAAGGGCTGGAAAAAAAATGAAATATAAAATTTAAATTAATACATTAGAGATGGAACTTAGATGAATGACTGAAATGAATGAATGAATGGGCTCAAATGTTCAGGATTTCTCCAAGTACCAACACAGCCCAAGAAATAAAGCACATACACTTAAATGGACCCCCATTGCCCCACCACACAAGCACAGCTCTGGTTGTGTTTGGTCAGCTGGGCCAGAGGCTGTCAGGGGATCAGAGACTGGCCGCAGGCCGGATAGAGGCTCTCCGCGGGCCGCATCTGGACCCCAGGCTGGGGTTTGGAGACCCCTGGTTTAGACAGTGCTCCCAACTGACTTACTTGCCTTATTGCCTGAAGTAGGAGCACAGGTTTGCAGATCTCCAGCTCCCACACACACCCCCAACCAAGTTGCCTTCTCATTCTAATCACATTGAAAGTAGTATGTGTTTCTTGTATTTTGGACCACCCCCCCCCACTTGATTAGATGACAGTGGGGAGAGGGACATGCTGCGCTTCTCCCTCCACATGATTAGGAACTCCTGTTTGGTGTACTGTCCAAACCAGTTCCTTGAATCCTAGATCCCATCCCACTTATTAAATAAGTGTCTGTGGTGCTGCTTGTAAAATGGGCCATGAGTGACAGTAGTTAATCTGGAGAGAAAAAAAACTGCAGGGGCGAGGGCAACAGTCCACCCAGAACCCTGTTGGCTTTTGCACCTTTTGTTGAAGTCTACAGACATCAGCCCAAATGCATATAACCTGCATTGCAAAGTCAAACTTGAAATACTGTGGTTGTGCTTCAGATTGATTGAATGTGTTTGAGACAGCCAGGAAAGCAGTCATTTATTCTGGGGGTTGGGGGCTGATGCATATGCACACTTTAGCATGCACCACACTATTTTTTTTCTTTCCCTTTTCTGCCCAGCACTCACATGATTTTATTCAAGAGCTGAGACAGAACTTTGATTAGTGAAAAGCTGCTACTAGGTCTTGAGGGAGTTCTGGACGGAGTTTGGAGCCGCACAGAGGTGACTATCACTCCTCTAGCAATTTCAGACTATTCTTCTGTAGCAGGACAAAAGCCTTTTCTTTCCCCTCCCGTGTTCAAAGAGACATTTGTTTCGAGACTTTGCAGCTGTGGGCCAGGGGATGGTTGTTTGAAGATACCCATCATAGACGCAGAGAGAGTCGGCACACCGAACAGTGGTGTAGTATTTTTATACTTTTTTGCCCTCCCTCCCTTCTTCCCTGCCTCCCTTCTCCTGCTCCTCAACCATGTGTGGTTTTTAATAAGAAGAAGAATGTGGAGGAAGTGTTTTCAAGGCAAGGGGAAATTTTCTGTTTGTTTAATAAAGTGTGTCGTTGACTTGTGGAACTATAGTGACTTCTTATTGCAAATGAGTAGTTCCAGGGGAGCTTGGTTTGCTTATTGATACACATTTTATGTACTGCAAGAAGATGTTAAACCCCTTTTTAAAAAAAGAGCGAGAGAGCACTGTGTGGCGTAGGCAAGTGAGATTAATAAGAGTTAGACAAATGGCTCCTTCTGCTTTTGTTTCGGTGAGATAGTACAGCCGTCTTGTGGCCACACAAAGGCTGCCATTTACCAGGGAGTACTCCCTAATTCTCTTGGCAGGGGTGCCATTGGAATTGGATACAAGTGGGTGGCAATGGGGAGGAGCTGCAAAAGAGGACAAGCAGGCTTTGTGTATTTTTTTTTTAATGCAACAAAAGCACTTTCTGCATCGAGCTTGGTGCAACAAGCTTAATAGTTAGGGTGGAGCAATTTTGAGTTCACTGTGTACATAGAAAGCTCACCCCCCCTCAAAGAAAAAAGCTTTCCACTGAAACATTGGCTTAGCTCAGAGAGTTGAAAGTGCCAAAAATGTTGTTGAACAATGCTTCTGACAATTGGCTTGACATTGGAAAGCAAGTGCAAGAGAACAGAACATCTTAATTTTGAAAATTAACTCTGGAGCACCTTGGTGGTGGTTGGGTCAGAAAATTGTTTCCTTCCTATTGTACACACCCTCTTTAGTAACAACTGGTTTCCACGGAATTCCATTGTGTACTTTTGCTCCTCTAAGCCTTTCTCTTGTTTGCCTTCTGTCACCCACCACTCCTTTATCTCTGTGTATTTATTTTATGTAATACTGCAGTTTCTTATCGCATGCCCCAGGCTAATATGGGTTGTGGTAGCAGTCCTAGAAAAAAAATATTCACAATATAAATAAATGTGCTATAGGAAATTAGAAGAGATTTTCCTGAAACTCTTACCATCTGATCTTGCTACGTTTTTACTTAGAAGCAGGATGGAGAGAGCTCCTAGTAAGTACACTTGGGTTTGCAACAGAGTCATTCGTGTTTATTTTTTGACCCTTTGTGTTCTAAATGTAGCATTCACAAGTGGAGCAGTCGTACGTAACTCATAAAGCATTTGATCTCCAATTCTTTTGATTGGTCTTGACCCCTGAACTTATTTTTGCTGTTTTCCCGTGAACTATAACTTTAAGGGTTTGTATAACTGTAGCCATGTATCCGTGATGGGGAGGGAGAATACCAAATGTTTCAGAGTTGGAGTGGGGGGGGGCATCATGATTAAAATGGCAAATATTTTAGTGGCTTTTATGAGGTGTAATGACTGACTGGTACAATCTGTTCTCCTGTTGCTTCACTTCCAAACTTTTGTTTCAGTCAAATTGAAGTAATTGACTCTGCAGTTTTTTGTTGGTAGTTTTTTGAGAGAGAGGCATTTGTTGTTTAATATTTAGCCACATTCCCCACTAACATTTATCCCTGGCAAATGACTTTTTTTTTCCTGTTCTATAGTAGCTTGGCTTGGGTCATGACTAAGCTCTCTCAAACTTGCCAATTTGTCACAATTCCTGGCTGGTAACACTACAGATGTTCTTGTCTTGGGAGGAAAGGAAGACAGAGCTTCTCTTGTCTTGCAAAGTTGCTTGTGTAACTAGATAATAAAGTTTCAGAAAACTGCTAGTTTTTGTGAGTTTTGGTGTGTTATGCTTTCAAAAAGCAGGCACCACTCCCAACTCCATGTGAGGAGTAAATGTTTCCTGCCTTCCTTCAGAACAGATTACAAATTATTGAGGACCTACACAAAACTGGCAGTGACCATCTGAGGCCAGCTTTGGTGGGGACTCTGGCTTCTGTAGGCTCCTATTTGCATCCCCGTTCTACCTTTAATTGTCATAATATGAGATGGTTGTTAAGATATTCTGAATCCTGGAGGTTGTGTGCCTCCAGTTGAAATACTTTATTATACCAGGAAAGGGGTTTATCTGAAGAAAGAATAGCAATTCAGTTCTGGATTGCAAGCCTTTCAGTTTTATGCCTTTTTCCCTTTAATCCTGGTTATCTGCTTAGGGCAAGCTTCTTTCACTTATCTAAATCATCTCAGCCCTCTGCCATGCATACTGTGACACAGTTGCACTTCCATCTGGATGGAATGCTGGAACATGTGTTACTTTCCAGTAAATGAGAGTACAAAAGGGTTGGAAGCACAATCTCAGATTTATTTTTTTTGCTGTAATTCTGCAGATATTTCATTTAACTGTTTGTTCAAAGAGAAAGTCCAAGCTAGTTATAGTTGAGAAACCTTAGACATAATTCTACTAAGCATACTTTTGGAGGAGAAAAGTTGCTCAGCCCTTGAAATGCCTCCAGATGATCCCTCCCCTTAAAAAGTGGCCATCAGAACTGGAAGGCAATGAAGAGGGTATCAAGGAGTGACACACATCATGGGTTCAACCAATAGTTGGCTGCCAAGAGCTGAATCCCATCACTACCTGCAGGTCCCACATCCAAGGCAAGATCATTTGTTCTATGCATGGACCAGTGTGACCTCCTGAAAAATGATGTAGGTCAATATAACTCATCTTCAGTGAACTATCACAGTATAAAAATTTACATTTTGTCCAAGTTTTTCCTTTCAAATTCCATATGTCAGCATTTCTCAAACTTTGAGGGGGAAGGGGAAGGGCTAGGGCAGCGACACGATCCCCAGGATCGTGTTGCTAAGGGAGGCAAGAGGGGTGCCTTGCACTTACTTGCAGGGCTGCAGGAGGTGAGAGGAGCCCTGCGCAACCCTCAGAACTCCCTGAGGCTTTGAATGTTCAGTAAAAGTGGGCGCAAAGCACCTTCTGCAAATTAAAAGTGCTTTGCGCATGCTTTTACTGAACATTCAAAGCCTCAGGGAGGGCTGCGCAGGGCTCCCTGCACCTCCTGCAACCTCCACCAGCCCTACCTACTTACAAGTAAGTGCAAAGCGCCCCTTAGCAACACAATCCTGGGGATCATGTCGCTGCCTTTCCCCTTCCCCTGTCCCTTAAAGGAACAGGGGAAGCATTACAAGCATTACAAAGGGAAGTGGTTTGAGAACCACTGCCATACGTTATATAGTGAATTAGTACTGTATACTCTAGTCAGTTCTCATTATCTGTTAGGATTAGGTTTCCAGAAACCCTAGTGGATAGAGAATTGGCAGATGATGAACAATTGATCTTATGGGATCAATGGGGCTAGGTACAAGGGGTGCCTGGGCGGGAAAAGTGGTACCTTCCCTGACTTTGGAAAAATCCAGCAGAAAACCTCAGGAACCCAGTAGAGTACAGGAGAAAGTGCCAGAATTTCTCTGAATGCTACAGAGACCGTCCCGAGGCCTCAAGGATCTTCAGAATGGTACCCACAACCAGTGCAAACCCTTTAAAAACGGCTGGTGGAAACTTCCTCCAACCATTTTAAAGGGGTCAGCACTGGTCATGGTTGCCATTCTGAAGGTCCCTGCAGCCTCTGGAAGATCTCTGTATAGTGGGTAACAAGAATAGAGGCATGGATAATAAGAGAAGGTAGCAATTCTGTCCCTTGCAGATAAATGAATTTGCATATAAAGAGAACTGACTATATCTGTGGTATAGCAGCTTGTTTAGAAGCACATTATTGATAATGTTTGCTATTTCAGCTAATTTGTCTGCTGTTTTGCTTAGATGCAGCCTTTTTTGGTGGTGGTACTGGTAATTCAGATTCCAGTCAGTATTTTGCCTCCCTCAGCAGTGGTGTCCAGCATCAGCCAGGTCAGGCTCTGCATGATGGCCCATGTCCATAAAGGGCATACTGGGCCAGGTCAATCCCTGAACCATCAGCATCTGTAGCAGCCAACATAATTGCCATGGGGACCCAGTGTATGGCTTTGCCCTAGGGCTACCTGGTGCTAGTAATGATCCTTTCTCCAGTGCCATCTCGGATGCTGCAAGTTGGGTCTTGGTTTAAGCCTATAACTCCTTCCTGTTCTTTTTTTGGCATTTTCACAAATTATGCTAGAAATGCCTTGCAATCTCTGTTTTTTAAAAAAAATACCCATTTGGTTTATTATATTTACTAGTCTTCTGCTTTCTGTATTTCTCTAAACAATCAGAAGTAATATACTGGACAAGCAGACAATTCAAATCACATTTATTGTGGATTACTAGGATTACAGGATATAGCTTTGCTCCTTGATTAGGTGTTTTGTAATTTTTCTTGAAGGTAAACCACTCATGAATCACATTCTACAAACTCTGATTTTAAAAAATGACTCCCTTAGTTTAGAAAATTGTTTTAGTGGTTATCAAATCTATGAGCCTTGATGAATCTTGGGTAAGAATGTAGGAAATTCTAGGTTTGACAAGAAAGAGGTTTTAAATAGAGCTACAGAGAATTCGGTAGTACAGGTGCAGCCTATTTATCCACAGATTTTTTATGTGCTGGTTTGTCTCAACTCAATGGGGTGAGGGTACTGAAAGTTGCCTCCTTTGCTCTGCATTGTCATCTCACTCTGTTCCAGGCGGCCTAAAACGCTGCAAAAGGCTCTGCCTTGTCCTGGCAGGGAAATAGTCCTGGAACTATGGAAGAGGAACAGTAACATTCCTGGAGCCCCTGAGCCAGCTGAGGCTGAAGAGGGGAAGGGGGGGACCAAAAACCTCTGTAACCAGAACACGTACAGCAATGTGGAGCTCGCTCACTCGCTCTCTCTCTCTCTCTCTCTCTCTCTCACACACACACACACACACACACACACACACACAGGCAGGTGTAGCAACAGAGGGGATTGCTTTAAAAAACCCAGGGAGTGTTTGTGGAATTCCCCCCCCCCACATGGTCCAGGCTATCACGGACACAAGCAAACCTTCCCACCAAGCAAAGCATGAGACTTAGCCTTCAATCCTCTCCACACTTTCCTGGGAGTAAGCCCCATTGACTACCATGGGGCTTACTTCTGAGTATAAATGCATAGGGCTGGACTATGAAAAGCTCAGCATCCCACCTGTGAAAGAAGTAGGACAGCTGGCAACAGGAGGGGGAGGAGAGGGGATTGCTTTAAAAAAAACCAGGGAGTGTTTACCGAATTCCCCCCCCCCCAATGATGCAGGCTCTCCTGCTCCAGCAAGCCTTCCCAAGCAAGCCTTGGGAAGCCTTGGAGAGACAGGTGAGGGTGAGCAGAGAGCCTGACTACAAGTCCCAGAACGCTCTGGAGCAGAGGAGCTTCCATGATGGCGGCGGCCAGGGAGGGCTGCAGGAGCGGCAGCAGCCTGGGACACAGAGAACGAGGCTTCCCAAGCAAGCTCAGCATCCCACCTGTGAAAGGGAAAGGAGAGGGAGGCGGCGGCGGCGGGAGGGGGAGGGGAAGGGGAGGGGATTGAGAACAGCTGCCTTAGTTTTCTTCCATCAGGCTGTGTCTCAAGCTGCAGCAAATTTTTGTAACTCTATAGAATTTAGCACAACACTTTTTTTGTTAATCGTGCTGAGTCACATAAGGGAACTAACTTGGATAAATAGGCTCCACCTGCATGTGTTGTGATTGAACTGTAGTCCTGAGTCTTGAAGATGAAAATTCAGTAAGATACTATCAGGTTTCATTGGGCCACCGCAGGATTCAGTGCATGCTTCATTGTTACAACTGCATCAGCACTTTGATGGTAGACATGTTGGACCTCTTTATATATTTTCTTCTTGTAGAAACCTGTGGAACTTTTTGTGCAGGGAGTTCAGGGTCATCCATGCCTGAGCCTATCCATGAGGCCAACTGAAGTGATTGCCTCAGGCAGCAGGTGGAGGTGCCCATCTTTGCCTGCCTACTTATTATTATTACAGGGTGACCCCAAAAAAACAGAACCCATAAAAATTTCATTAAATCCTACAAAGGTCCAGTAAATTTCAAGAAACTTACTGGACTCAAACTTATTGAGTTTGAGGAAGATTATTGTTCCAAAATTTCATGCACAAAGTCAACTTGTATACCCTGAAATAAAAAAGAAGAAAAATTAAAATTAACAGTTTTATTCAAAGATTTGTGGGTTCTGTTTTTTTTGGGTCACATCTGCAAGAGGGATCTGAAGGCCTTAGGAGTGGACCTCAACAGGTGGGAAACCCTGGCCTCTGAGCGGCCTGCTTGGAGGCAGGCTGTGCAGCATGGCCTTTCCCAGTTTGAAGAGACACTTGGCCAACAGTCTGAGGCTAAGAGGCAAAGAAGGAAGGCCCATAGCCAGGGAGACAGACCAGGGACAGACTGCACTTGCTCCTGGTGGGGAAGGGATTGTCACTCCCAAATCGGCCTTTTCAGCCACACTAGACGCTGTTCCAGAACCACCATTCAGATCGCGATACCATAGTCTTTCGAGACTGAAGGTTGCCAACACGTGTGGTATTATTATTATTATTATTATTATTTACAGTATTTACAATATTGTTAATTAAAATTAACAATATTAAACAATATTAACATAAAATTAACAATATTAACAATAATAATTATTATTATTACTATTAACAATAATAACAACAGTATTTATATACCACTTTTCAACAGAAAGTTCACAAAGCGGTTTACAGAGAAAATCAAACTAATGGCTCACTATCCCAAAAGGGCTCACAATCTAAAAGGATGCAAAAGAACACTTGCCTCCAATGCCAGTGAAAGGAGTAGAAGCTGGCTCATCACTGGGCAAGGGGCATCAGGAGGTCTTGGGTTGGCCCTGGATGAGCTCATGAAGGATTCTTCATGTGTAACTTGATGGCCCTTGATTACTTATCCCTGGCCCTAAATGGATGCTTCTGTAGCTTGACACCCTATAAAGGGTGCAGCAGCTAACTCAGGAAGCCAGTTGTTGACTAGCATGTAAACCATCCTGAGTTTTCCAAAAGGTGTATAATAAGTATAAATACAATAACGACATTCTAAAATGAAGGTCCCCTTTCAAGCAGTATCCTGAAGCAGTATCCTGATTCTTTAGTTAAGTCAAAACCACTTATAATACCAGTTTCACAGGAACAAGTGTGGCTGCCAGTAGTTCTTAAAATTGACTTTTAACAATTATGTTCCATTTTGGTTCTAGGTATCCGCCCACAAATAATGAATGGCCCTATGCATCCTCGACCATTGGTAGCTTTACTAGATGGAAGGGATTGTACAGTGGAGATGCCAATTTTGAAGGACTTGGCAACTGTTGCATTCTGTGATGCGCAATCAACTCAGGAAATCCATGAAAAGGTAAAGAAAATGGTTTTGTCGTTTGCAATTTTGTCTTTTGCAAGGAGAAACCTGAATGTCTGACTTCAACCCAGTCTGACTGCTGCTGCTTCAGCAGGAATCCTGTATATATTTGAGGACGCAGCATCTTAGGAGGCTAATATGGTGATGACTACATTGGTTGATAATCCAGTGAATGTTTGGTGAATTAGTCTCCAACAGCATGAGAGAAAGAGTGCCTTTTATTGGATATCTGAGACACCACACTATTGGTCCAAACTAGAAGTGTGCTGCTTTCTGGAATTATCATTGGAACCAAATTGACATGATGGGGCAGTCATCAAGAGAGGCAAGAGTGAGGAAAGCTGAATCCTCCCTCACTCTTTCTCCCATGATCTACTGCCCCACGCATTTTTCTCCCAGTCTAGTTCAAATATCGGTTGTGAGCCAGACTGGGAAGAAAATTGCCTGGGGCAATGGACCATAGGTGGGAAAGTAGGGGAAGGGTTTTTGATGTTAATTGCTCCTGTCATGTCTGATTTGATCCCACTGCAATCTCAAAATGACAGCAGTGTATGCCGTTAAGATTGTGTATTTTTAAATTTTGTGCTCCTGTTAACTCTGTCCATTCTTGAGAGTTATTCTTTTGCATCAAAATCTGATTTACCATGAGAGTATAAAAGCATATTATTGTCTGTTACTTAACCATTAAGTTTTAAGAAGACACACTCTTTTTTTCACTAGTTGGGGAAAAATAGCCTTTAGGAGGGCTGCATTTATGCTGAAGTGCCTTTATACTCCTCCTCCCCATTAACAAATTCCGCATTCTTAGCGGCAACTTTTCCCTTGATGAAAAGGATCTTCCGCAAACATATATATCCAATCTAGATTTATCATGAGATGTTACAAGATGCATCTTTAAGACTGCTAATGTAGCTTTTTTATTTAATCCATTACTTTTTCTTCTGTATTAATGCTTGATTCTCTAAGACATAATAACATAAGAACAGCCCCACTGGATCAGGCCATAGGCCCATCTAGTCCAGCTTCCTGTATCTCACAGCGGCCCACCAAATACCCCATGGAGCACACCAGATAACAAGAGACCTCATCCTGGTGCCCTCCCTTGTATTGGCATTCTGACATAGCCCATTTCTAAAATCAGGAGGTTGCACATACACATCATGGCTTGTAACCCATCATGGATTTTTCCTCCAGAAACTTGTCCAGTCCCCTTTTAAAGGCATCCAGGCCAGATGCCGTCACCGCTTCCTGCGGCAAGGAGTTCCACAGACCGACCACACACTGAGTAAAGAAGTATTTTCTTTTGTCTGTCCTAACCCTCCCAACACTCAATTCATTCAACACTCCCAAGTCATTGATGGGTGTGTCTAGTTTCCTGAACACAGCTCCTTTCTGTAGTTCTGACAGCCACTTTTCATTTGACTGTTTCTTGGTTAAACAGGCATAAGCAATCCCCCGGATTCAAAAATTGACTAATCTCATTAGATAGGATTTAAATGGGTAGGTATAAGGAAGAAGGTTAATGCAAACAACCTGCCTCTTGCAGGTGTAATGCGCCTTGCATACAGTGTATTTCTGAACAGCTGTCTGACAAACAGCATCTGTTCATGAAGAGCAGATTTACCTAGTCTGACTTGATTGGTTTTTCTTAAATGATACAAAATCAATAGATGAAAGCAAAGGAATTATAATGTATAAATGCTGATCAGATACACTTGGATTTAATTTAAACATGAGAATAGTCTTCCAGGAACTTTTAAAACCTAACTTGGCCAATGCATCATGTAGATTAGTAGGAAGCAAAACTAAAGCCTGTGATAAATGCTAAAATGTGGAATTTAATGCAGTCAAAGGGCCAGACTAGAGGTTACAAGCAAGCACATTCCCTACCCCATGGCCCTTAACTTTTTGGTTAGACAATCTTTCTTGGGGGGGGGGGGAATGATGAGAAGTGTTGGAGCGACAGAGATGGAGGGATTCTTAACTCTTCTGACTTTCTCCAATTTAAATCAGTCCCGTTATACTGTTTTTCCACATACATTTGCTTGGGTGAAGAGGGTCCTAGCAGTACACAGGTTGGCACAGAACCTTGAGTTTGGCCTTATGACCATAACATCATCCTGTTGAATGTATTCCTTAATAACTCTGGCTTAAGGCTTTTAAGTACAAGCAGAACACACTTCACTCAGAAATGCTATGACTGTTAGAGAGATCACAAACACTTAAAAAAAACATGGCATAAATATAACTATGGGCATGTTCGGCCATTACCGTTTAAAGGATATTCCCAGGGCTTTTTTTGTAATGGAACGCACCGGAACGGCATTCCGGCACCTTTTTCCCCCCTCCTCCTGGCCCCCACCTTTTTCCCCCCTCTGTGCGGCACTGCTGGCTAGGGAGGGATTCGAACCGGCACCTTTTTTCCCCCCTCATCCTGGCCCCCACCTTTTTTCCCTCCTCCTAGGCTCCACCTTTTTCCCCTCCTGGCCCCCACCTTTTTCCCCCCTCCTCCTGGCCCCCACCACCTTTTTTCCTCCCTGCGCCACCCAGCACTGCTGGCTAAGGAGGGATTCGAACCTCCAACCTTGTGCTCCACAGCCCAGCACTCTCTCCATTGGGCTATAGGAAAGCCTAGAGTTACAGTGTTCAGAACTAATATATAAGGTCCTGAGCCCAGCTGGTGGCCATCAGCGCCTCAAGTATTAGTTCCAAACACTTTGAGCTTAAGACTTCCAATGGTTCAGTTACTAAAGTGCTGGTCTGTGGAGCCAGAGGTTGGGGGTTCAAATCCCCGTAAGGAATAATTTTTTTTCTTCTTCTTTTTTTTAGGTGGGGAGGTAAATAAATAAAAGATTACACACAAGATTTAAGATTAAACTTGTTCTTGTAAGTGGGTTCCTGCACCTTTTATTTTTATTTTTTACAAAAAAAGCACTGCCCCGCCTCACCGCACTCAGCTCTCCCCTGAGCCCAGCCCGCCTTTCCTCTCCCCGCACTCTGCTTCCCCACGCTCAGCTACCAAGCCGGTGAGGGCGTGGGGACATGTGCTGAGGAGGAGGAGGAGGAGGACGACGACGAGGGACAGCAAGCCAGGGAGACGGGTTGCAGCACCCAGGTACTGGCTTGGCAAGAGGAGGGGGGGAAGGAAGCTGGCTGGTGCAGCCGCTGCACCTGAGACAGCCTAGGCATGTCTACTGAGAAGTAAGTCCCCTTGTGTTCAGTGGGGCTTACTCCCAGGAAAATGTGGATGGGATTGCAGCCCAAGCCTATGCAGGTCTACTCAGAAGCAAGTAATTCATTCATTTTTATAGTTAATATAAGGCTTGGCTGATCTAAATTAAGCAAAAATTACTAATAATTTAGTAGCTTTGTAATGTCATCAACAGGAGATTTAGGTTTTTAACTTTAAATGAGGAAGCTTAAGTGTCCTTGCTGCTTTATAATAACACTTAGGAAATATGTATTCCTCTGTGCAGTAGGTCAGATCATTGTTGTCTATTAATTTTTGGTTTTTTTAGACTATATTTAATAATCACTATTATTATAATGGGGAATGGGGACATAGTACACAGGGGAAAGGGGGGAACCACAAAAGATGGGTTAATGAATTGATTAAGTTATGAAGTTATGAATCAAAAATCATGTGGTCACACACCCTCTATTGGTTCAAGATGAGTTGTAAAATAAATTATATAATACCAGAATATAATCTATTTTACAACTCATCTTTTGTGTTTATTCTTCTGCTCCTCCCCCTTGTGTCCTTATATTGCGCATTCATTGTTATCTGATCACATATTTCTTTTTTTTTTTTTTTGCACCAATCATGTTTCAATGTCTTGAGCCAATAGAGGGTGTGTGACCACATGATTTTTGATCCATAACTTGTTTATTAATCAATTAATTAACCCATCTTTTGTGCCCCCTCTCCCCTGTGTGCTATTTGATTTGGGTTCAAACAAATCTGTAGAGTAATTCTATGTAATCTTTTTTTTAATTTTTAGTGTAAAAGTCTGACCCGCAAATTTAAAAATGAAAAAAAATTACCAATTTCTTCTCAACCACCAGTCCTGCTAATAAAAAGGCTAGAATGACAGACACAACGACAGTCACAGAACACACGAACATAACAACACCTGTTCATAGTTCTGAATCTGATCTTGAGAAGCAAAGCCAAACTACAAAGGACTGGCCGGACTGCTGGACCTATGATCAAAAAAATGATTTTTGCTTGAAAAATGAATGGCTCTGTGTTTGCAGAATGAAACTTGGCTGTACGGCTTGTAGAAAAGTTGGACCTCTTGGAGTTGAAACAAAAATGGGAATGAAAGTTTCCAAAGAATGGGCCAAGAATGAGATAACCTATTGTGGCAAAGGTAGGAAGCAACAGTTGACCTCACGTCAAAAAAAAATATTTGAGCACAGAGAATCTGCTGCACATAAAGCAGCATTAAAAATAGTTGCTGAAAGTGGAAAAAAAACTCTTGAGAATTTTTTTTAGCATCCTTAGCTCACGAAAAAATAATAACTGCAAAAATTTTTCGAACTGCATATAAAGTAGCAAAGGAAAATCAATCATTCCATCATTTTGAAACTGAAATTGATCTGCAAGAACTGAACGGAGTTGAAATGGGTCGTATTCTTCATTCTACAAATGCATGTATTAACATTGTCAATCATATAAGTGAAGAAATGAGGAAAACTGTGGTTAAAAAAATTGTTCAATCCAATAATAAAATTTCATTGATAATTGATGAATCAACCACAATAAGCAAAATAACTACCCTCATAGTATATGTTCAATGCTGTATTGAAGGTGTTGGAATGAATGCACCAATAAACTTGTTTTTGGACATAGTAGAACTTGAAAAAGTAACGGCAGAGTAGTTGGCAACCTTCAGTCTCGAAAGACTATGGTATCGCGCTCTGAAAGGTGGTTCTGGAACAGCGTCTAGTGTGGCTGAAAAGGCCGATTCGGGAGTGACAATCCCTTCCACACTGGGAGCAAGTGCAGTCTGTCCCTGGTCTGTCTCCCTGGCTATGGGCCTTCCTTCTTTGCCTCTTAGTCTCAGACTGTTGGCTAAGTGTCTCTTCAAACTGTGAAAGGCCATGTTGCACAGCGTGCCTCCAAGCGGGCCGCTCAGAGGCCAGGGTTTCCCACTTGCTGAGGTCCACTCCTAAGGCCTTCAGATCCCTCTTGCAGATGTCCTTGTATCGCAGCTGTGGTCTACCTGTAGGGCGCTTTCCTTGCACGAGTTCTCCATAGAGGAGATCCTTTGGGATCCGGCCATCATCCATTCTCACGACATGACCGAGCCAACACAGGCGTCTCTGTTTCAGTAGTGCATACATGCTAGGAATTCCAGCATGTTCCAGGACTGTGTTGTTAGGAAAAAGTAACTTGAAAAAGTAACGGCAGAAGGAGTATTTGATTCCTTACTCCAATGTCTTCACTCTTATGGGATGGCAGAAGATTATTTAAAAAAATATTTGGTTTCTCTGGCGTGCGACAGCGCTGCTGTGATGTTAGGGTGTAAAAGTGGAGTGAAAAAATTGCTTTCAGAACGTTTTCCTTCTATTATAGTTTGGCATTGTGCTAATCACAGACTAGAATTATCAGTAGGTGATGCTGTCAAGGAAACTTCAGGAATAAATAGATCCAAATCATTTATTGATAAACTTTATGTCATATACCATGCCTCAGCAAAGAATAGTAGAGAGCTGCATTTATGTGCAGAATTACTAGGGGCTGAGCTGCTGAAAATTGGAAGAATTTTAAGTACCCGATGGGTATCATCTAGTTTGCGTACAGTTTTGGCTGTGTGGAATAATTTTGAATCCCTTGTGTGTCATTTTGAACAAGCAATGCATGATCCTACAAGAGATAAAAATGATAAATGCACTTATGATGGCTTGAAAAGAAAAATCACATCTACAGAATTTTCATTGGACCTAGAATTGATGTGTGACGCTCTCCAAGAATTATCGGAATTAAGTTTGGACCTACAGGACCGCAACATAGACTTGTACAAGGCAAATAAGAAAATAAAAATACTGGTACAAGTTTTTGAAGAAAGAAGACAGAACCCTGGGCCCTATTATAAATGCGCTGTTGCTGCTGTACATGATCTTCACTTTCATGGAGTTTTACTTCACGCTAAAGATTTAAGAAAGGATCCTCCCATTGACCCAAATACATTTTATACAAAGTTGAAAGAGTCAATCGAAAAAAGATTGCTTGATAGCAAAGACGATGAGTTGGCGTATTGGTCTCGCGTACTTGATCAAAAACATTGGCCTGAAGATGTTAATACTCAACTGACATTTGGAGAAGTGGAAATTAGAAACTTGTCAATCAGACTGCAACTAAATGAAAGAGAAATGATTCGTGGATTCCGTGAATACATTCTTGAAAAGACATATCCTGAAAAACTGTTGCATTTGATACGGACTCTGAATACCATTCCCATTTCTTCAAGTGAATGTGAACGCGGGTTTTCACAGATGAATCTAATTGTCACCCCAACAAGAGCTTCATTAAAGACTAAGACAATTTCAGCACTTTTGTTCATCAAACTTGTCGGACCACCTCTGAGACTTTTCGATCCTTCAAAATACGTTGATCTGTGGTTACTCAGAGGACGACATTCGGCCATAGATACTAACAGCAAGGAAAGGAGTCGAGAAGATTTGTTGGACGAGAATTGGACAAAACTTTGGAATTTATTATGAACATTTGCATAATACAATAAATTCAATATGTCTCAATAGTGTTGAATGCCTTTTTGTTATCCTCTCTGTACGTGTTAATCACGTGTTGTCTAGTTGTATCTTATTACTTATTTCTCCAATAAAAAATGGTTTAAAAATAAATAAATAAATAAAAGATAAACAAGTTGTGAGTTCCTGCACCTTTTTTTTTTTTTTTTTTTTTTTTTACAAAAAAAGCACTGGATATTCCTATGGAAGCTTGTCTATTTCAATTGCTGTAGCTGTAACTGATAACACAAATGTAATATTTGCAGAAGTGAGCATTCAAATTGCAGAACCTCAGCTCTCACTTTATTGGGCATGGGACACATGTTTCTAGTTCTCAGCAGCAACATGGTCAGTGTCTAGAGAAGATTCTGAAGTTAGTGGACCACTGAGAAGGACTCGGGTTTTTTTGACTTGCTGTTCACATCATCACTCCAGACCTGTCCCTGTCTCCTCACCCCTGTCTCCTCACCCCTGCAACCCTTACCATTGTTGTAACCTCCAGTTTTCCTTCCCATTCTCTGCTCTGTTGCTTTCCAGAAGAATTGGCACGATCTCTGAAAACTTGGATTTTAGAAGCACAATAAACATTTATATATGAATGTTGTGGCACCGAACTGCCTTATCGACAGATACCTTTGAATTGAGGGCAAGATGTGAAGCTGTTCAGCCTGGACGTTGTGTGGAAAAAGATCCTTCTGGGTGACCAGAAGGCTGAATTCAGAGTTTCCTAGATAGGAAGGAAAAAAGGGTGGGGGCAGGGAAAGAGGAGAGAATGACGAGATAAAAAATGACTGGGTGGAGGTGGCAGGCAAATCCTCTGAAGGCTTACTGTCATTCATAGTTCGGTCTGTCCTCAGGATGCTCCTGACTGAAGGAATTATCCTTTGGTAGGGCAGGCTGCAGCACTAGTTGAAAATAATCGGTCATCTCAAATGCAAACCTCTGTCCAAGGAATCTCTGCCTAGTTATTGCCTATTTGAAACATTTTCTATTCTCAAGCTGTGTTTACACTTGCTATGGAATGAGGATGAATGTAACTTTACTCTTAGTGACTCTCTGGCAGACTATATAAATCTGTGCATTAGAGTGTAAATCCCGTTGGGACATGTACGGCCTTCTGATCTGTAGTACCCAGTCACATGAGGCCAATTGGATGTCAGGCACGGTTGTTTCATCTCCTTGTCCTTCTTTCCCATTGTCTGGAAACTTCACATTTCTCTCATCAACCATCTTTCAAAATTAGATTACAACTAGCCGTAGACACTCCTTTCTCTGCACCCAGGAACCAAATCTGACTGGCCCTTCTGACCACTCTCTATCCAAAGCTAACTACCTGACAAAATATAGCAGCCTTGCTCCCACGTACAGTGTTGGGCTATGTATGTGAGAAAGAAGAGCTGGGATATGTGCTGACCAACTTTGCTGGGATTGAGCATGAGTAAGCAAAGCATGTGTCCTGTCTGGGAGCAGCGGAGGTCTAAAAGGACTGACTGTATATAAGTCCAAAAAAGAAAACTCGATCCTTTTTTGTCCAGAATTCCTCCGATCCAGAAATGAGTGGTTCTCATTTTTAAAAAGTGAGTTGTGAGAGTTGTGAATGTTGTATGTTCAAAAAAGAATGGAATATAATTATTTTTAGACATGGAATTGGTTATGATGGTAACTTTAGCAGGTATGCATTATGGTCCTCTGTATACTTTCCATGCTCCAGTGCGCCTCCTGGGTGAAAAAGTTTGCCAAGTCCTGCATTAGACAGTGAGAAAGCAAACTCTGGCTCAGTGATGACTGTTGATCAGCTTACAAAGGTATTCAGTTTGGTGCCAAGAAGTATTCTGATAACCAGATGGGAAAGTAATGGTTCAAGTTGTAGATTGAATAGGCTTGAATAATCTCCTGGCTGGAGGGGGGGGGGGAGAACAGAAAGCAGTGATTGCGTGAATCTAGATTTAATTGCATTGTCCTTTCATTACATGGCTGGGGGGAGCACTCCTATCTTCCTATTGTTCAGCGAACTGTTGTGAAAAGAGGAAAAACTATTAGCCTACATCACCAGTGACTTGAAAGCATAAATGTCTATGAAGGTTCAGGTATTGGAGAGCTTTGTTTTTTAAGTAATATTATTGCTGCAGGACTACACAGGAGCGTATAGTGTGCTCAAGTAATTTAGAATGCAGTGCAAGCGATTTGTAGAACTGAGTTTAATGTCAGAGGGATGCAGAGGGAGCATAAATGTGGAAATGATCCCTCCTTGTGGTGTGTTGGTCAGCATCCCTTTTCGCCAAGGTTTTTGCAGTTTGTAAGTTTCCTGAGCTCAAGTGAAGATTAGCTGTTCTTCGCAATGTGTCTTACACAAAGGGCTGTCCATGTATGTGCTGGATTTCTTTTTTTAGGGTTCTCACTATTTCTTCGGAGACTCTTATCTCTGCTGCAGATTGAGCCATGTGCCTTACTAGATGCTTACTTACATATGACTCATCACTGGACTTCAGCATCTGTTACCGGAACGCATCCATCTGCTACACTAATGTCTGATTTCCTTCTTTTTGTGTGTATGTTAGGTTTTAAATGAAGCTGTTGGCGCAATGATGTACCACACTATCACCCTGACCCGGGAAGACCTAGAGAAGTTCAAGGCCTTACGAGTCATTGTTCGGATAGGCAGTGGCTACGACAATATAGACATCAAAGCTGCAGGGGAGCTTGGTATGTTTAGAATCCAGCACAGCCTTTTGAAGAAGTCGTTTTCATTTAAAGTCATTTATTCATTTATGTTCACAGCCTAACTTTTTCGGGGGGGGGGGGTTGTTTTGATTTGAATTGTATATGATGAAGCAGCTTTATTTGAGATACATCTCTTCCACAGTCCATATGAGCTCCAATGCAAATACAAAGTTTCAGCATTTGAGGTCTTCCCTGTTCTCATTTATAATTTGCATGGACTGAATTAAATTTTGTGTGTATTTATGTATGCGCATATTCACACGAGGTTCCTTGGCCCGTGAATGAGCAGTTGGCAAGTGTTTAAAGAAACTTATTATGGCACATTGACATTGGTCCCATTGGTTTCAGGTCTCTTGGTGGTGATGTTTTTTGATGCCTGATGACAAACAGGCAGCCCATTCCTGACCTTCCGTGGCACACGGCTGCGGCGGCACCGAAAATGGCTGCCACTGCATCCTGTGCGCCAACAGCATTGCAATGGGGCTACTCGATTCACCGCCGACCAAAAGGTCGGTTGTGAAGTGAGAGCTTTCATGTCGGGCACCAAGCCTCCACCAGACCTTCCTCCCTCCCTCCCCCGGCACACCTCCCGTCTGCCCTCTCCCCGCCTCCCACCTCCCTGTCATGCCTCCTTTCCGCCTCCTCTGTGTGACTGCCCAGCAGTGGCGGCCAGGTGCTAGCACTGGGCTAGCATGGGCTCTGGCCCAGCGTTAGGCCTCCCAAACTTGCCTTGTGGCACATTTGAAAATGTGCGTGCCAGCGGTAGGCTGGCTCGTCGAGCCCAGGATTGGGCTCACAGTCAACTAATTATGTTATCTTTAACTAGATTTAAGAATTATAGCATATTGGCCATTTCTGTGTGCCACTAAAATGCTAGTGAGATGTTTGCAAGCAGCATTGTTAATTGTTTTACCACTAATGAGTATCACTGCATTAGCATATAAAACAAAATTGATCTTTATGGGGTGCCAGCTGTATATGTTTGTCGATAGGGTGGCATTAAAGTGATTAGTTGCTTCGGAGTACTCCATTGTAAATCTTAATAAAAGTAAAGGCACACACATCCTTTGCGGCAGTCATTCTAAACAAGACACTCTGCTGAATCATTTACATACAAAATGTTCTAACTTGCTTGGTAACTCCTTGTTGTGTTACTTACAGCCTAACTTTCCTGTCAGATTTGTAGAGTGAGCAGCTTCTCGAGGCATTATAAAAAAAAGTAATCAAGGACTGCTTAATCAAGTACATTTTACTGACTTCTACTCATTTCCTACGGTACATAATGGCTCTTTTGCCTTGTCCCTAATATACTACACATACCCTAATATAGTACACATACTACTTCATACCTACATATAAGGTAATTCTAGCTACATAAATTTAAGTTTACACAAATGTATGAAACTTAATATGTCCACCAGAGAGATTTTGTAGCTCACAGTTCAGCCACCCTGGGCATCCTTCCTTAAATAACTTTAGGACCCAATCCTATCCAACTTTCCAGTGCTGATGCAGCATATCCCTGTGGTGGGAGGACAGTTACAGAGACCTCCTCAAGGTAAGGGAACATTTGTTCTTTTACCTCAGGGCTGCATCAGCTTTGGCAAGTTGGACAGGATTTGGCCCTTAGGCTTGCAGAAACCCTGAAGAGTGTTGCCTGTCACCATTAGCTTTAGTGATCTAGATGGGCCGCTGGTCTGACTTGTTATAAGACTACTCTTCATCTCTGTCCTGTAAAATTGCAACATTTAATTTTAAGCTATGAAATCCCCATAGAGCAGTGGAAACAGACCCATTAGCATCAAAGGCCTTTGGACCTTGTAGACGTTTGGCGCTTAGTGTGTGCATTACAGAGACATCTTATGGCTTCTCCTCCTTTTAGTTCATTGTCCATGGCAGATTTATTGATGACTATAAATCCGTCTAGATCTACCTAAACAGAACTGCTTTGCATCATTCTCTACACCACTTCCACCTTTCCTCATCTGTAGCATGAATACTGGAGAACTATTTCTGTCAGCTTTTCATGTCAATATCTTTCTAAGTTGTTTAAGGAAATGTTGCAGTTAACAGAAAAATGCCAAAATATTGTAAGCAGAACTTTGCAACGTGACATAGAGGAAATAGAGTTGAACGAAGGCTGTAGAGACCTGGGTTCCAATCTCAGCTGAGTTATGAATCTCTCACCAGGTGACTTTGTACCAGTTGCTGGGTGACTTTGTACCTGTTAGCCTAGCTTTTCTACAGGTTGTAAGGATCATGTCCATACTGTATATTGCTCTGAGAAACTTATAGGAAGAGTGGAAGAAACACGTGATTTGATTTCATCAGTCTTCCTTTGTAGCATATTTGGGAATTTCAGTCCGCTCTTTAGCTTTAAACTATTCTTAAACCTTTTTGTTACGGTGCTGTGATCAAACTGAAAAACACAGATGGAAAGAAAGGTAGTAACTCCATAAGTCCTGGAACAACTGGAACATGATCAGTGAGCTGGTGAAGGAGTGAATCCAGTTGTGGTGAACTCTTCATTCTCTGGTATCATGAGATCACAGGAGTCAATCCTACACTGAGTGACAGTTGCTGCACTTGCCAAAGCTGCTTATGTTGCTTAACCCTGGCCTGTTAACTTGCACATCTAGGCATTACCTTGTGAGATCATCTCCATCCCGTGAGGACAAGTAATCTTCCTGCACGTAGACAGGACAAGGCAGGGAAAGCCATATTAGGCCGTAGCTGAGTGTTGGGGTCTCAGCTGTCGGTTAAGGACAGAATGGCTTAAATCAAAACCACTTGGGAAAGGCTCTGAGATCAGGGTCGTACAACAGCTTGTACTTCTAAGTAGAGCTCAACTCCCCATTGCCCTTAAAGGACAAGAATGCATGGAATATGGAGTCACACTATCTCATGCATGTATTCTAGAGGTCAGTGCAGGTGATGAAGACTGGGGATCTCTCAGGGACTCACAAGTGTCAGGAACAATCTCTAGTGAGTGCTTCTTCAGTGTGGTCCAGAGTTGGAGTATGTGATCCCAGAAAGAGACTTGATGCTTGACAGATATCTCATCAGTGTTGTCACAAGGATGGACAGATGACACTGGTAGCTGTGACTTGAGGTAGCTTCTTGTGACTGTAGGACAATCTCGCCATTGTACAAGTGAGAAGGAAATGAAGGAAGGGCTCTCCAGCTGCAATTCTCCAGGGTTCTGCCAGGTCTCTCCAGTTGCACTTCTCTGCTTTGCCAGGTCAAATGTCAAGAAGCAGAGTTGGGCATAACACTTGGTTCCCTTGCTGGTGGAGGCAAGTGAGCTGAGGGATCTCCAGCCCTCATGCCTGTATAGACTGCCAGAAAAGCAGTATATTTTCCTTTTTTCCACCTGCTGCAACAAGTAGCACAGAAACTTGGCTTCACAGCCTTATGAGACTAGGGTGCAATCCTAACCAGAGCAATGCAGCTCTGACGCAAGAGAACAAACATTCTCTTACTTTGAGGAGGCCTCTGTGAGTGACACCCAACTGCAGGATGCAGCACATGTCCCATTGGCACCGCTATGCCAGTGCTGGAAAGCACTGGCATAAGGAGTTAGGATTGTGCCCTAGTACATGTATTGGCTGCTGCTAAGAGAGTTGGGTAATCTGAAAGTGACTGACCAAACATAGGCAGTAAGTAAGGGCCTCCCTGTGCAACATTCTCCCTCACGTTCTGAGGCTGCAATCCTAACTGCACTTTCCTGAGAGTAAGCCCCATTGAATAAAATAGGACTTACTTCTGAGTAGACCTGGTTAGAATTGTGCCCTGCGTTTAGTTCATATGCCAGGTGTGCTAGTGAACCATAACTCTGATGGAAAAACTCAGAAATGGCAGCTGGTAACATTTTTCAAGGAGTTCACGTCCAAATGCAGGTGGAACATTCTTCTTTCCAAATGTTCCCTAGGACAAAAATCTTTGCAGATGGAAAGTTAGCACATCAAGAAGGAGGCTGGTTTAGAACTCTTACCTGGGTTGTGATGTACTACCTTTCAATGTAAGGGAAATCAGTACTATTGTCCCATCCCTGTTTTGAAGCTGAGGCATGTTTATGTATCCCATTATGTATGTATAGCAATCAGGATGTGGCTTTAAACCTCTCTGCATTATAAACTGTCCTAAGGTATAATATAAGACTGTGGTTCCCAAACTTTTCCTTGGAAGTTGGGAACCATGTAAGTCTTTGCAGGGGCCAGGGGATGGCAGAGATGTGATCCCCAGCATCATGCTGCTTCTGGGGAGAGCAGGGTTTTTTTTAACTTAAGTCAGCTCCAGCTGCCAGGAGGTGCTGGGAACTCCATGGACATCTATGGGCCTCCCCAAGCCTCAGAATGACTAAAAATAGCAATTGGAACCCACTTCTGTTTTTGACTGCATTTGAAATGGTTTTAGTCGTTCTGAGGTTTGGGGGAGCCCCATGTAGGCATCCATGGGGCTCCCTGCACGCCAGCACTGGCTTAAGTAAGTTTAACAAAAAAACAACAACACCCCTTCTGTCCCCAGCAGTGGCATGTTCCTGGGGAATATGTTGCTGCCATTCCCCTGCCCATAAGGGGCCATAGACAAGTGCTTCCCTGGTCGGTGGGTCATGACCCCCCAGTTTGGGAGCTAGTAGTATAGTTCCTTGTAATAGTATAGAGCCTTGCTTGATCAGGCCAAAGGCCCATCTAGTCCAGCTTCCTGTATCTCACAGTGGCCCACCAGGGAGCATAACCATATTTTTTGGTTTAGTTCAGTGATATCTTCTATCACCAGCTATCAAAACCAGCTGTGTTTTGCAGTGCAGGTCTAGGGAGCAGGTTTACTGAGAAGCAAAATGTGTTCTAGTACTGCAAAATGAGCTTAGAACTATTTCACAGCTAGTGATGATACGGGTAACTTTGTATTTTTCTAGTGTTCTAAGTATTTTTAGCTTAGGTTAGTGAAGAACCCTGCGTTTTCCTGACTACGTGACTAAAATGTGGGTTTCTCTCCCCATACACTAGGGATTGCTGTCTGCAACATTCCCTCAGCAGCAGTAGAAGAGACAGCAGATTCCACCGTATGCCATGTCCTGAATCTCTACAGGCGGAACACTTGGCTCTACCAGGCCCTGAGGGAAGGAACCAGAGTGCAGAGCGTGGAACAAATACGGGAGGTGGCTTCCGGAGCAGCACGTATTAGAGGCGAAACACTTGGCCTCATTGGATTTGGTATGTTGGTAACTTCTGATGCTATAAAATGCTGAAAATATTTGAATCGGGCCTTGTTTCTTGTTCACTAAGTGAAACTGGGCTTTACAATGAGGTTTTTGTGGATTCTGATATTGAGTTTGGCAACAGAAAAGTGTTGTTTGGCAAAAGATTCAGGACCCAATCCTAAACAACTTCCCAGCAGTGCAGCTTCAAGGTAAAAGAACAAACATTCCCATACCTTAAGGAGGCCCCCATGGCTACCCACAGGATGCGGTGCACACCCCACTGGCATGGCTGCATCAGTGCTGGAAAGTTGAATAGGATTGGGCCCACAGAGTACACAACAGCAGTTGTTCACACACATACACGCACACCCTTGTTTAAAAAACTAGAAATAGTTTTTAGAGGCTGCCATCTTGGTCAGAGGAGTCAGGGTGTGGGTGCAGGAAGGAACTGGTTGTGTCCTGGCTCTTCTTCCGCTCAAAAATCTCCTCGGCTGATTTTCCATCTCTAGGACAATTTATATAGACCTTGGGTTCTGGATTGTTCTGAACACTATAGATTGATGTCTTTACCACAGACATCAAGCCCTGCTGAGAAAGAGCTGAGCTTCAAATTGTTCCTGTTTTGCAAAAGGCCACGAAACAGCCCACACTGGTAGAAAAAGCCACTTTCATACCTAGAAACCTTCACCTGCATTTCCCAAATTTTTGCAAGCACCAGCCTCACTTTTCTTCTTGTGTTGCTATTTTTGTCGGTCTCCAAACATCTTAGGAGCATGGCAATTTTGTCTGTTTTTCAGTTTAGATTTCCTCCTTTGTTCTAAATGCCACAGATTTAATTGCACATTTGTGCATTAAGGAGCTATTTTAGTCAAAAATGGGGGTGTGCCTGTGTCCACCTGTACAGGAATATGGTCGCCAGGAGCAGGAAGTGTTTCAGCTTATCACCCCACAGAACCATGTTGTCTTACTCTGAAAACCAATTTGCAAAAGCGAAGGCTTGTCAACTTGTTTGGCTTTTTCTGCATTTTCTTAGAAGGCGGCTTAGGTCTTCACGTGGAAGTCGGTTAGTTGAGCCCAGGCTGTGACATTGAATAGGAATGACATTGTGGATAATGACCTGCTGATTGCACTGCAGCTGTCCCTCTTTATCAGAAGAGCCTTATTAAACCTTTGCTTCCAAACCATGACAGTTGTCTTAGTCATGCCCAATTAAATAGCCATTCAGCAAGACTGCTGAAGGTGGGGGGAGGCACCCTACAACAAACAAGTTGCTCTTATTCTAAATAGGACTTCGAGTGGTTTTGTTGTGTTGTTGCACAAAAGTCCTTCATAATAAGATTTCCTTAACATGGCTTCTGGTTTGGGAGCAGAGTGAAGAGGCCTCATGTAGCTGGAATATGCAGGTTTTTTTTAACCATGGCGAGTGGCTGGATCGCACTCCAACAATTTTTTATGGGAAGCTTTATTGCTTGCAGTGGGAATCTGCAGCTTCTCTGTCAGCCAGGGTCTAGTTCTACATTCTTCCTGTCCATGCCCCTCATCCCCCCCCCCCCAAAAAAAAATTTTTTTAGGACAATCCATAGATTGTTCTACATTTGCTTGCTAAAGCCAGGGCATGCTTATGAACAGACGTTGCGTTCTGGATACATATTAATTGCCTCTGAAGTGCAATGGCAAATAGTTAATGGACATTTTTGAAAAATGTCACAACTACTTATATTCTAAAGACAGATTCGCATAATGCCCTTGTACACAGTGCATTACACAGTCCATGTTGACCTTCAGCTAAGTCAGCAATAAGACTGTCTATCCTTTAAACTTGCCTCTGGAAGATTTAAGATCTGTCAGCAGGGAGGGGTGAGGAAAGATTCAAAGCAAAATGTTCTCCGATAGCCCCTTTTGCATGTGGAAAGTGATACATCTAGGCAAGTTTCTCCCACCACCTGTGCCCTCCCCAAATTCTGCATATAGGGCACCTGCAACAAATTGAGTCTGGATAGTTGCCAAGTGTCTTGAGTAAGGTAACAGCATAGGTAAGGTTTTTACTATTCAAAAGTAGCAGTGACTAACACATAACAGGGGATTTAGCAGGTGTTGTCATGTATGTATGTACAGTATAAATCACTGGATTCTAAACAGAGAAACATTATCAATGTCAATTTTTAAAGATGGGCTAGTACAGTTCTAGGCAGTCAACAAAAACAGGTTGTTCAAGAAGCTTTTGACAGTTCACCTTTTATGACTGGTGTTTGGCTTGGGGAGGTGCAAAGACGTGCAGGATTTCCCTAGAGTAGCAATTCCCAAACTTGCCAGTCACAGTTCCCCCACAGCCTCTTCCAGCTCAGCCAGGTACCCCCATTTTGGATTGTGCGAGATTTTGCAAAATCCTAGATAGTGGTTCCCAAATCTCACAAGGTTTAGCAAGATCTAAGATGATAATACCTGGGCAAACAGGTTGGACGGGCCATCAGGGACATCCTGCAGCACCCCGCTGAGTGCACCACAATGCCCTAAGGCAGTGGTATTCAAACTGGGGCATTGCGACACCCCAGCCTGTGGGTCCTGGCCTCTGCCCCCTTAAGGGGCGGGGGCAGCCAGGAGACAGGGGTAAGGCAGCGACACAGATCACGCCACTCAGGGGGGCTGCAGGGGCTT
This sequence comes from Tiliqua scincoides, assembly GCF_035046505.1. Taxonomy (NCBI): domain Eukaryota; kingdom Metazoa; phylum Chordata; class Lepidosauria; order Squamata; family Scincidae; genus Tiliqua; species Tiliqua scincoides. The sequence goes on from NC_089823.1 coordinate 172,279,902, forward strand.
CAGTGCACTTGCCCAAGCCTCCTGCAGCCTCCTGGGGGTGCGGGGAGCCCTGCATAATCTTCAGCAGGGCTCCCCAGGTCAGGAAAAGTGGAAGCAGAGCGATCGTGCCCCATTCCCCCAAACCGGAAGCAGAGCACAATCACTCCGCTTTCTCTTCTGACGGGGCTGCAGGGACTGGGGTGCACTTACCAGTCCCTTGAGCAGCCGTCCCTGTGTGCAGGGAGCCCTGCGCGAGCACCTGCAGGACTCCCCAGGCCAGGGAAAGGGAGAGTGGGGCGATTGCACTCTGCTTCCCCTTTTGCAGAGGCAGAGCAGATTGCTCCACTCTTCCTTTCCCTGACCTGGGGCACCCTGCAGGCGCTCACGCAGGGCTCCCTGCACACAGGGATGGCTGCTGCAGGGACTGGTGAGTGCATCCCAGTCCCTGCAGCCCCCTGAGGATTGCGTCGGCGCCTCCCCCCCCCCGCCCCCGCAAAGACTTACTGCAGGTTTCAAACTCCCGGAGAGTTTGAAAACCGCAGTCCTAAGGCATCTCAATACACACTTTAGGAACCCCTGCCCTAAAGTAGAATGGAGGACAACAGTACGTCTTTCAGTTGAAGACTGCACTTTGGATAGCCTTCCCTGGAGAAAGCTGCCTGGCTTCATCACTTGCTTGTTTTTCACCAGACAATTTAGACCTGGCTATATCAACAGGCCTTCAAGTGTTGATCTATACAGATTATGGTTTGCTGCTATTGCTATTTTTTGTTCTGTTTGTTTTTAGAAAGAGTTTAATAGGACTATTTATAGATATGTATTGTGTTGTCCTTTCATATTTTTGCATAGAAGAACAGTCACTCCGGGGGGAAAGAGACACTTTCTTGGGGAAAGGATATAGTGCATCTGGTCCTGGGGAAACAGGATATCCCTGTTCCAGCAGCAGAATCTTGAGAGCAGAAGGAGCCCTACAGTGGGGACACTCAGCACATTTGCTGTCCAATCCTGTAGTCTGCAGCATTGGAACCGGGCAGTATTTGAGATGTGGCAGAAACCAAGCTGCGTTTAAGAGAGTGTAGTAGCGAACTTGCACAGTGGCCAGTTCTAGGAAAGCACTTTGCAAATGCCATATTTCTTTTTGCAAGTGCTGCATTTTAGCAATTCCTGACAAAGGGGTAATAAAGGATCAGTGCATTGTGAACATCTTCGCTGGAGTAGAAGAAAATGTTTGGCAGCAAGTTGTGCTGCTTGGTGCCAGTTAATGCTTAGAATTCATGCAGAGCTGCTGCATTGCCAAGCTTATTACTGACATCTCTCTCTCTCTCTCTCTCTCGGCTTAGGTCGCACTGCGCAAGCAGTTGCAGTTCGAGCCAAGGCATTTGGATTCAATGTGATCTTTTATGACCCATACCTGCAGGATGGCATAGAAAGGTCCCTGGGCGTCCAGCGGGTCTACACGCTCCAGGATCTGCTGTACCAGAGTGACTGTGTATCATTACACTGTAATCTCAATGAACATAATCACCACCTTATCAATGACTTCACGATTAAGCAGGTAACTAATAAACAGTGGAGAATTGTCTTGGTGACTCCAGCTGCAGCATAGGAATGTGTGACTCTTGAGTACTGGACTCCTTGCCAGTACAGTCATAATCTCCAGCAGATGCAAATAATATGTATTTTTACCTTTGAGGTGGCTGAGAGTTATTGCTCACTGTCCAGCTGCCTTTTGCACATTGTACATCAGGTGATGCCACTTTAGCAGGTTGGTTTAATGCAGTCCATAAATAACAAACAGCAAGCTGATGTGGCATAATGTAACAAACCCAAGACACACTCTTGGCTTCTGTCCATAGGCCTTACTGACTCGTATCAATGGGCCTTTAACAACATTACATTTAGAGCACTGGTTCCCAACCTGTGGTCTGTGGACAACAGGTGGTCTACAAGACCCTGAGAAGTGGTCCGTGAGGTCTCGGGGGGGGGGGGGGTGGGGAACACCTTTGATCACTTCCAGTGTCTCACTGATCAAGCAGTCTCCCACGGACCGCCAATGTGGGCAGAGGAAGGACTGCCCACAGCCACAATCACAAGTGTCAGCTGTGGCTGTGTCCGGTCCATTCTTCATCCTCTCTGATAGTGCAAAGGGGAGCACTTGGGGGACAGGCCACCAGAGAGGATGAAGACCAAACCCCCCACAGCCACATGTGGTCCACAACAATTCCAATTTTTGCTCCAGGGGTCCATGGGTTCCTAAAAGTTGGGAACCACTGATTTGGAGGAACAGGGCTAGTTATTGTCAAGCAAGCGTCATTTCCACCTTCCTCTCTTTTGGAGCACCATTAGATAGTAAGTGGTGTGTTTGCCATAGTATGAAGATGCTGTTGTGTTGGTAAAAATCAGCCCCAGATTTGACCAACACAAGTACTGTTTCCCAAACATGTTAGGGTGAAATGGTAGCTGGGTCAATGGGAAAAAAAATTGGGTGTTAACTTGCCCATTTTCCAGGGTGAAACTCTGTTTTCACTTGTAATCTCATCCGCCCAGTCTTGGGGAAAATCTTCCAGACACGGCTAATTTCTCTTTTGAAGGCAACAGCCAAAGTACCAGCACAAATCTCTTCCTAACCTGGTGCTGTGATTTTGTGGTTATCTTATTTACCTCTGTTCTATGCAGGAGCACATAGATAAGAAGTAAGTGGTTGCAAAACATAAACTTGTTTGTACTGCTGTCTTGAGTAAGCTAGGGAAAGCACCCTGTTGTCACAAACTACTGGTGCCAACGGGTAATTTTTCCAGGAAAGAATATTCAGCCATAAGATGAAAACTTACCAAAGCAGAAAGTTCAGAAATTCTGTTTGCTATACTTTGGGATTGAAAGTTGAAGACCTTGTGTAGCACTTTCAAAAATCTGTTGTGTGTGCTTCTCTTTAGAGAGCTGTTTTTTCCTAGTGTAAGGATTGGCTTGTTCTCTCTTAGAGCATTTTGAGATTAGACCTCATCTTCTCTTGAATGGAAGGGCACCGTTCTGGTGTTGTACTTGCAATGACTTTTCATCCAGATGGAGAAGTGTTACTACTATAGTATTAGTACTGCTACGCTGGAGTAGGTGGCCCAGAAAAGCTTCTAAAGTCAAAGGAAAGATGGCAGGACTCTGGTTTTATGTTCCCCGACAGCAGGAGCTGTGTATATACTGTCAGAGGCTAGAGGAGCTTTGTGGGTAGGTGGGGGAGTGGTGGCAAAACTCTGCTTATATTGAGCTGTTGTAATGATCCTGCTGAACAGTCTTTTCTTTCCTCCTGGCTTCCCTCAGATGAGGCAGGGAGCATTTTTGGTAAACACAGCCCGTGGCGGTCTGGTGGACGAAAAGGCCTTAACTCAAGCCCTGAAGGAAGGGAGGATACGAGGGGCGGCTCTGGATGTGCATGAGTCAGAACCGTTTAGGTAAGGCGACATAGTATTTTGAACTTGTATCCTGCCTGCCTGCTACCCAACACCTCTCAGTAGCTGCTTTCCATAGAAATATGAGACATTATCTTCATAGTCCCTAGTAAGCTGCAGACGTGTTGATAAAATCAATGCAGAACCTTTAAAAATACAAAATTAAAAAGGGTTTTAGAACTAAAGGTGCCTTGTGTGTTTCTCCTTTTAAGAAGCAAACTTGGGGTTTGTGAACCTGCTTGGTTGGAAAGAGCTGAGGCCACTGAGAGGGCAATTCTAGCCTGCATGCATGTGCAGCTTTGTTTTGATCAATTTCTTCGAGAATAGTTTGGATACATACTGTGAAAACTAAAAATTCACATTCTAGAAAGAACAAGACAGAATGAAAAATAGTATTGTCTAACATTGCGCATTATAACATATGTTCATGTTCATATGTGATGCTCATGCTCATTAGCCAGTTTTAGAATTCTATCTTAAAGGCTTGGTTGATTTATCAACTCTGAATTGTATTCAAGAGTCTGCTGTGTTCACATTTAAAGGTGAAGGTGATGAAATTATGTATGTTGTCATACACATACCTTCTGGACAGGAAAGCATCCCATGATTCACCTTATTGTGTAAATATATTTTCGACCATTTGCTATGCTGGTTGAACTGAAAGAGGAATTCCACTTTATCTCTTTGCCAGACTTTTAATTCATAATTTTTTTATGCCTGATTTGTTACTGACTTCTTAGCAAAGCTTCTTGGAATGTTTGGCCTTATTGCCTATTCTTCTGGATTAAAATGTAGGAAGCCAAAGAACTGTGGCTGCTGTTAAATACTGGGAGAGATCAATAATGGCTATCTTCCTGCAAAGGGCTGTTCACCTACTGATATGCATCTGGATTGAAAACACAAATGCAGCATCCAGGGTAGACAGCATTTCCAATCCATTTGCAGTGCAGCCTGAATAGACTTTCATGCTCAGCTCATATCTGGATACCATCAGAAGGATCCAACAGCAAGAAATTTGGAGTAAGGGTAGTGGAAAGCATTGTTTTTATTTAATGAAATGGGCAGCTAGAAAAGGGCACAGGGCGTGCCCCCCAGGACCTGGACTATAGATGTTTTTACTAAAAAAAAATCTACCCCCCAAAACCTTAATAGAAAAGGTGCATTTTTAAAAATTATTTTACTGTTATAGGCCATGTATCATTAACCTCAACTTACAGATAACTGGTATAAGGTGACCAGTGAAGTTAAGTGTCTATGTAACTGCTTGCATTCATGAATTTTAATGTTTACCTTTCTTCTGTAGCTTTGCTCAAGGACCACTGAAAGATGCTCCCAACTTAATTTGTACACCACACACTGCTTGGTACAGCGAACAAGCCTCACTGGAGATGAGAGAAGCCGCTGCAACAGAGATACGTCGTGCTATCACAGGTACAGCCGCTTATATGCCCGTGGGCCATGTAAAATGTAACGGCTCCATTGGAAGGTTGCCCAAAAGTATTTCTCATGATTTTGCATCATGCGGCAGGTACAACACTTAGAGACTAGTTCTCCTAAATACAGTATCTCCATGCAAACATTGTTATCTCTGGCACCTCTAGTACATTCATGCACCAGGTCACGGGTTAAGAGCCTTTCTATATGATGTCTCCCATACCACGCCCTGGTAAGAGTAGGTACTTCCTGGGCAGATTGGGTGCATTTTTTAAAAATCTCTCCTCAGTCACTCTAGGTCAGTAGCTAGAGCTGTTCTGGAAGTAGTTGTTGGTTGGTTGCATGTCTCATTCACTGGGACCAATGAACTATACACTCTAATTGCAAAGTGACTAAACACAGTTCAGCAATGGACAACTGGCAGTCTGCTGGCTGGATCCAGCCCTTGAATGCAACCCTGGCAGCCATATCAGTGTGACAAACAACTGTCAAGTCTTGCTTATAAGCAACAGTTGTTCAACAGTTCAGTGAGAAGTTTTCACATGTTAAAATCGCATCTGTTTTGGGGAGTTTTTTTTATGCCATGCCTTGGCAAATAGCCATGCAGAGCTGCTAACAGATCTGCAGTGGGACTTTATCTGGAATTTAATCTCAGAATTTTGGTGGCAAGTGATGGATTTTTCTCTGCATGCTACCCTCATCCCAGCAGGTGGCATAAAAAAAAATGAAAGAAGTGTGCCATTTGTTACGTATCAGTAAGGTTGTGCCTGAATCGGAATCATTCCTTCCTCAGGTCGCATCCCTGAAAGCCTACGAAACTGTGTGAATAAGGAATTCTTTGTCACAACAGCTCCTTGGTCAGTAATAGATCAGCAAGCAATTCATCCAGAGCTCAATGGCGCCACATACAGGTAAGATGGAGAAATGGATCTTTTTGAATGTAGTTAAGGAACAGCAGGCATGCACTCTGGAATTCTGTAAGCAGGCAGATAGTTAAACAATGAGTTGCACAGCTCCTGACATTTCTCTGAAAATGCATTTATATAAGGTGCAAGTTATTGCAGTCCTCAGTGGTGGAGTATTCAAGCCTCCTCTACAGATACTCTCTCTTCACAATGTCTTGATAAAATAGACAGTTCCAAGATAGCCCCTCCAACTGTCTCACTGTATGTAGATCTTATAATCGAGGCATGATAGAGCTGCTTTGTTCTTCTCTGAAAGGCCTTTCTGGCTTTCAAATGAACCTTGCATCTTTGCTCATTGACACCTTGTCCCCTCTATATGGCACAAGCAAATGAAAGATCTCTTGAGCGACTCATTAAATTAGAAGAAGTAGGTGCTGTAGCGGTAAACTATGAAGTGCAGGAACTTATGAGACCCCCCATAGCTGTGCCCACTGAAACTGTGCAAGAACAAAAACAAATCATTTTTACTTCATTGGAGCTTTTCTTTTCCTGCCACTGATTCCTAATTTGAACCTTACTTTTATTTTTCATTTAAAGATCTAGCTCATTTCATCTCAGGCTCTTGGAGTCTACTACCTGAGATCCCAGCTTCTGCTGAGATCAAACTCGGGTCATGGGGAGAATACTGCAGCCTACGTAAATTTGCATAGCATTGTAGCTTTGTAACATGAGCTACAGAATTGCTGTCAGACAGCTTTTGGGAAAGACAATACCTAGACTAGACACTAACAAATGCCCCTAGATAAATATCTCAGTTTGCCACCTCTTGAACCTTATTCTAAGCTAAGGTCTAAGCTTATTCTAAGCTAAGGTCCTTTGAAAAGTTTCAGAGGCAGCACCTGAGCACTTCTGCTGATGACATCACCACCCCTGCTGAAGTAGTAGTCCTGGAGCTATGCTCCCCTTAAATGCTGCCATTGGAGTAAACACCCAGATGTTCCCTGAAGGCTTTTTGCAAAGATAGAATCGACACTGTACCAGTATACTGATATACTTTTGATCTGGTGTCAAGGAAAAGCTGGAATTTGGATTCACGTACAGCTTTAAGAAAAATACACATGTAGAACTAGAGGCAAGACTTCATCTATATTTAGATCTCTGAAAACCATGCAAATGGGGAAATGTTACACAGCAGTGTAAAAAACATTATTTTGAAGTGCTGCAAACTTCTATCCTTTACGATTGTGAAGCTAATCTTGAAAGCAGGTATGCAGTGTCTGGAAAAATCTCAAAGGATCTCCCTCCTTTCCTACAGTTAGCAGACATAGAAGAATATGTGAAAGTCAGCTAACTTTGTGTGCATATACAGACTGCAGAATTCAGCTTAAACCTTGTGCAAGGAAAAAACACAAAGCCCTTCATACAAGCCTTCTGTTCAGAAGGCTAATCTGCTGAAAATGTAAAACCATTCAAGGCCCTCAAGATTCCTGTGATCTCTCCTATAAATACAGCTGCCCCATAAATATATAATCTGTAGGACCAAAAGAAGTGTAAGACTGCTTCCACTTGGGCACCAGGAGTTTTCCAGTCTCCCCCTTCTAGTAGCAAAACCCTTTGCCTGTCAAATGGTCTTGCTGAGCAGGACCTCTTGTAGTGCAAGGAATGGTCGTAACAGGGCAAATTCAGCCACTTACCTTGCACACATGGAGCTTCTTTAAATGTGTTTTTGTTAGGATATAATGGAAACAAGTAAGCATTCAGAGGGCTGAACTTTGACTGGATTGTGGCTTATGTACCACTGCTGTCAGTGTTTAATTCATTGCCATCACTAGGATTTAAAAGCCCTACCTTTAACGCAATTGCACTCACGAGAGTGTTCAGTCTTTTCTCTAGGAGCATATTCACACTCCTCTAAAAAGTCTGCTTTATCCAAAAGGTTTACTTTTTAAAGTAGGCAATCAGTTACTCCTGTCCCTGGAAAAATTAGACATACACATTATAAGATGTGTACAGGTTAAGGAATATACAGTACATTTCTGTAACTTTTAAAATACTGTTCTTTTGGGTTATCATAAACCTTAAACTTGAGGTTTCCTGCAGCAAGCAAACTCAAAGGATTACATTTTTCCATCTACTGATGTGTGAAGGCTGCAGAGAAGATTTTTTTCTCTGCCCCCTTATTGAGAAGTTACAACCATGGCCAAAGCTCATGCAAACAAAATTTATTTTTACTGCTAGGTTGTACAGTGTAATGAAGGTGCATTTACTGATCTGAACACAATAGCTTTGTGCATACTTAAAGCATCCACTTCATTGCATTACCTGGTTTATAAATGATAATTTCCAGCATGTTGCAATATTAAGCTCATTGTCCTGGTCTACTAGTCTCTTTCGGTTTTCCTTGTGCAGATGTTGGGACGTCTCAGGCTCTCTTGATCATTTTGACTTAAGCAGCCTGGCCAACTTGCTCACCACACCATCCTCATCACCCTTATGGTGCCGTTCATAAAGCAGGAGATGTTGTCTTAACACTGGATTTTGACAACTTTGCCCAAAGTGCTGTTTCAGTGTGGGTTACCACAAGCCTCTCCACCTTCTTTCTCTTCCCCCCCCCCCCACACACTTTCATTTTTTTGTGCCTGTCCCAATAAAGATTCACTTGTCTTTCCTAACCAATTTCATGGAAGGAAAAAATGCAGATGTAGATAATTTAAGTGATACTGCAAAGATAATTTAAGTAATTTAACTAGGGGATGCTGCAGAACACTATTGCAGCAGTGCTCGAATTTGTGACCACTGTGCACTTGGACCATAGCTTTCTGTTATGCCTCTGTGCAGCTCGTCTAGTTAGACCTGGGCACCAGGACATTCTGGGCAGTCACATTTGTTGCCTGGCATCCCAAGACTGTGCAACAGGACATCCAGGCAGATGTGACTGCCCGGAGCATCCTGGTGTCCAGGTCTACCCAAATGACAAGACATGTGGGGTTGGAACTGTAAGGCCCACTCACTGGGTGGACAGGTTCATCTGAACCCTGGATCTGGCTCCTGGGCTGGGGTTCAGGTAGTCCTGCACTATTGAAATTGAAAGCCATGTCTCCTTAAGTGTTTGTCTTCTACAACACTGTGAACCAGACCCAGACAAACTGCTTTTGTTCCTCAAACATCTTCTGGAAAAATGTCTCCCAGTCGTAGCTAAGAAAGGTTCAGTGGTCTGCTGTGGCCCTCTAACGAGCTAACAGGGGAGTTGGCTGCCCACATTTTCTCTGCAGATATCTTTTGACATGAATAAAAAGGCAGAGCAGGATGTGGCAACAGCTGGGCCTTGTGGATGGCAGGCTCTCCCCCTTCAGCTGCTATGTTCGGTACTCTACAGCTGTTTTGAAGGGGGAGGCAGAACAACTGCAGGGGTTGAAATAGGGTAGCAGTATGGATGGAAAAAGCATTCTCTCCCTGTTGAATTTTTGTTCATTAACATTAAAGATCATCCATATAGGTTTAAGCTGCTACTTCTATCTGGAAAGGTTCTTTGTGAAGATTTTGCTGTACTGCTGTTGTAAGAAATGTGAGAGTATTTCTTTACTAAAGGTCCAATCCTATCCAATTTTCCAAATCCAATGCAGCCCCAAACATTCCCTTACCTTGAGGGGGCTTCTGTGACTGTCCCTCCCCATTGCAGGATACCTCACAAGTCCCATTGGGACAGCTGCATCAACACTAGAGAGAAGTGGGTCCTAAAGAATGGAACTGCCAGGGGAGTAGCTCATTGTTAGGTTGTCACCTGCCTCCATGGCCCTGTTCTCTCTTTCTATAGAATATTTGTATAGTGATGTTGTTTAACTTGGAAATCCATCTTTTCCTAGATATCCACCAGGCATGGTGAGTGTTGCACCAGGTGGCATTCCGGCAGCTATGGAAGGTATCATTCCAGGAGGGATTCCTGTGACCCACAATCTTCCAACGGTGGCACATCCTTCCCAAGCTCCATCTCCTAACCAGCCCTCAAAACATGGGGACAACAGGGAACATCCCAATGAGCAATAGCAGATAATTTAAAGCACTCCGATTTGGGACCAAGAGACATTGGAAAAGAAAACTACACACAAACTGACAGGAATTTGATACAATATTTGTAAGGTTGATTTTGGACTGATGCATCATGTTCCAGGTGTTAACTACAAAAAAAAAGATATAGGAGTCAAGACTTGGGGGAGGGAGGGGGAACCCTGAAGAAGTCACCTGCTTACTGAAGCACTGAAAACTAGGATGTGGTGATACCATTACTGATCAGCTTCTGTTATTGTGTATTTAAGTTTCCTTCATATTTACATCAGTCACAGGAATAATATATACTTCTTCACTCCCTTTGAGGAATAGCAGGTGACTGAGGTACCTGCTGTTTAGAACATGTCCAACAGTCCTAACAAAGCTTACATGATATTAAGAGGAAACCATCATGTGACTTCAGCCCTTTCCTTCCTCACTTACCTGGCTCCTCCTTGTACAGCTTGAAGAAAGTTAACCCAGAGATGGGGACACAGTTATGCGTGTTGCAGTTGTATACCAGTCACTAATGTATTGGAGGGATGCTACTCAATGTAACTACAGTAATGTAGGTCAGGAATCCTGGTGGGAGGAGGAAAAAAAGGCCCATATTATAACCAGCTGCCTTTTAACCACAAAAATGGATACTTCTCCTGCAAGATACACTTAATAAAGTAGCTGTACATTCAATAACACATGCTGATGATGCAAAAATAGTGTTAAGTCTCACATTTATACTCAAATATATTTTTCTGTTTTAAATCCACAGCTATTTTATTGAGTGGAAAAGTCTTGAGCTGGAAAGGGTTCAAGAATAATGTTGCATTTCCTTATGTCTCAGGAAAAAAAAAAAACACTTTTTATGGTAACTTGTCAGACTGTATGAACAAAACCCACTTTTTTAGACATTGAAGTCTTCTTTTCTTCATGTGATATTTTATACAAGAACACTTCAAATGTGTTATTAGATGTGACTGATTTTAACAAATCCTATTAGATTTGTATCAACTAGTTACATGTTATATTCATAGTCTTTTGTGAATCATCGCCTTTTTGTTGAAAAAGATGGCCTATTCTGAGCCTTTGTATGGGTACATTCCTGTTTCTGTGATAAAGTTTTAAAAGCTGTCCCAAACAGAAGAAAAACCAGAACCAATGGCTACCAGAAGTATGTTTTGTTTTAGTGTGTTACCGTTACTGTATTTGTTTATTGTAAAGGTGGACATATAGCGTTCAGTGCAGTTTTCAATAAAAAGTGACAATTTCTATAATTAGAGTTGGATGAGGCCCTCTATGTCCTTGACACTATTTAAAGAGACCATACTTTCAAGCCATGAGAGCAATTAACACCAAACAGATACGAAGTTTCTGTGCCCAGAATTGTCACTGAGAGAGAAATGCATTTTTGGGTTCCCAGCCCACAATCCAAAAAAGTCTGAATAAATCCCAATATTTTGCCCCACCTCTTTGTGGCTCTCAAGGGAATGATCTGACCACCCTATCTCAAAATTCACAACATAGTATTGCCCTCTACTGCCTCAAGCCAAAAATTAGAGTGTATCCTAGCCAAAAGCTCACAGAAAAAGAGCACTACGCATAGGTAAGTGCTCCTGCTTCTAGCAAAACTCAGTCCCATCTAAATGTAAGGGAAAGACTGAGGACATTTATAGTCAGGCCATCTTCAACCAGCCAATTGCTGTTCACTCCAAGATTAAGATTCAATAAGGAATCAATAGGGGCCTTTAAGAAAGTTGGAAAGGAACAGCTAGGTGATGAGGTAATGGGGAGTGGGAGTGAACAGCAATTGGATGATTGAAGATGCCCGACTATAAATGTGTTTTACTGAGCACAGGAGTCTAGGCAGGGCTAAGGCGGTTTCCTCTTTTCTGTTCATATTACAGTGCTCGTATATTTTGAGGGCCTCTCTATACAGCCATGCCCAGTGTTGATGTTCCCTCATCAAGACTTTTGTCTGTTCAAAACTGCCTAATGCCTGAAACAAGATGGTCTACATTCTCAGATGCAATTGTTCCTGCTTCAGGCAACTTCTGTGCCAAGTATAAAAAAAAAACTTGCTGTGTTTGTGGGGCTTTGCAACCATTTCAGGCAAAGACATGATCCTCACATGATATAAAACCAGACCATACCCTGCCAAGCTACAACTGTGGTAGGATGGAGTGGATCTTATCTCTTCCAGGCCTGCTGCTGTTTAGCACAAGGGGAGATGACAGGCACCCTAGGAAAGCCACACATACATGCAACTGTTTGGTTTCACAATCTTCCTGCTCTTACTAGAGGGAGCATGCTGGAGAAGCAGGGGTAATGAGAACGTAGAAGCTGAAAATCCGCTCTTCTGAGGGCCACATATTATTCTGCAAGGCCCTTAAAAGTAGAAGCCAGCAGTTGCTACACTTTAATTCATGTCATGTTTGCACACAGAGGGGCTGCAGCAGGCTGGCCAGACAAATGCAATTTTTTAAACATACCTATTTATGCCAGCAGTGATATGCAATACAGAAGTATGGTCAAGGTTGACTGTATTATGCTGTACCCTCCTACACACTTCCATGATTATACATGAATTTACTTTTACAGATTAGCTATCACTACATTTTTACTCACCCCCCTTTGCTTCCTACCATTTAATCTAGGGTGTCAACTATAAGGCCCAAAGGGTGATCTCCACCCTCCCTTATAATTTGACTTTCTCATGTCTTGACATTAACAAGATTTGCACATTTTCCCTTTTGTCATTTGCAGCTAATGAGTTTCTATGTGAGAACAAAGTGGTTATTTCTGGCCATCTGCTTAATGATGTCACTTCCAGCCAACAGCAGGCTGTTCAGCCCACTATATGAAATGAGATTGATACCCCTCCTCTAATCTGTAGTGCAACAGCTCTAATCACAGGAAATTGTAAATCAGCTCTATAAAGATTATGGATGTTGCTTTAGACTATTTCAGAACCCCTAGAATGTGATACCAAGCCAGCAGAGGGCAGCAACTCCCCTCTTTTCTTCTCCCCCGCTTCAACCCTTAGCATAGCATCAGTCAAGTAAGAGCTGAACGTGCAACAGAAAAAACTGGGGTCATGCTGGATGCTATAAATTCAATTTCATGACAGGTTTAAACTCAGGGCCCTACTAGCTTAAAGCAATGATTCTACAGAAGTTTAGTCATAAAGATACACCACTATTTGAAACTGCTGAGGGAATCTGTGTAGCCCTTGCAAAATGAATTTGGTGGAAATAATACACTGAAGTTTGGGGTAGGGGAAAAAACAAAATATATTGAGACAAAAAATAGAAAGCATATCATCATTACAAAACTTGTATTTGTTTTGTTTTAAATTAATGGAAAAGCACATTACCAGCTTTGAACATGTTCAAGGGAGTCAACTTCATAGCTGTGTCAATGATCTAACACTGTAATTATGAATAACTTACCATAGACACCAGTATAGAGCAATCGGGAAAAGGAACATTTGTGAATTTACAGAGAACATTTAGGAAGCCACACAAATGAAGGTGAAAGAGAACATTTACACTGGCATTAGTGATTTTCAGAAGCTGCTATTTTTGGAGCTTTGTTGTTAAACCAAGCAGTGGCATTCCAGATACACATAGTTAATGCAGATGAAAATGGACACTTAAAAGCAGGATAGTTGCATCCAAGGCTGTCTCTTCTACCACCAATGAATAGGCTAGGACCTTCTGGCACAAAATTTGGTTACTCTGAGGCAGGTCACTTCATAATACTTTCCGATAATAGACTGTAATAAAGCTTTCCAGTTAAAAACTAAAACCACATTTTTTCCAGTCAGGCTGAAGTCAAAACTTCTAGCAGGTGTAGTTCTGAAAGTCCATTAATAAGATAAATAGGATAAGTAACCAAATATGGGGATGTTTGTCATTGAAGTGTTTACAAAACACTGAGGTCATTCAGACGGCAGGGGCCCATAGCAGTAGAACAGAATTTCCAAAGGATGCTAAATAATTATGTAGGAAATGGTGGTGGTGAAGAGATGAGAAGCCATTGTGTTAACAAGGCATTACTCTTCAGCCTGCACTGTAGTGATTTTCTTAAAAGGGGGGGGCAGCAAGCTTCAACAGCAAGTAGGCAAAACCGATTAACATAGCAGGAAAAAAAAACCCACTACAGCTCAAAAGGCATATCAGCAGTATGGAAGAAAGACTGGTTTTAAAGTGTTCTACAGTCACACAACAAAGTACTATAGAATAAACTCAAAACAACTAGACCTTGCCCTTTAGACTGTGGTGCCATTTTAAGTCAGTTCCAATGTAGAAGACAATCCCACTTGAAAAGCCTAGTTTTGTTTTTTTAAGGACATATTAAGTTAAACGTCCATGCATTATTGTAACCAATGTTCAAGGTGCAGCCACGATTTCAAACAGGTGCTGAGTTAGTTACTGGAGTTATAATCTATAAAACCACTAACCTCCATTCATCATCATGGGGATGTACTGAAATTACATTACAAGAAACGGCTTGAATATTGTCACCTGTGTAGCTGGACAGCATGTGGGAATACGAGTCAACAAAACTTCACACTTGTCATTTTTATTTTGACAGCAAACACACTCTCAGTCAAAGAGACTTTAACCACCATATGTTTTGTTACTAGCATGGGTCTAGAGGGTTGGCCATTTTTCCCATTAGGGCAACAAACTGAAGAAAAGTGGTGCTTATATTTAGGAAAGCTGTAGTTCACTGTAAACCACTACTAGTGCTTCACTTAGCACAGCAACTCATATTTGGGGTACAGCCTTATTTTAAGCAGCTACCTCTTCCCACGAAGCATAATCACTTGGATTATTCCACTGGTCCAGAAATACAGGGATTTCATCACGGTAAGTGGGGAAGGGAAGAGATTAACTTTACATCAAGAGTGCATTTAGAAAACTCAAAAATTAGGATTCTACATTAATGGAGAACCTGTTTTTAGAAGATAAATCCAATTAGCCAACTGCTGAGGAAATCTAATTCATCATAGGTAAACCTGCATTCTTTTTCTGCATGCAGCAAGAGAGAACCAATGACTAAAAATACACACTTCATAAAACGCTTGTTTCAGAGGTGATAAAAGTTGTATTATTGAATTTCTTCAATGTAGTACCTTGAAGAAATCCAGTGTAGATTTACCAGGATGTTTTTTTTAGAGTATACATTTCAACACCACCTGCGCCACATTTTTTTTAAAGCAGCAAATTCTGAAGAATTCCTATAGTTTTTTAGAATGTAAAAATATGTATATGTAGGGCTTCTGTCCAGATTCTTATTAAAGGAGGAAAATCTATTTTGCAAAAGGTTCTCTGTCATTTCCACCATCATTAATCTTCAAAAAGTGCTTATCAAGATCTGCTTTATGCATACAAAACTATTCAACTTTTAGTGTTTTAAAGTGAGGCTTGGATAGGATATATCCTTTTAAAAGATAGCATGGCTAAAGTTATTGTATAATAAAAAGATTTTCTACTGGAGAATATATTCTGAATTTATACTTTCAGGAAACTTACATATTCAAATGTGGCCACAATCAATCAACATGCAAAATATTCCAAAGTTTACATACCAAGAAGAGATAATATACAGTACTTTAAAAAAAACTTTAGAATGAAGGCTTGTAAGGAAAACTGCCAAAGTGCTTTCTCACTCAATTTTAATGACCAAGGAGTGCTCCTCAATGGAGGCGATTTTAAGTTGCAGGGGAAAGGCTTGATAAAATAGTAATTTCTATTGTACAACTCACAGAAAGACCGGGTTTGGACAAAAATGCAATTCTCAATTCAGTTTGGATGTAGCGAAATTCCACACAATTGTTTAGCATACAACTCTGAAAGAGATGTCTGACTATTTTAGGTAGGCTGAAAGGAAAAAAAAAACTAGCCCAAAGAAATGTTACAAAATATGAATGGATAACAGAGAAAGCTCTACAGAAAACAAAGGGTCACTCAATCAATTTATCATCCCTTCCATAGATTATTTTCCACTTTTAACATTTTATTATAAATGGGCACAGCAGTAATTCAAATCGTAATAAAATAAACTTGTTCATAGTTCTGACTTACTCTGGATAGATGGCTTCAACAGAAACAAAAAACAAAAAAACACCCCATGATCTGACTTGGGCATTATCAGGATTTCATATTAAAATCAACTTTCAGGGAAATGTGCCAGAATGCTTAAGAAGTGATACAGATTAACAAAGTTTACTGTAAGTCTCAAAAGAAATGGATATCCATCTACTATGTGCTTTTTAAGTGCCCTTATTCCAAAGAAATTTTTTCAATAATTTTAAGTTGCTGGTAATACTTTTTTCCTATTACACAACTTTTACACGACTACATGCGGTACATTTATAGACAGATGTACAACTGGAAAGAAAAATGTTCTCTGTCTTGGTAATAAAATTAGGATTTTGTTTTTACAAATGCTAGTCCAACCAAAGGAGCTGTGTTCACACCAGATGAGCCTCTGAATTCTCCCCGTGCTGATTAAAAATCCTATGCGGACTGCTTCCTGCTGCAATTGGGTCATTATGTAACAAATGCTAGAGCACCCCCCAGGCACTGGGGTGGCCACCATACATTATACACATCCAGGTATCTCCATTTTATCATTCATCATCGTCATCTTCATCTTCCTCTCCATCTGAAAGGGATGTACAGGGGCGGATTTGTCTATAACGGTCAAGCCATTTCTCCACCATCTGCGTTACCAGGGGATGGTTACGTCGGCGAGAGCTTTTCTGCATTGCAACTAGGACTCCACCCTCCGTCACACAACAGTCCAGCCACTCCCTGAGCAACTTCTCTTGCTGTTCCTCATTACCAATCTTCAGGGAGAGAAAAAATACTTAGCACATGCTTCAATTTGCATTATCAACTTTGATTTTAATAAAATAAATATTCAAAACAGCCAACAATGAGGCTGGGACAACAATATGTTATGACTGAGACTATCAAATTCCTATATAGTATATTACACTAAGATTGCACTTTTTCACTCCATGCAAGTTAATCTGACATAACAGCAAACTCTCAGTTTTAAATCCACACATTACTAAAGCAGATTTGAAAGTCCAGTCCACCCACAAGAATGCACCAATTAAAATCCATCTTTTCAGTTATAGACTGTGTGCTTCTCTTTACTGAGGATGCAACAGCATGGTTAAAGGTTATAAAGGAGTCTTGTAAACTTTTCCATATACCCTCATCTGGTCATTTCTAGTCACATAAATGAAAGAGTTCAGTCTGCAGCTCAAGGCTACATGTCAGTTCTGATTTAAAAGCTGGGGCATCACCAGTATCAGCTGAGAGCCCATGCCCAAGAAGAGACACACTTGACCAAAGCACCTGAATCCCTCTGTTCTAGTGGAACTAGTGGGGCAAATCTCCTGAAAGACTCGTGGCAGCTTCAGTCTTCCCCATCAAAGAGGGAGGCATTTGAGGAATAAAGCTCACTGGCCAGTGAAATGCTATGGGATTGTGCAGCTGTGACAACTCCTCTTTCCATTCATCATTCCCAAGTGGGAGGAAGAGGACGACACCCTGCCACCAAATATGGGGGGGAGGGGAGATTCTCTTTCCCCCAATTCTGCCAAAGGAGAGGTTGGAAGGAACTGTCTTGTGGCCACCTCTCATTGACACAGGCAGTCAAAGGAAGCCCAAAGCAGAGTGTTGCCCTAGAGCCTGTAGCAACCCTGTTCCAGTTTCTGCAGAGAGAGTTGTTCCACTATCACAACAGTACCAGACAATTGAACCCAAAAGCAAATTTTTACATACAATTTGGGCTAACACATTACATCCTTTATTCATAAATTACTGGAACCTCTTCAAAATGTTTCCTCATCAAGGGAGCTACAGATTAGTGGTTCCCAAACTTTTCAGCACCAGGACCAACTTTTAAAAATATTCTGTCGGGACCAAAATAGATTCACCAGACTTTAAAAAGTGGATCTACAGAGAACTTTTTATTTTTAGGTAAGAACAACAATAAAAAGACCCTCAAGTTTTCTCTCTATATTTACACAAGTTTATAAACTGGGGAAACTCAGCTCCTTGCAGGGCAGTTAGCAGCTATCTTGCAACTACAGGAGCTGAACTCTTTGCAGGGTATCTAATTTTTCCACTAGTCTTAGGGCTTGAGGCAGTTAGTTATCTGATCTTTCCATCACCCTTTGGCCATTCACCAAAAATCAGATCGAGACTCACCAGTAAGTCCCAACCTACAGTTTGGGAACCACTGCTGTAAGAGGTGTTTGTTTCCAGCGAGTAAGATAGGCTTACAGCCTTCCTGAACACAGTGGGCTTACTTTGGAGTAAAATAAATAAATGTGAGTAAAATTTCAAATACCTCTAGGTATAGACCACTAGACCTATGCCCAGGATTCAGGGTCTCCTTGGGGGCTTTTTTCCTGCTGAAGATTTATTCTAGAAACTTGCCTGAACTATCTGCACTGTTTAATGTTTCTTACCTCTTGAGCAGACAGAAAGTGAATGTGCAGCAACTTCCTTTCACTGTCAACCAGTGGTAAAAAAGTAATAGTAACATCATCATCAGTGTTCAAGTTAGCACCAGCACCTCGATTGCCATAACCATCATTCTCCATGGCAACCAAAGCAGAGAAGTGGCCCCTCGTGTAGCCCAGAGCAATAGGGCTTTTCCAACAAAAACTCTGTTCCCACAACAAAGGCAAATATACACCTAAAAAGAAGAGTGCAAGGGAAAGACCACAGTTTGAACAATGATGATTTGGGGTGAAAGTTTTCATCTGAAGACAGAACACAAAACAGTATTACAATGTGCATCCCTAATATACTTAAGCCATGATATACCTTTAAGCACAGTAAGTCACTGACTGTTTAGATTAGTGGGTACAACACTGCTGTAATTTTATCCTAGTGGTATCCACTAGTCACCCTACAGATATGACAAACACACCCTCCCTTGCTCAAGTTGGCACTGAAGAGGGTTGGACCCAAGTCCAAGGGAAATAGCATCAGAGAGGCAGACAACAAACCTAATACTCTACTTAGGCATTCCATTTTGATACCACCAAAACAACAACTGTCCTGTATGCTCAAGCAGTGGAACAAAGTCTTATTCTGTCCAATGTCAATTATCCTAATCTCCACAGCCTCTCGTTATGCATAACTGAATCTCTCATCCTGTGCTTGCCTTCTAGGGACATCAGAAGTACTTCAGAGACTGCAGCAAAACATCTAAGCTGGGAACGTGCCCTGCCTTGAGAGAGTTTAAAAATAGCAGTGAGTAATACAAGTGTATGTGTAACATAGCAACCTTTCATAGATGAACTGTGTCCAATGCATTTACACATGAGGCTACCTTCAGCATGCCTACCAACAGAAAACAGGCCAATGGGCCTCTTGTATTCATTTAGTACAGTCCCCACTTCAAGTTATCATAGATGAACGCTGGGCAAAGTAATGCAGTCTTTACAATAGCTAAAAAAATTAAGACATTCTATCCTATATCTCACTAGGACTTTTCACAGACTACCAGAGTGCACTGATATTTCACCTTTATACCCTGGAACCAAGCACCACCAAAGTGTGTTTGTGTTATAACTAAGTGCAGCCTCGTGCCTTTTATCTCTGCACTATGCTCCTACGGAGAAAAACTGTGTGCAGCGAATAGCATACAGCATCTTTCCTTAACACCATACTTTTCCTTCACAGCAGCAGAGACAAAGCAACAACCGAATACATAAAACTGCAATAAGGTGTAAACATTTTGTGTCAAAAGCTGTCCTCTTTTCTACAGAGTATTTACTGTGCTGTAGTAACAGAAAATCATGCCCACCACTCTACAGCACTGTGACGTGTTGTATTGCACAGTGCAATATCAATAAGCCCAATTTATGTTGAGCCAACAGAAATTAACATTAGGAATTCTACATCATAATTCTTGCACAAAATTCAGCAAGAAGCCTCCTTTCGTAGCACCTTGAGAATTCCTTGTACTAACTCTAGAAATGTTTTATACATTTTTGTCCATTCCTAAAAACAGGGGAAAAAACCCACAAAATGTAAAGGCTGTCATTATCTCATTTGTAATGTACGTTTAGGGGCATTTAAAATATTTTTTTAATCCCTTCTCCATAGGGAATGCAACCCAAATCTCTTGTCAGTTGCTATTGTGTTATAAGGATTCACTATCAACAACTAGATAAGACAATAGTTAGATAGGGACCTATCCACACACCGCTTTTGTTATAGAGTTTACTACTCTGTCAAATTATGACATTTCACAACAGCTCTTCGTTCTACATTTTAAAAAAAATTAACCTTTTTATTAGATCATGCTCACACTTACCTTGAAAACGGGTATATCCTAATGTTTCTCCCCGGAAACTTTTATAATATTTTACTCCATAAACTATAATTGGTCTTCTAAGAATATGTGCAAGTACAAAAATGTGTGTCTGTTCCAAACTTGCTCCAGGCTGTATGAAAGAAGAAGAAGAATATCTGAAACAAAACGTCATCTCTCACAAACCTGACAACAATTAAACTGAGTTTCTATTTTCTGCAGAATTTTCATATAGCTGAAATTCTTGACCAAATGATAGATTTCTAAACCAAACCAATTACTCTTGGATCAAACATATCTTTAAGGCAGTATCTACTAGATGTAGCTTATCACTAGAGGTAGATTTCTTTCGGTGAAATAAAAATATATAACACCGCTTTCTGCACGTCTAATTTTTGTTTTAAAAAATCTGCAAAAAACTTGTTGAACACCTCTACATATTGGTCACTTTAGGCTGGTTAGGCTGGAGGGGGGGGGGGACTGCATGGGTAATGACTGTGGCTGCATCTATACCACTATACCACCTACCCAGTGCACTTTTAAGGTGATTATAATTTATAAAAATGTGTCGTAATAAAAACACATAACATCATTTTCTGCACTTCTCATTTCAGTGAAGCAAAATCTGCGAAAAATGAAAATGTTTAAAAACACCTCTAATTATAAAACTCTCGTTTCTAATATACAGACTGCATTCACTTTCAGTAGGTTTCAGATTATTGTGGTTGCCACAAACAGTAATCTGTACAGTAATCTGTGCAAAATGAGAATCAGATTGCACGGCAACCCTAAGAGTATTCACATAGAAGCAAGTTTTGGAAAATTCAACGGAGCTTACTCCGAGGTAAGTGTGTTTAGAATTGCAGCCTTGGTCCCAGAATGCCAATATACCTAACAAAATCCTAAATGCATACAATGCTTTGTACAATTTTATAGAAAAGCATTCTGCAAATAAATTTCAACATCATCATCATCATCATGACATCTGATGCCATTTCAGTACCACCACCAGCAAATTACATTGAAGCTGCATGAGAGTTTCTATTCCAAGATGTCCTTCTAACCTGCGTCTTACTTCGTGACACATTTTGGCAATCTTGCTCTCAATGTAACTGTTTATTCTGTGACATCTCAAAATACCCAGAATGAAGTAATGATCAACACTAATCAAGCGCATTACACACAATGATATTCTGTGATGCTTGAGAACAGTTGTCCAGTGAGAAACAAGGGGAAGTTGTGTGATCAACTGTGGTCTGTGCCCAGATTCACTCATTTTTTGGCACAAGTTCAGTCACCCAAGCAAAACAGTTACTGCTGGACATTGGCACTGGCCCAGAACACCCAAGCTGAGATCCAAGTAGGACTGGAAAAAATCCAAAGGGCTCCAACCAAGCTCTAAATGACAAATTAAGCAACTTTATGGTAGAAATATGCCATCCAGAACTGAAACACACATAGACTATTAGCTAATATGATTTTAGCAAGTTCCTATCTACATCCCAAGACAACATCTTCTGGCAATTAGTTTTTTCTAAGAAAATGGCTTTACAGACATAAAAAGTCTCTCAACCAGTGTACTTTGCAGTGATGAACATAGACTATAGTGGAATAGTCTCACTCAAATGAGCCACAGCAAATGTAACACCTCCAATTACTAGAGTGTAATATTAAAACGGATGTTCCAAGCTGAATATGTGGAAATCCTGCTTAGCCCTCATCATGGTTAATGCTTCAGGGTCAATGTAACATTTAATAGCAATGAAGACTCACAGCAGGATCTAGGAGAGTGTGTAGGTATTGTGCAATCTTGTAGCTCACCTGCAGAAGCTTAATTATGGTGAAGCATCTAGGAAAATTACCCATGAACAAGACCACTACAAATGTCATTTCCTAAGACAGTGTCGATATTTGAGATCTAAGCTGTTCAAGTTTTCAAAATATTTTATAAGTGGTTTTACCATAAATAGCAAATGATTGCCACGAACTTCAATCTAGTGCACTGATACGCATGTTTACACATGTTTATTTGTAACAAGTTTTCAACAGTTCATCACTGGGAGATACTCTATGAGCAAGTATGCATTTAAAGTAATCATGATTAAATAATTAAAAAATTGTATAAGGCTTTCAAGGACTATGACAACACAATAAGGTAAGTACAGTCAGCCTGCATCTTATATAAGGGTTAAGTTGTGAGGTTAGCACATAAAACAAAAATCACATGTAGTCAAAACTCCCTTAAGGTCAACAAACAGCATCTTTAGAACTGAAAGCAAAGTACAAGGCACACTTTGGAAATGTGGAAACAGCAGCTTGTTCTCCTATTTCAGTCTCGCTCCAGGGCATAAAGTAGAATGGCAGGTAGAGTCACATTCACTATTTAAACTGAGCATGTATACTTGAATTTGAGTGAGTCTATTGTGCAGAAGATGTGGGCTGACAGTATTATTTCCATATGGTAGCTTGGGGTGCTGAGAGGAAGTGGGCTTCCCTCAGGCCACCTAGTTAGTTCGCAGAAAAGGCGAGATTCAAACCAGAGGCACTTTGATTTATAGTTCAGTCTCTTAACTGCTACCAGCTGTCTTACAGATATAATCTACACTAGTTAAGTACACATACAACTTATGGAAGTTCGGATTTTAATATATGAACTAACAGAGTGGGCACAATTAAGCCCAAGTAAGATCTACTAAAATCAGTAGAAATCAATTAAATACTAAACAAGTATTTACTTTATGAATGAATGAAAATGATCTACTCAAGTTTGTGGCTGCACCTGCAGATAGTAAATTGGGGAAAGTACTATTATAAATATTATTCTACAACAGGGTCAAATGTTTTCAGAACATTTCAAAGGTTAGAGGGCCATTGAAAGAAACTCTCTCTAAGTTAAATTTAAGATTTTTAAAATTTGGTGAAAACCATGTTTATTTTTTTACGACTGAGCTTGAACTTCAGGCAGCTAGTCTTAGTACCAAATTACGTGATATGCAGAATGCATAAATTGGTCCGGAGGTATTTCTTTAAAAAAAATAATTGGCACATTGGGTGGGGATCACAGGGAAATGGGGGGGGGGAGCAGCAGGGGTTTGCCCCGCTATGATTCTGATCCTAATTCATGTCCAACTATGCACAGCATTACAAGTTTCCATCGGCTTTTACGACCAAGGCTTCTTTTCCTAATATCAATAGTATGGGGCACATGCAGTCACGAATGGAACCATGGCAGAGGCCAAATGCTAAAGCACCCTCTACATACCCATCACACTTTTCTCCATTTTACACATGTGCAGTTTTAAACAAACTCTAGGCCAACTCATACTCAGAAAAAGAGCAAAAAAAAATACAGACTCCAGACTTTTGTGTGAATAACACAAATGCCATGCTCGTCGTCCTAAGAGATAACTGTCTTACCTGACTCGCAAGGGAGAGTATAAATGCCCAGTCTTCTTGCCATTGTTCCTCTCGCAGTGAAAAGTGTAAACCAAAGCTTTGGGAATACCATGACTCCCATTCTTTCCATCGGGTATAGAACCTATAAGGAGCACACATAAAAGCAGTTTTGTCATGTATTCCAAATCATTCTGACTTGTGCAACTACACCCTATGAGGGCAGCTCAGGCAAAGATCCTTGATGTTCTTGCTTCTTCAATCTTATTTTGTATTGGGTGCTGGATAAAGAGAATGAAAATTACAGTAAATACGTAAGTAAGTGCTATTCTAAGATTAATTCTATCCTGGTTTGCAATACTTTGAGCACCCTTCTCCAAATACAGTTAGTATAGAATAGTCTGCTCATTGCAAGGACATATTGCAATACCAAAAGTAATGAATTAAACCATGACAGATGAAGATTATGTTCGGTTCACATGACACTCATACACAGTTATGCTTTAATAATCTCACCTTTCCCAAATTAGGAGGTTGCTTAGCACTGTCTTGATCCAATCTCTTTAAGAGTTAACATTTCAACAGCCATGCACTTGAGTAGCAACCAGAACAGAGATGGCAGCATGCTCTACTACTACAGAACTGTCTCTGAAGGAGAGGCAGCTTTGCAAAGGAGATTCAGAGTCAATTCATAACTTATGAACCAGTGCCAATTTATGCAAATAATTCCTCATGCAAATATTTGGCTGCATTACACAGCATACTGTGGGACAACAGTATTCACAGAACAGGCAATGGCACACCAGTGATGACCAATCCCCTTGCAACAGATACTGTGACTGTTCCTTCCTGTCTTGCACTGTTCACACAGCTACTCGTGCTAGCAGTTATTCATAACTCAAAACACAGAGAGCGCTGCCAGTTGTTTACCCTCTTGCCTATCCTGGCCTACTACAGGATTTGTAACTGTCCAATAAACTACCAGTAGCTAACACTGTGCCACTGTCCTCTAGTTTCAGTTCACAGGTAGGAAGTGAAACATCATGTTCAAATTGGAGAAGAAATTCAGGGGATTCATTTTATCCTATTTTCTCTTCATCTCAGAATTACACAAGAGCTACTAGAAACGGATCCTTGATACAGCAGGTATAATAACTAAGCTGCTGTTCACAGCCAGCAACAAGACACTTGGATAAGACAGGAAAACTTTGTTCTGTCTCAACCGTGTGTCTCACCTTTCCCTCCCCCCTCACATAATGTGAAAAACAAGTATTTTCATTTCTGAAGAACATGTCCAATATAACCAGCCTACTTAAATAAAATTTGCTTGGTCAGAGATTGCCAGGCTTTCATAAAAATGCAATTTTCATTGCTAGCCCGTTCTTCAAGGTCTACGGAGGCTTCCTACTATCAGAACAGACATTTGCTCCCTTTTTAGTTCCCTAATAAAGTACATTCTGGAAAAGGCTCAGCATTGTCAACAGCAGAGAACGGTTAAGTGGCCAGAAAGTACCTAAGAGAGCAGACAAGACAAGAAAGAAGAGAGCAGCAGACTAAAGAGTGGGGTGCTGTAAGGCTTCTGCTAAGCCACTGCCACCACAGCTTCCTGATTTCTATCTACCCAAAGGTCCTCATATCAGCCATGATAACCACAACTCAATAGAACCTCCAAAACAGTACAACTATGAATGACAGGTGTGGGGGGGGGGCTAAGTAGGGGAAACACCATTGACCTCACACCATGTGTATACTGTTTCCAAAGTCATTCAGCTGCCTGACAAGAGAATCCAAATGCTGGACTAGGTGGACACAAGTAACCAGGCCAGCTCCTTCTCCAGTCTCTCACGAAGCCCAAATCTACACTGATTTTTAGAGGGTTTTTTTGTCAATTTGACTCAAACACTGCAGTTTGGCACACAGTGTGAAAAGGAGCCAATCCTTATTGTAACAGTGATGAATTATAGTAACCAACAAACCAGATCCAGTTTAGAAAACCAAAACCACTGTATACAACTCCTCCAGTTAGACAACTGGCCAGGCTGAAAGAGGTTTGTAGACATACTTCAGAACCTGAACTTCAACAAAAACATAGCAGAAAGCAGCAAATAAGCAGGATAACACAAAAGCACTCATCATGGCAACTGCCTTTCCCACCTCTGCGGGACGGAGTGAACGAGCTGTTAAAAATGGGGCTCACACAAGCTTGTAAATGTCCTATTTGTTTGGATTGTCTTAACATTAGTGAAATTTAAATATTTTATTAACTTTTTTAAAAAAAATGTAATCTAGAACATGTCACTCTGTTATTTCTTCAGGCAAATGCTCCCAAAAAAGTATCTGTGCGCTTCCAAGGAAATCCCTAACAATGTGTTGGGGATTTTCTGATCTAGCCGAGGCCTTTCCTAGCCCCTGAGCCCAATGTCAGTTCAGTGTGCAGAACTCTACATTTGTAACTGAAAAATAACTATATAAAGGGGATAAATATAGAAACTACAATATCAAAAATTAGCCTGCATGGTGCCGATTGTTTTTTAATACACTGCCATCAGTGTAAATGGCAATCAGAGAAAAACACAGGTCTGACCAAAGGGGCTTACAGACACTCACATAAAGGAGACCACCAAGGAAAGGAGGAGGATGGGGGCGGCATAAACTACAGAAGCATATGCAATTGCTTCAATTGCATATACTCAACTCAGTTACAACAGGGAATGGGGAATAAGATAGTGCATCAAAGGCTTCACCCAAAAGGTGTATTTTCAAAGGCATCTGAAGGTGTATTTTCAAAGGGCATCAGGGCATCCCATAGATGCTCCTGGTTCTACACATAAAGGGCAGCAAGGGAGAAAGGATAGTGTTGTTCAAGGGAGCAGCAGATGAAGTACATACAATGGTAGAGGGCGATGGAGCTGGAAGAGTGGAGATCATTAGCAGAAGTGTAGAGCCATGAGAGACGAGAGGCTGGACAAGACATGAAGGGCTTTGAATATGAGAAGGCACTTGTGCTGAATCCAGGGGAGGACAAGAATCCAGGGAAAGAATAAGAAGTGGTATGTGATCAGCGTAATGAGCTAAATGAATGACCTTGATAGTAGAGGAGTAGATAGAAGTGAGGGGATTAAGATGAGCCAATGGAACACCAGCAAGTGTGGAAAGGTCACAGCAAAAGACTGAGTGGAAACTAGACATCTTTAGATACTTCATTTCCTACAATAGTGAAGTTGATCAACAAAAACAGAGCCTGATCAGGTTACAGATTAAACAAGGCAAGATCAAGTTTGTCAGAACCGAGGAGGTGGCAATTTTTCAGATTAAATATAGTTAAAGTTACCATTATCATAGACAGGAAAGACAACACATTCATTTTTATAACAGCAAGGGTGGTGCTTATTTTTGAGAATGTGCTAGGACTTGTGCCTCAAGAAACTTTTAAAGAGATGACCACTTCACATCCCCTCAATTCTTTTTGATTAAGAGTACAGAATAGCTGGAGATGTTAGAAACTTGGGTTTCACAAGGCATGCCAATACAATACTAAAAAATTAGATATCAGCTAAGAAGTTACATCACTCAGAATACAGTGAAACAGAAAATAGCTTAACAGCCAACACCCTCTGAGCTACTGATTTCTGAACAGAACAATCAGATAAGATTTCTCTCTGCGTAGATAAGACCATGTTGGAGTAGTACTGTTGTCAAAGCGGTTTTTCAACACATTTGGTGAAAGCATCCAAAGACTAGGTTCTTTTGGAAGATAATTTGCACAACTCATTTGATGCTGGGATATACATCCATTAAATCCTACTGCAATCATAATCAGGCATCAATAACTTCAGTAGAATTTATTAAAGTCTACCAGAATGTCTGCTAAACAGCTGAGTAACCCACTGGTTACTCAAATTCAGATTATGGTTCTGTAAGATTTGGAATACAGAAAAATGGTAAAATTAACAGTATACTATCCTAAGGGATGGCAGAAAATATTTTTATTACATCTGTGAATTATAGTCATTGCCACCGGAAGTATTTCCAAAAGCTTACCAATGAGAACAGTCATGTAAACTGTCATGAAGAGCTTTACGTAGCACCGAGTCCTTATCATAAATGCCCCAGGTAGCTTGTAGTACTGAATCAAGCAGGCAGTCCCCTGCAGTCCGATTCCAAAGTGCATAAAGTCTACTATCCAAGCGCGTACCCAATTCCAGTGACCAGTTTATAATGGGTGATTCCTCTTCTAGTTCTGCAAAATAGAAACAAATGCTCTGCTACTCATCTGAAATCCAATGAAAAATATTTTCTATTCAAACATTAGCATGCATGCCTTCAGAAGTTGCATTTAAACAGGAAAGTTCATTTTAAATCAGTGAATATCTTGAATTTCCTATAAAGGTGCAAAATATATTCATACAAATTCAGCAAGGACATGGCATGTGCAAGAACAAGTTACTGAGCACATGTATAACTCTGTTGGGATCACTGAGGATAACAATGCAAAGGTTTTCTATTGTTAAGATGACTCCTACTTCTATAGCCAATATTACACCACAGCGTAGAAAGACCTGAAAACTTTACTTGAAAACACATCAACACTGCTAAGCAATTGAGAAGCAAAGAGGAAATTAAAGTTCTCATTAATGCATTAAGTCTAAATTTTATATTACTGGATTTATAGCAGATCTGGTAATCACAACTTTCTGGCAAATAAGTAACTGAGGAAATTATAATTTAAAGAACACCTCACAACATTCCTTATGTGCTATATAAATGCCCAGTCAACTCCAATAGCAAAATTGTGTTAAATATCAATTTTCATCTTTTACAACATGTGCAATATTTACACCTGTGTCACTGCACATGTGCAAATCCTTGCCTTCAATTTTCTTCTCCCTGCTATAAGCAGATTTGTAATCTATCTAATTTTTCTAATATGCAGACTAGCTACTGGTCACAGGAGTGAAAAGGCCTCAAATTCTAAGTCAGGACATGCACCTTCTTGCCAGGCCCTAAATATCAGACCTTCACAGTCTCCAGTATTTAAAAAACAACAACAACAACAACAACCATAGTCTTGGGTGTGTAGAACCACCAGTTAGTTCTTTCTAAAGTGCCATGCAAATAGTGCCATGCATAATACTTACCTTTTTGAACATCCCTATCAAGTACTTCATCAAATAGTTTCTCCTGAACTGTTGGTGGCAGGTCTTCAATATCTGAAAAAAAGAAGTTTTGTCTGTAACTTATATATGAGAAATAGCTTAAGTGCACAATTCACAATTTCCAATAACCTAAGAACTACTTTGCAAAATAAGACTACCATTCAGGAGTTGATGGAACAGTTACTATGCAGAGACTGTATGTGGTGAGCTATTTCTTCTCTACTGGTACACAACAACGTGGAATCAATCCATAAGTTATGCTGGTACACATGAAATGGCCTGCCATGTAGATCTATAGCCACACAAAAGTTGCTTCGGTCATTATTCATGTACAATGGCCCTCTATTCCTACTTATTTCCAGGGATTAACAGTTGAGGATCAAATATTAAACACTTTTTATACTTCAGAACTTAGATGGTTATCATGAATTTCCACGCATCTGAGGCACAGCCAGGACTCACTAACAATCAATGACAGGCAAGGTTGCTCTAAAACTCAGTTTTAAATAATAATAAATAATTTTTATTTCAATAATATTTCAATAATAAATGCTCTAAAACTCAGTTCAGAATAAATGCAAGTTACCTCACTCACCAAAGTCAGAAAATAGTTTCTTTTTCAAGTTTAATCATAAGTTTGTGGCCCACTGTGCAGTCAAAATCATGATGGGGCTCAAGTCCCATCCCTCCCATTTCATCCAAACTGGAAGTGGTGGTAGTCATGGTGAAACTTGAAGAAAGAGGATCTGTTATGGGTCACCATTATGCCACAGAGTACTGTTCCAGCACAGTAGCATCACTAGGGCTTGCGTCACCTGATGCAGGAGGCCAGCACATCATCCCCAAGATGGACCTCCTTCCATGCAGTGGGCAGGGCAATTTCTTGGGTGGTGGGTGGGGTGATGTTTTTGGTATAGCCACTGGTTTTTTGGCTATACTTTTTGATAGAACATATATTTCAATGTTCTATCAAACTGCATTATGCATGAAATTATACATCAATTGATATATAACAAGATGGCATTATTCCTACAAACCATGATTTTAGCAATTTTCGCCATAAGAACATAAGAACAGCCCCACTGGTCACCAGTGGTGTCTAACCCCCCTGCCAAAGGTATCAACATACTAACACCTTACTGATTCCATGCTATGTCATAACATCCCATTGTCTATTCAAACAAGCAGTCTCATTGGTTTGTTTTGAATTAAGAAAATGTACTTTCTGTTACATAAGATAGTTGCATTTTTGTGTTTAGCCATAACTTTTGATAGAATGGAGATATTTCAGTCTGGTTTTTCATTGCATTCTGCTGTAAATTATGCATCCAATGGTATATAACATGATGGTATTATTCCTAGAAACTGTAATTTTAGCAATTTTGGTCACTAGTGATATTACCACCCATTTGTGCATCAATTGGTGCGGACTGCACCCCAATAGTTACACCACTGCTCCTGCAGGTGCCCAAGTGCCACAAATCCTGAGAAATAATAGTTCTTAGGGATATTCACACCTTTAATAAAGAAATAAGATAACCAAGAACACAAGGAGCACTGAAACCTGCATTTTCCAAGGAACTGGTGCTCAGGATACCAGTAGAACAGAGTTGCAAAGTCTAACGAAGGGCCCACAGAGATGCCTATTTATTGTTGCTGTAGCCACAACCAACACCTGTAAAGTCTGGACAGGAAACAGAAAGGTGGGGTAGCAGAAAAGGATAGGTGGCACTAGATAAGACTATTCTGCCCTATTTCAAGACAGATTCCAGCAGTGCCATTCATTCTTCCCTCTCTCATCCAAACATGACATGCTGCAGCACTTGCACAGATCAAGAGGTCTTGATTAAACTTCAAAATACTACTTTAGGGACACCTAATATGAACATTCCTATTTCAAGCTTCCCAATCTAAACAACATGATGCTATCAATAAACAATGCAGCAAGGGTTAAAGTTGTTCATAAAAATAATCTACTACTCCCCAGAATGATGCAAAAAACTAAAATGGGGCACATAAACAATGCATCTGGGATGCAAAACACTTTCAAAGCAGGTCTATACATTCTCCTCCTATCACAATACATTAACTGAACTCCCCAGAAAAAAGATTGTCTGTGACTTTCCTCAGTGATGTACAGAATGGAATTTTCTGCACCTAAAGATTTTTGAGCTGCAATCTTCAGACATATGAAACATTCCAGGATGTCAGTGCTGAACATGGGAAGAGAAGGCATGATTACCTAGCATGTCAGTATAAGGGGACATGATTAGAGGGTAAAGTCCTGCTGAGCCCCTGACATGCTTGCTGTCCACAAACAGTAATTCTGAAGCGGGCTATGCCTACTTTCAAGCTCTCCTACACACAGAGATTAGTCTCTATGAAGAAAATACATGAATCTGTATATATCCTAAATGTATATACCAAATGCCCATGGTATTTCCAGACAAAAATGAGAAGAGTAAAGCTGAAGTTTCTCTTTCACACTCTATTCTAGTAGCCTTTACAATTTTACTTCAAGTAACATTATCTTTCTTCTCTTCCCCTTCTCACCCCACTTACCCAGAGATATGCCAAATGCAATAATGTTCACATAGTCATATTATCTGTTCTGCATTACTTGATCCAGTGAATCGGAACAAACCGAATACAAAAATACAAAGCTGAAGAAAGTGTTTCTGTTTTCAAAGCCTCTGAACAGAGCTAGAACTATTGTCCTGTTAAAAATACTCCCTTTGGTATCATCAAGTAATTCTCTATTGTAACTAGAGCACAGCAATTTCAAGTTTATGAATCACTACAGTCATTACAGTAACAAATATTTAAAAGCTAGATAAATGACAAATCAGACAATATTGCTAAAGGGACAGTACAGATTTTCACAAGAGATTTTCAGCAAATGTATCTCAAACCAGAAAAGAACTCAAGTGCCTAGTGAAATATATAAAGTATATAAGGTGACCCTAACCTAGGCCATGATAGAATTTAAACATCTATGACTGTAATCAATTTTGGTTCATTTAGATTATTAAACCCTTAAAAGGGAGTTTTCTACAAAATGAATGTGTTCAGCGAAGTTAGTGAATGGGGTCAGAGCAGGTTCCTTAATACTACAGTGGTCCCCACTCACCCAAGGTATATAGAAAACCTTGGACGTTAAAACATTTCAGCTCTCAAAATAATGGGAACAAGAAGAAGGTTTCATATTCACTCTGTCCTCATATTATCATGGAGCTCTCTGAGAGCAGCATGCAGGTGCAAACCTCTGTCGCCACATTTGGGAGTTTAGACTCCAGGCTGAAGGGAATTTTCATCCTGGCATCTTGGGAGATACTGAATCGAGGTCAACTCTGTACAACATACACAAACCTTTAAACTGCAAGGAAGATGTCCTCACACTATTTACAAGGAATACATGCAGACGGAAGGAATTGGTTTTGAGGCATCCTCTAAAGCCAATTCCCTCATGCACCGCCAGAAGTTTGCACCACACACCTCTGCAGTGGATGCCTATGGAGGGATGAAGAAAGATAAAGCAAGCTTTTATCACCCCAGCCCTACTGCCACTATGGAGGCTTCCACCACCACCACCACTACCACACAAAGCTGCCATCAGACTGGACAGCCACCACAGTTGCTCCACAAGTGGAGACTACAAAGCTCACTTCAGCAAGTGACTCTCCTTCACTGGATGAAGGTGGTGCAGTGTAGACTGAAGGTGGAGAGGGAGGCTAGACCAAGGACATTACTGCTCTTGTCCTATCTTCTTCTCTTGCCTCCATGAAGTTCTCACTGGTCCACATTTAAATGCAACATTTCAAATTAAAAGAAGTTTATACAATATAACAAGAAGGTTATATACAATATTCTTTTAATTTTAAATGCGATTCCCCCATTTTTAAATGTGGACCCTTTTGCTATATCCTATACTCGCAGCACAAAAAAACAGCACAAAAAACCTATGCATTCAAAAGTGTGACCTTTTATTAGGTCTGCATGTACTAAAATCTATTTGCAATTGCTTTGGTAAATACACTTAAAATAACAATTCAGATTATAGTAAAAATCCAAGTGTTGGAGAAACAGTATTCCTAAATCTCAAGGATTTTGCCCCCTTTTTAAAATGAAGCATCTTTCTAATGTACTCGAACGTAAAAACCCTGTTAACTGGGCAAAAATGGACCTTTTAAGTGGTGTCACACAACCATCCCTCTTCACCCCAGCATGACTTTTTTCTAATGGCTGTTGTTGGTGTCACTTCTGCATCTCTTCTTGAGCCCTCTGGGGACAGGGAACCATTTATTGGTTTATTTTGATATGTAAACTGCTTTTGTGAACTACTTTTTGCTGAAAAGCGGTATATAAATATCCTTAATAATAAGTATAACTCAACTGCACAAAGAAGTATTGAAAATCATGAGAGAAGATCAGTGGTCTCCAAATATTTTGGCCAGAGGACCGCATCAAATATCTGGTGTGGTGTTGAGGGCCAGAAAAATAATTTAAATATAAAATATAAATAAATTTGAGATGGAACTTAGAAGAGTGAATAAATAAATCAATGGGTTCATTCATTCAACCTCTCTGGTCCTCAGAACACCCTCCAGACACAATCAGAGCACAGTTCTGGTCATGTTCAGTTGAGTGGGCCAGAGACTTTCAGGGGACAAGAGGTTGGCCGCAGGCCGGATAAAAGCTTGCCACGGGCCGCATCTGGCCCCAGGGCTGGGGTTTGGAGACCCCTGGAGTAGATTAACAAACTTGTTCTGTGCATATTACATACCTGCTCAGACCACCCCCTAACTGATTCTGGGCAAGAGAAATTCATCATCTGAATCCTGCAGTATACTATATCCAGCTGCCAGAATAGATTCTGAACCAATACCTTCTATATCACATAATTTGCAAGTTCAAATCAGGTTTGTGGCATTATAGGTAGGCTTAATAGCTACAGTTCCCAGTCATACCTTCTGTATGAATATATGCATCACCAAGCTTTCTATACACTTCTATGGGCCTTTCTGAGAAAATGTACTGCAACTTCTGAAGAACCTATTGTCCACTATATAGTCACAACTACATAGTCAGAAGGATACAGTAAACCCTTGAAAAGCAGTCATAGTGAGATTTGGGAACAGGGAGAAAGAAGAGAAATGTGCCAGTTAAAAACTAGATTGTTTACACAAGCATTTGTTCAGTACAATGATCTCGGGCATGGTTAGGCTATTGGAACTTTAGGGGGCTTGTAAACATTTTCATGGCTGTCAGGAAGTTTGAAGCCTACACTAAAATAGAGATCCCAAGACTAGCTTGACATTTAAGCAAAGGAATGAGTCTCAAGCAACATTTCAAAGTGAAGCACAAGGACAAAGGCTTTCTATTTCACCTGGAAACACTGAGAAATCAACACAGTTGTAGACTTTCCATCAATTTATGCAAGGAAGAGTCCAAAAAAAAAAAGACAGAAAGCAATTTTGTATACTTTTAACCCAACCAAAGACACAACTAGTGAAAAAAGTAGTCTCTCATAATTACCTGCAGGCAACGTAAATGTTACAAGGTCAGTTAGGAAGTAGCAAGCAAAATCTCCCTTCCGCTGATGAAGAGATGCAGCAATTTCACGCCGGATTTGTTCAGTAAGCTCTGGGCACACCATAGCTGGAATGCACTTGGCTGCATGTTGGGATACCTGTAACAGGATATTTAACAGCCTCATTTGTTTCAGGAGAAATGGGTCACATAGTAAAACATATGAGAAACTTATTTTCCTAAGCACAGCTTAGGGTACTATCAGCATCAAGGAAGATCATGTATTGTTATGACAGGAATGTTTGACTTGGGACTCTGGACACCTGAGTTCAAATTCCTCCTCAAACAGGGCAGTTGCTATGTGATCTAGTTCAGTCAGGCACTCTTAGTCTAATCTATCTCACAGGAATATTCAAAGGAAAATGAGATAAACCCATGCATGCTGTCCTGAGCTCCTCACAAGAAAAATGGAAATTAAAAACCAATTAGCTGTCTTTTGGTTAAAGGTAATAATTGTCACTTCATCCTATGCTTACATACTATATTTCAATAAATGAAAATTAGAATTCGCAAAGAGTTGGCAGCAACTGTGAACAGTCTTTGGTATTAAGTGAAATTCTTACTTCATACACCTGAAACAAGCTGCCCTGTTTTCTGCTATATCATACAAATACTTGATTACGTGCCCCTAATATGGTCCCAATATTAGGAATGTTCAAACAGCTGAACACAAACTGACCTGAAAGCTTTTCAAAACCCAGGAGGTGAACTGATCAATTAAGGAAAGCTCCCTCCTTACTCTGATGAAGTTTGAATTATCACTGGAACCCAAAGATACTCTCACATAGCACATAAAGGGAAAATGAAGACTCACCTCTGTAAGCAGAATTGCTAACATATCTTGCCTTTGAAAACGTATAGCAAGATGAACAAGTGTGTATCCCACATCAAAAGCAGAAGGGCGATTTAGCAAGCGTACTTCATCTGCAGTAAGCTGGCGAGCAATATCTCCTCCTGATGACTTGTACGCTTCAATAGCAGCCAAATCACCTTCTACAACCCCTACAGATATGAAGGACAGATGGACAGTTATGAAGTTACCACTCACAATACAGGGTTTAATGCATTCATTGAAATTATTGTAGAAACAGCAATTTTGTACGCAGGTATTAATCAACACAAATATACATCTCACTAAAATGAAGTACAATGAAAGGGGGAAAAACTGAACTTAGTTGCCGTAGGTGGAGTTCTACAACACTGCTAGTCAAACAATAATGCACAGCTCACAACACATTTAGGGTTGTTGCTGCAGTGTATGTGAAGGTGATAACCCATTCAATCCCTTTCAAGGAGGAGAACAAATTCATGGGACAAAGGAATTACATGTGATAGCAATCAAAGAGAAAGACAGAAAAATTTCACATGGCCACTGTGGAAGAACTTCACGTACATTAATAAAGTTAAGTTATTAAAGTTTTCTTGCTTATAACCCCCATCTAGTTGCATTAATGAATAGATATTAACAATCTCACCAGGAGAGTCCTTCTGCAATGTACTCTAGGCTCATTCATTCAAATTCTCTCTCTTCGAGAACTTAACATCAAGCATGCCATATTAGAAGCTCTTCAAAGACTACATAACTCATCTGCCTATGACCACTAAAGGCACACTTCAGAAGGAGGCAGGATGCAACCGAAGTTTGTCTCAAAAACTATGTTAGAAGACTAATAGAAGTTTTGCCTATGATTGCATAGTACAGGTGAGAGTCACTTAACATTCTCCGATGGTCATGTGATTATGTTGTTAAGCCCACATTCAGGCCAATCTTGTGCCTTTGTTGTGTAAACAGATACTCCCTGACAGACACGAGCTGGCTGTGCTGGAGACTGATCGCCTCTTCTGTGCATTAAGAGCCTCTTTGTTGTGTAAACAGACACTCTGCTGCAGGCCATGGGAGACCTAAGGGACTCATTAAAAGCCTCTTTGCTGTGCTTTGACCACCCTCTTATATGTGGTCTGCTGTTAAGTGGAAGGTCGTTAAGCAGCACATGCCTGTAGCTGCTTCTGACTGTGAGCCATCTCATGTATTTTAAAGACATTATCAACATCATCCTTCATTAAGAATATTTATATATTGCTTTTCAACAAAAATTTCAAAGGGGTTTAGGTAGCAAAATATATGAATAAAATGGTTCCCTGTCCTAAAAGAGTTCATCATCTAACAAAGGACGCAAAAGGAACATCAGCAAATAGCTGCTAGAAGAGATGCAATACTGGATGAACAGAAGCAGTTGCTTTAAATGTAAGAGAACTACTTTGGCCACTTTGCAGGGAAAGCAATTCTAGTATTCTGTATATGCTCTAAGAATGAATTTGCATCTCTCCTAGGATGTACAGGATCATGAAAGACACCAGTTAGGACTATAACCCAGATCACAGAAATTTCTGACAACACTACTTTGAATATTCTGCCTAATCAAATTGCAGTTTTGTGGAAGGCAAATACATTCCCAAGGCGCATGACAAGAACCACACAGCTACTCTGCCATTACAACAAGTTGAGTGTGCTTTTTCATATGTTGGAAGCAGTCTCAAGAATGGACAAGTAGGCCTCAGAGGAC
Source organism: Tiliqua scincoides (assembly GCF_035046505.1). Lineage (NCBI taxonomy): Eukaryota > Metazoa > Chordata > Lepidosauria > Squamata > Scincidae > Tiliqua > Tiliqua scincoides. The sequence continues at coordinate 172,316,762 of NC_089823.1, forward strand.
TTAGTGGGGGCTATTTTGACTGAAACGAACCTAATGAATATCCACTTGAGAAGCACTATAGTATTCCTGCCATGGACGAAATAATAAACTTAGAGTTCAATTATGGATTAGAAAATGTTTTGGAAAGCAATGATCTTGTCACCCTCTCACGCAGTAACATCAGGGATCTCAGAATCTAATGCCATCTTAGGAAGATGAAACATTTAATAGACACGTTGTGGCTACCAAATTATGTGGGGATACTATATGTTAAGCAGCTGAGGCTTGCTGCAACATCTTTTCCTCCCTGAAATGGGTTTCAAGAATTAATAATACTGGTACAGGAAGAATAGGGATCTTCTCCTCCTAAGGAATGCAGTCACCAAAAAGTAGTTCATTAAATACTCTCAATGACACAGCAAGCTGGAAAGAAAACAAGGTTATTTGGGCGAAAAACAATGGTCATAACAATAGGAGGGACAAATGGACAAGTACAGTGAACGAACTGTCCTTCACGACAACTGAAAAATCATCTTTGGTGGCCTGTCTTCTACTGCACAGCAGGCAGTTCAAAGTCTGGGCCCTGAGACTCATGCCAGAAGAGAGGCCACAGAGATATCTAACATTGGAACAACTTGAACAGGAGAGAGGAGACGCTGAGTGTAAATGAATCTTGGTTACCAGCGCTCAAAAATACAAGTATCTAGGACTTTAAGATCAGAATATCAGTTACACTGGATAGTTGGAAGAGCTACTTGCTGTAGCTTTGTCCTTTCAGAATGCCTATCAAAGCAGTAGGCAAAATGTTAGGCAAGAACAGTTTTATTTGACCACGAACTATCAGCCTGAACACTGTTAATTTCAAAGCCTAAGACAGAGCTTCCCAAACTGGGGCATTGCGATGCTCAAGCTAGGGAAGCTCAGTCACTGCCCCTTTAAGGGAGGGGCAACATTGACAGCAGCACCAGCGCTCCTGCAATCACATTGGTACCAGGAAAGGGGGCATTTTAAACACTTACTGGGGGTCGCTCTTGCCCTCTGGAGGGTATGAAGAGCCTGCAGACCCCTCAGCAGGCCTCGCCGCACCTCAGAAATGCTGCAGATAGTGACTTTCAACTGAAAACCAGAAGTGGGTTCAAATCACTGTCTGCAGCATTTCTGAAGCACAGGGATGCCTGCAGAGGGGTTCGCAGACTCTCTGCACCCTTCAGAGGGCAAGAGTGACCCTTAGTAAGTTTTAAAAGCCACTTTCCCCCTGCGCCAGCACGATTGTGGGAGCACTGGTGCAGCCCCCTCCCCTGCAAACACTTAAAAGTCCCAAACTCTCCTAGAGAGTCTGGAAAGCTCTGGCCTAAGGTCAACCCCATGGTAAAAACAGCATGCTCAAACTTTTGGAATCTCATTCTAGAGATCAATTGGAGAAGAGAAACAACACTTACAACAAAAAGTGCTGCATGCTGCCACTTATTACTTGAGCATAGGGAGGGCAATGGACTATTCAAAATACGTTTATCTAGTTTTTTCCAGACCAAGAAGGTTCTTCATAGAAATGTAATGCATGATGTAGATCATCTAGAAATAAAACTGACAACTAACTCCTAGTTAGGAAAAAAGCTATACAGGTGGGGCTTCAATATCCAAGGGGAATCCATTCTCGGATAACCCACAGATCCCGAAAACTGCAAATAAGCAAATCTGCAATTTTCAGCCCCTCGTGCCCTCTGAAGCAGAGTGGAACTGGGCTTCACTGACCTCTGGAGGGCTTTCTGAAGCCCACAGAGGCCATGCACTTCCACCCGCAACCTCTGCAGGCTTCAGAATGCCCCAGAGAGGAGAAAAGAAACCCTCAGGAAACCGAAGTGACATTTTTATACATTTTAAGGCATTCTGAGGCCCATGGAAACCTTATGACCACTACAGGCACACTGTGGCACACAGACTCTGCAGGCTCTAGAAAGCCCTCCAGAGGTGACCAGAGCACAGTTTTGGTCACCTTCAGAGGTGCAGGTGGGGCCCAAGTCTGGTTCAACATGGGTCCGGGGGACCCCTGTTGAGCCAGTTCCGCAGATAAAGGATCTGTGAATACAGAGGCCCCACTTGTACAGCAAAGGATTATATACTACCTACATTTTTCATATTAGCACTTTAGGCATTGCAGTAAGTTATCAACTATGCACAGACCAGATCTGTAAAGTGGAATATATGCAATAAAAAACCCTCTTGTACTGCATTGCCAAGGTACATCCTACCTTGGTACACAATCATCTACTTGCAGGCATCTACAAAATGTACTCACCAACAGCAAGCTCCCCAGCTCTCTGGCTAAAACAGACACCCAGCAGCAATACCGTCTCCTGAGCTCTGGATAACACAACTATTTTCAAGGTGGTAGGAAATAAACAGGAGATGGTCCTCCTGTTTCTCACCATTTCTATAATCCTAGTACAAAATGAGAGAAGTCTCTGCCTTTCGCTCAGGCCCTTTGTGTATGCCAGAGTACTGGGGAAAGGTTGTTCAGAACAAAGAGAGAAGCTGGTTAGTAAGTTAAATTAATATTTGTGAATTTTTCAATTTAAAGTTCTCAAATGCCAATGCAACATTTTAAGCAAGAAGATCATAGCATAAAGTGCCACAGACATTTTACACCCTCACTTTTTCTACATGATCTCAAAGAGACCTGGTTTGAGAAATACATTTCTCCCCTCTATATTTTTCTGATGTTTACACTAAGTGAGCTATCATCTTTTCCAGATCATGCCAGCAGGAGGGTACTAAGCAAGAGCAACAAGCCATTCATTAGGAACATGGTAATATAATTATTCAGTGGCACTCTGTAAGATGATCTCCCTTTACCAGACAGAGTGGCATTGTTCTGGCACCCTACGTGCTATAAAAGCCAAAAATACGATAGTCCAAGTTGGGTTCCTATTCCCGTCACAGGAAACTTTGTACAGACCTCAAAAATCCACCTCTTACTTCTGAGGTGGCCTCCTGGCCCCTGGGACTTTACAGCATGGGGTCCAAAAACCACCAAAGTGGGTCCTTTATAGCTCCTACATAGCCTTGTATAGAAGGCAGAAAAGAACAAGATGGGCTCTGGTTATCAACCCCAAGTGCTGTGGGAAAGGGAGATATCTCTCTCATTTGTGCTGGGGTACCGAGAAGATGAGAACCAGTTATACAGCAAAGATAAAGGAATAAACTGTGCCTAAAAAGCAAATGGCATTCTTGGTCTCTACAACAATTTCTGAATAATGCCAACAACTGAATATAACTAACAGAATCTCTCTGAAGACTTCTTGATGTGACAAGAGCTTGTTTTCTAAACACATTATGCAAACACTTTTTTCCAGCTCATTATTTCTCAAGGTGTCAATAAAAGAGTTAAGTGGAAAAAGCTACATTCTGAGATAACCAATTCCAACAGTCTCTGAAGGATTCTCTCAGGCAAGGAAACAGAACCTCTTCTCTGTAAGCAAATGGTAGAATTGCAGCAACAGACATTCTTCTGCAAAAGGTCACTTTTCATCCTTTTCTCTCTAAACAAGCATAACAGTTGTCAAATGCCTTCACTGCAGCTTCCATTGCTTATTAATAAGGCAAGATTAGCTGGCAGAAAAATAAGATGAATATCTAACTCAAATTCAAGGTACATATAGCACAAAAATGTGTGCATTAGCAGCTTGATGTTCCATTTTGAATCAAAACAGCTGCCTCTGGTGGGTATAACAAAGTGTGAAGAAGGAATGGGGAAGGGGATATATGCAGCGCTTATCTCCGATCAAAAGTTACTTCTGTTTTTTGCACTGCATACAGCACGGCTGAGGACATCAGAAGGGGCTGTGAGCCCCCTGGACCCTGAAGGAGGCCAGTGCTGCCCTCCAGGTAAGTAAAAAAAAAAAAAGCCCCTGGGTCCCCGCACCACAGCGATCACTGAGCAATCACTGAGGTGCCATTGGGGCACCTGCCCCCACAACTACTTACCACTGTCCCAAACTCCGAGTAGGACTTTGGGAACTGCTGGTCTGAACAATCTGAATCTAAACCAATTCACTGAACAGAGCTTAAATCACCCTTCTCCCCAAAAATGTATTGCATTACATTTTTTCTATAAGTTAGAATTCTTGCTCTAGAATCAGTTTCTTACTCTGTTAGAGCATGAACAGTAGATTTTTCATCTCCATGTCAGCCTGGTGAAGTAGGCAGATGCAGCTTTTGGAGGAAGGGCACAATTAGCTATGGGAATGCAGCTTTGCAAGAAACTAGATGTTCACAGGATGACACAGAGTCCATTTATACATCGACTTACCCACCATGGGAGTCACTATGAGCTTACTCAGGTCAGCAGGGTAAACACACACACACACACACACACACTACTAGAAGTTTATGCCTTCTCAATAGAATGCCCATGCCTTGAGTACCAAGAACATTAATTCCTGATATAAATAATCCAATCAAGATTTCCTATGCTACCACACAGTAGCTATCATTTCACAAATCTCCAGTATATGTGAAATCAGTCAGTATAAGTCACTATAAGTCACAAACATCAATGTGTGTCAGAATGTTAGGCTGGACCTGAACCAAAAAGCAATGCAGAGATTTTTTTCAGTGAATTGGAATTGAACCTGGATCCATCTACCCAGCCCTCGTTATCCATAGGGGTTCTGCTCTTGGAACCCCCACAGATAATGAAAATATCACAGATATTGAAAATAAGTTGCCCTAAATTTGAACTGAATCCGAATCTATGAACACTAAAGAAGTAAACAGTTAAAAAAATCAAAAAGAATTGTACACAATAGTCAGGAGATTCCTTTTGAGGGATGGCTAGGTTTCTCTCTGCTCCAGCTATATTCAAAGATGCTATACAGGTGGGCCCATATATCCATGGATCCTGTAGCCACAGATTCAGTTATCCATGGTTCACTCCCCCCCCCCCCCAATGCATCAACTTTGTATAAAAACTTACCAGGGGCAAAGCATATCTTGCTGTAACTTGATATGCATATCTTGCATATCTTGAGGTAAGCATTTAACCTCACAGTGTGACAAAATCAGGCTGCTAGCAGCATGAATACTTGATTAAACTAGCTCTCTAACAGGAAGCAGAACTTAACCCAGTTTACATAGGAAAAAATGAGAAACGCGGGGTCCTCACATTTACCTGAGAGCGCTACATAATGACACTGATCTGCAGTGAAGGACAAGGAGGTATAAACCCAGCATAATTAATTTCACTTATTTTCATACAGATTTAAGATTGCAATCCTACACAAACTTGCCTGGGAGTAAACGCCACTGAATTCAGTTTGGCTTGCTACTGAGTAAGCATGCATAGGATTGCACCGCCAGTCAGTTATGGGTTTGATATTGTCCTGCAAGACACATCTAAACCAGTTACCAAACTTTTTAAAGTTACTGTTAATGTTACCAATGAACCTGAAGTGGAACTGGACACATATTCTTTATAGTCCAACTCTCTGATGCATGCTTGTTACTTATAAAACTGGGGGACAGGGAGAGGAAAGAAGTCACCTTCATAGCATAGTATATAGACTTTGTTCTCATCCCTTTCCCATCAAATAATGGAGGTGAAAAAGAAAATTTAATTTTTTTATGATGTAAATCCTGCTTTTTTTGTCTCATCAACAATATACAACATTTACATTTCAATCCTATCCTCTCACCAATTAACTAGCACTCCTTTCCAGCAGTTGCAAAACAGCCTCTGCTGATGTGTGCAGGTCTACTGGCCGGAAAGCTGGAGCAGCCCCCCATGCACCAGCAGACCCACAGAGACCAACCAGAGCATGTAAGCCCACACAGGAGGGTTAGAGACAGGAACAGGGCTGTGAGGGAGGCAGGGAGGAGGACAGTATCCACAGCAGTGCACACCAAATTCCTATTCCCTTCCAGGGCCTGATCCATCTACCCAGGTTAACAAAGACTTGCACCAGCAATTGAGCTGGTGCAGGTTGGAGTTGATCCACAGCGGCTGCTGCGGCAAGGGCACAAACGTCCCCTTACCCCAAGGAGACCTCCAGCAGCCAAAAATCCCCTGCAAGGTACAGCAGTAGCTGTGCCAGCCCCACTGCATTGCTCCGTGGGGATTTCCTTTGGATTAGGCTGTTAAACACACCAGCTATAGAAACAACACATTCAGTAACAGCTTTGCTCGGCTAATTTTGACATCGGCAAGAGTTCACATAGTTGAAAAAGTGAAAGCTTGGAGAATGAAAGCGTACAAAGGAGCCTAGATGGACCTCCAAAGAAAGAAAGCAACACTGCAAAGGCACCGCTCCGAGGTACCCGACCTTTCATGGCAAAGGCATCCAGTGTAAAAACTCCAGTGTATAATAAACCATGCAGGAAGGCACATGCAGGCAACAGCAGTCCTTCAGGTATTCAGGATCAACATCATAAGGGTTTTAAGAGCACCTGATCTGCCTCCTGAGTGAGAATGCAACCCCATTCAAAACAGGCTGACAAAAGTTAAAATACTGGCTGGCATAAATAAGATTAGGAATTCTATTTTGAAAATTGTGGACATTTTCCATTTTATTTAGGGGAAAGTACAGACTTCCTTTCCACTGCAAAGATGTGGTGTCAAATTTGACCAGAAATAGAGAGTGGAAGCTCTAGCCTGTTTAGCAAAGATCTAAAACTTTTCCAAAACTGTACTGTACTCTGCTAATTTGTATATGCTTAACACAATGCTTGACAAATTTGCTTTGTATCTAGGAGTCAGACCTTGTCTCCTACTGCCTCCTTGATGACCAAGTAATCTGTAACCTACAATTCCAACACTGCAACAACTACAGAGACATAAGACCAAAATGGAAAGGCAAAGAGAAGTGAAAGTGTTTGAGTCTGGGAAATGAGAAAAAACAAAAAAAATTAAGACAATGATAGTAACTATCCAAACTATCTTTAGTTTCTACTAAATATACTACTACTATAATCCCCGTTACTACTACGGGGATTATGATATATGGATGATGAAAAGGAGTGGGAAGTCTAGCTGAAAGAATAAAATTTTGAAGAGTAAAAAAGGGAAGTAGGCCACAAGAAAAGAATTTTGAGGAGTGAAAAAGAGAGGTAAGGGAAGAAAAGTTGGGTACAAGAGGCAACCCAACAGGCTTTCTAGCAGTGCTTGTGTGTGCATTCACACACTCCCCCCCCCATTCCCAGCCTCCCTTCTGAATGAGAAAAATAAAATACTGCATGCCCATCCTAGCCACCCACCCAGCATGCTAAGTTATCTTCCACAGTCCCTTTCTCAGGGGACAACCACACTCACAAGTGGGGGAAGCTAAGACACCCCTGTTCCTCTGTGTTGCTGCTCAGTTGAAGCCTGGTTGAAGTTCCAACACTTTGCCCACCTTGCAAAGTGCCTTGTCTGACTGGTCCACTAATTTAATGGCAATCACCAATGGGCATAGTTTGGAGGCAGAGAAAAGGAGACATGCCTAGGACTAAAATCTATTCATTTAGCCAACACTACTGAATTTAGAGGAACTTGCTTCCAAAAAGACATGCACAGGGTTGTCCTGTATCCTGTAGGTAAAAGGTGCACAGACGGGGAAGAGAGCTTGAGGCAGTAACTATGGGAATGAAGACAAGGAGAGAGAAAAAGTAAAAGACTCTGGGAGCCAAGAGTGAAGTCCATGAATCTCTGGGCAGGAGGGGGGAGAGAGAAACTAAAAGTGAGAAACTAAAAGAGCTAGCAACAGAGCCAAGGGACATTGGGGAAGGAGAACAAGGAAGGGGGGAGCTGTGACCATCACTGAGTGGAGGAGAGATTAATTTAAGGACACACATGAACATAGTTGGGGGAAGAGAGATGCAAGAAGAGTGGGTGGACTTTGAGAGTAAAATGCTGAAATGGGGCACTGAAGGAGCCATGAGCAGGAAAACAAGAGACTAAAGCAGCGGCGCTGCCACTTTCACAGGCTCAACCTCAACGTACTGTGGCTGTTGTGACCTTCATGTGACAGAAATGCACAGTCTGCTACCAGAAGCATACATCTCCAGATGGGCACTGATCTTGGCAGCAGCACATGGAAGCAAGTCAGCAATTCAAAGACTGATGAACAGGTCTGCAGTAACTCTCTGAAAGTCAGGGAGGGTAAATACTAGGTGCTACAGAAAAAATGGTCAACACATTTGTCAAGCACTGAGATAGGTTGGTCTATTCCAGTCCAGTACATAATTCCACTGGTTGCAAAGCTTCAACTTTCAGTGGCAACCACATTCTTTAGTTCTCTCTGTACGGTACATAACATGGTCTAACATTACAATAGAAGTAACAAACTTAACAGTAAGCAATTCAATACAGCAATTCAAAGACAGGTTTTTGAAAAGCCTACAGAATCTACTACTTTCATATGGTAACTAACAAACAAAACCACAAAAAAATATTAATTTAAATAAATGCTATACTAACACTGCAACTTCCAATTTACAGAAAACAGCAGTTGAAACCAGTCTAACAAACCAGTGAGGCAGCATATTTAATTTACGGAAACATGAGAACAAGTGAAAAACTAATGTATTCTCCTTGTAAGGATGCACTGCAATAGATGATCTATTACAGGCTTTGTACAGTGCTATTTATTTAAAACATTTATATTCTGTCTTTCCAAAAGCTCAATGCAGCTTACAATTCTAATGTTACTTTCATTTTGAATTGATAGTCTCAGAAGAATTCAAGAGCCCAATTTAACCTCAGTGCAGATGCCGAACTCCAGCGCCAGTACTTGGGGTTGCAAATGTGCCGTAAGGCATGTCCATGACACTCAGCAAGGAGTTGGCGCCGACCCAGCATCAGTTGACACTGACCTCGGCACCAGACAGACGCTGTCTGGAGTATGGTAGGAGCTCTGGGCAACAGTGAGGGCGCTTTGGGGATGGGGAGAGGTGTTCCAGGTAGGGAGAAGAATGGGATCAGCGGAGCTCAGCTCCACCAGATCCTATGCTCCAGGTTGGGCTGCAAAGTCTGACACAGAGCCCCTCCAGTCTGTGCTGGCAAAGTAGCTAGCGCAGAATGGAGGAGACCCATTGTGGCCCCTGTGCCGTTATTTGGGGAAGGGGAGAAAAGTCCCCTTTCCTAAGGAGACCTCCAGCAGCCCCAGTGGTGCCACTGGATGTGATGGTAACCATTTTGGTGCCACTGCACCCGGTGGAGCTGCTGGGATTAGGAATGGGCTATAAGAACTTTACGTTCAGAGGAAAATATCCTTAGCCGTTTTCAAATTTATGATCAGCGCAATGAAGAGAAAAGAATATCTTATAGCAATGGTTCCCAAACCTTTCTCTTCTCATGATCACCCTCTCCGACCAATTGTAATTTTTTCACAGTATCACTCACTGTTTCCCTTTAAATATCCTACAGCACCCTTAAACTATCTTGCAGTGTCTCAGAGCCCCACTGAGTTCACTGCAGTGCCCCAGTGCAACGCAGCACATATTTGAGGAACCACAGTCTTGTGGGGAACAAAAATGGAACTTGCTCACTATTTTACTATGTCATTTTCATCAGAAGATGCCTCAATCACTTGCAGGGTTAAACTCAAATTCCAAGTTTAAAATTCTGAAGGTTGGGCAGGGCACCCAGCACTTTCACATTAAGCCCAGCAAGAAGGATAATGGACTGCTGTGACTGCTGCCTCTGCTCTCCCTTCACCTGGTAAGCTACCCGGGTGCATAACAAATGACGGAGAAGCAGACTTTTGGTTCTCTACATGATAGCCTAATACAGGGGTGTCAAACTCATGCCATACAGAGGGCCGAAAGCATTCATGATGCCTGCTGAGGGCTGGAGGTAATGTCATTGATGTCTTTAAACAGGTCAAAGTGATGTCTTTAAACAGGTCAAAACCAGAAATAAACATTCTGTTTTCATGCGGGAACTCATTAGCTGCTAATGACAGGAAAGAAAATACACAAATCTTAATCATATTTCAAGATATGGGAGAGCCCAATTATCAGGTGGGCCACCCTTTCAAGCAGTGTCACCTCAGAATTGCTCAGCAGCTGAGAGCCCAAGGGCCAGACAAAAAGCTTCTGCGGGCTGCATCCAGCTCCCGGGCCTTATGTTTGACACCCCTGGCCTAATAGACCATGCTTCTGAAATAAGATCTGTAGCTTGTGTACTTCAGCTACATCAATATTAAAAGTCTACCTTCTGATCCAGTCCTGAATAATATGGAAAAAATGCTTGAAATGCTAGTAGAATATTTCCATAACATCAGCACATTGCACTTCTACAAAGAAGTCTACAATAATATTTACAAGCCTCTCTCTTGTAAGAAGAGAACCAACTTTCTACACATTTAAAGGAATACCAGGCATCTGGGTTAACAAAGTGATGTTTAAGTTCTTAATCTCTCAGAATCCCAGTACTCTTAACTAAACATCTACAATATTAAACAAATGCATGCAATAGCATTCCCTTTTTAAGTGAAGGAGGAAATATTCAACTGGTGACATTTTTAAAAAGATATCTATTAAAAGTCTTATTCTATGTGCATTCCGCCATTAAAAAATATGGCACAAACTGTCATTTACATAAAATTACTATTCAGGGTTTTCAAATACTTATGAAAACAGCAAGGCTAGAATATCATACGATCAAAACACTACTGGAACATACTAGCATAGCTGAATTATACTGCCCATCCTTTTTATAGTTAGACCCATCAGTCAAAACCTACAGACAGATCCATCAGGACATTTTTTAAAAATAAAAAATTTAAAAGTATAATTCATTTTTTACAATTTGTATTGTTTTATAACATTGAAGCATTTGTCACTACTATAGATTTTTCAAGGTCAGTAGTATGCTTCAAGAGCTAAACATTTCTGCTATTTTTAACTGATTGCCTCACACTTGTGTAAGAGCTACACTGTTTACAAACAGTCATGAACGACAGCTGCTAATTTAAAGACAGACATCTTGTCATCGTAAAGTAGGGTGACAATTTATAGAAACAAGGCTAAGCAATTATTGTTTATAAAAAGATAGTTTCTCAATGCAGGTCTTAAAGTCTCATTTTAAGAACTTTAATTTTACCCCACATCAATAAAATTTAATTAGTCTTCCAACGTAAGGTTTTCAGCTCTGTGTAACATGCAGAAAATATGCCTACATATCCATTATTATCCACATTTTGTTTGTAGTTTTTCTATACATTTTAACTGTATAGCCCACTTGAGCCAGTATATATCAAATTTCCTCCCATTTATGTTATTAAAAAAAATTTCCTCCCACTTCAAGTGAAATATGAGAATCACAGTACTCACCAACACAAGCATTAAGAAACAGCCAGTCAGTCTTCTTCATTCTGTTTTTTATTTGCTTTAGCTTTTTGAAATCAACTTCAAGTTCTTCTTTGCTGCCAACAGCTCCAGCCAGTTCAATTCTCTGAAAGTCCATTTTCACTTCAGATTCCCGCTTGGTTGTAGGAGGCGATCTTCTTTGGCTATTACCACTACTACAGCTTCCCCTCCATCGAGTTCTGTCTTGCTCATTTATTATTGAAGAAGCCTCTTCTGTTTCTGCCAGTTCTATTGCTTCAATGTTGTTGGGCCTTGGATGATCACACACCACACATTTTCTGGCCTTAGCCCAATTTTCATATGTACAAACAGAACAAGTCCAGTGCTGTGTCCTCATGTTCAGTTTATTTCTATCATTGTACTCCTCACAAGGATCCACAGAGAAAGGAACTGATCTTGACCCAGACCCTGAAGATTGAGGAGATTCTGTAGGGCTCCGGGTCCTACGCTGAGACAAGCACTGAGTGCATCTTATTGCACGAGGCCAGTTCAAATATGTGCACATGTGGCATGACCACTTATTTGTACTTTCCATACTGTAGGATGATTTGACTCTTGGTCTTGCACTAGAATCTGGACATATCAAAGGGCTGCTGCCTCCTTCAATACTTGCAGGATCCCAATCTCTACCAACATCACTTGAACCACTTTTGAATGGATCTTCTGTGATAATTGTTCCAGTAGGTCTTTGAGCACGGCACATGGTACACTTGATTGCAGATGGCCAGTTTTCATATGTACAATACTCACAAGCCCATTTTATTCCACGTTCTGTCATCCTGCACCCGTTGAAGTAAATTGTTTCAGGCAGAAAGCTTAAAAAGAAGAGTAGGAACAGATATATTAGAACATATACACTATGTGCCATTTACACGCCAAGAAAACCTTGGGCTGAGTTTTTTCAAAAGACTGAATAATTACAGAGCTTCATTAACCTTGACTAGCTTAGCATGGCTTTATTCAGCAGCGCAAGGGAAAACAGCCCTGAGAGAATCTAATTACCTTATTTCTTTTTTTTTTAATTGCAAATTTATATATTGCCTTTCCGTAAGTAACAAAACCTGGTATCCAAGGTGGTTTACAACATACATTAAGTCCCAACATATATACATACATACATAAAGTCCCAACATACATACATAAGTCCCAACATACATAATAAGTCCCTTAATAAGTCCCACTGGAAAGTGTCCATAGAGGCAGCTGATCCTCATTTGCCCAGGAGAGAATTCCACATTTGGGAGACCTCTACCAAGAAGGCTCTTCTCACCGCTGCCCCCAAGCTTCAGCTGGGGGGAGGCATGCAAAAGAAGAACCCTCTCTGACGATCTTAGGGGACGAGCCGTTCTATACTCTTATACAGACCAGCTCATTCCCCAAAATCTTCAGAGAGGGAACTTCTTTATATGCCTCTCTTGAATTAAGCAAGGGAGACAATGGTAAGAACAAGAGTCTTCTCCGAAGTGTCCCCGCCAATATGGAATTTCATCCCAGGCAAGTGACAATCAGTGGGCCTTCAGATACTCTGTTCCCAAGCCATTAAGGCAGTGTTATTCAAACTGTGCGGCTTGGCTCTTTAGGGAGGCGCCAGGAACTCAAAGGGGAGGCGCAGGATGTCCTCTCGCAGCGATACAGTCACACCCCTGGGCAGAATATGAGCCCGTCTTCTGTGCTTTTTTTTTAAATCAGAAGAAACGGGAGTTACTCAGCTGCAAGAGGGGCTGCTGCCGCCCCGCCCTCTTCTCCCTCCACTCCGAGGCTGCTGCCTTCTGTGCTAGCTGCATGTTGTTTCCAAAGCTCTTCAACCCCCATCTGGCAAGTACCAAGCATGCTCAGCTTGCAGTCCTTAACCCTCGCTGATCCTTCTCTGCTTGGTTCCTAGTTCCCATCCTGGGATCGCTTCTCATCAAAGTGAAATCTCTTTTCAACCCCCTCCCTCTTCTACTCCCCCCTTTCTATCTCCAAACCTTCCCGCTTTCCTCCCCCTCCCCAAATAAAACGCTTCCTATTTTACCAGTCACCAGGGGTCTTAAAGTTGCTTCCATGCAGTTGGCAAAGGGGGAGGGGAGAGACAAGCACACACTTTACTTGGCCAGGAGCAGAAAAAGGGTACTGTTTTTATTTATAATCTTGCTGTTTGACTGAAGAGGAAAGGCTGTATTTTTAAAGTGATGAATCTTGCTATTTGAAGGGAATACTTATCAGCCATTGATGAAGTGATTGCCAGCCCAATCCTATCCACACTTTCCTGAGAGTAAACCCAATTGACTCTAATGGGACTTACTTCTGAGTAGACATGCATAGGCTTGAGCTGTGCATCTCCTAGTATAGGAGACAAATCAGCTTCCTAACCAAACCCTTATCAGCTCTGATATATTTTCATGGTCTATTTTTGTTTTCCCCACCAGCTGCTGGAAAAATTTAATTTCATTAAATTAAAAGGGTTCAATCCTATCCAAGGAGAATGGGAGAAATGACTAGTTGGATTGGGGTCCACAGGGGTGTGTGTGTGTAATGTTGGTCAGACTGGTTGTTCACAATGTTCATTTGATAAAACAATTCTATTGAAATGCTTACAAAGTTGAAAAAAATGAGTCCTCCTGGTCCAGACAAAATCTACCTACTCCAGCATCCTGTCTCCAACAGTGATCAGCAGCTGATCATTTATAAAGCAAGTATATTGCTGTGTATTAATAATACACCTAGCATAGGGATACCACAAAATTATATGTGAGAATGTACTGGAGGGTGACATCTTTATATCCTAATACTTTATAAGAAGACAAAGACAAATAGTTTCTGTTTTGTAACAGTGTCTTCCTAATTCTTAATCTAGAAAAATAAATTTAGTTCAGAGACTGTTTACTCATGCAGACTTCTGAGAGGCACCAGGCATTACAGAAGAACTACAATTATATCTGTATTTCAAAATTACATCAGTTTAAAAAGGAATCCAGACGTTCCCACTTTTATGAGGGCCTTCTAAATTTTGAAATCACTAACACACCACACTGCTACAATACCAGTTCTGGTAGGAGAGGGGAATTGTAGTGTAGACTGCTGTATTTTCAAATCACCTTATTTTTCCATTACAAATTCAGATTGCTACATTTACTTTTTCTCTACTGAAGGGCATATTTCATCTTCATGCTGTGTCAGGCCTTGTTCTCTTCAGTAGGAACTGCCAAGGTTGATCGACAGCACTATGCAAACAGCTCTTCCTGTAAACAATATGAATTCTCATTAAAATCTTATTCTAGAGTATAGAAAAATAGAATGTGGCTTGTACCAAGTACTAATTCAGTTTGCTTGTTTACAAATTCAATTTTGACCTAAACCAAATGAATTTACTATAGGCATGGTAAGTTGTCAGTAAAGCAAACTGAAATGGGAATAGAAAAGTCTAGAGCTGCTATTTCATTAAATTTATACACAAATTTAAATACAACAGACTGAGAAATATATCCAACTTCACAATTCAGACTGGTTTGACTGAAATGCTGCTTCACAATACCTGAGTGAGGAACTTCAAAGCTGCACGTTTAGATCTGCTGGATATATCTACCTCTCTCAAATTGTACAGGCAAGTAGGGCCAGGACTGACAATAGCTTACCACTAAGTGTGAGTGCAGCAAAACAGACCCATGTGTGCTCATCATGATGAGTTACATGAAGGATAAAAGCAGTTTTCAATACTCAAGTGATTTTCCCTTCTATGGAAGAAGTTCACATGGCCCTAAAATTACTCAAGAACCAAACTCCAAGGGCTAGGTTCCATGCAAGCACTATGAAATGCCCAAATTGTTTACATCAGTGGTTCCCAAACTTTGACTGGCGGCTCCCTTGACCTACTGGGCCATTGGCCGTGGCTCTCCATTAGGGCCATAATCCTATAAATTGTATAGGGCAGCAGATTTTTCAGGAGGCTACAGTGGTTCCTCTGGCTGGTTTCCACAGCTCCCTGAGGAGCTACGCCTCACCGTTTGGGAACCTCTAGGCTTAAGTGCATATATCCATATCTTTATTTTTTATTTATACATACAATATATCACAGTGTCTATTACACAGCATTTCAGTCATTTGTTTTGAAACTGTGCGTTTAGGGAAATTTTACTTGAAAATTCCCACGACTCAATCAGTTACACTAGGGGTGTCAAACATAAGGCCCACAGGCCATTGCGGCCCCTGGAAGCGTTTTCTCCAGCCTCCATTATAATTGGGCTCTCCCAACTTGATGATTAGGCTCTCTCACACCTTGAAAATATGAACAAGATTTCCACATTTTCTTTTATCATTTGCAGCTAATGAGTTTCTCTGCGAGAACGAAGTGCTTGTTTCTGGCCCCTTAATGACGTTACTTCCTGCTTAATTATGTCATTTCCAGCCTTCATCAGGCACCATGAATACTATTCAGCCCACTATATGAAACGAGTTTGACATCCATAAACTAGCTACACAATCTCACACACCAGACATTTCTAACTCAACCACAAGCAACTGCAATACTTAATGTAATCTGTTTACAAACCAGGTGGCAAATCTATTCACAACAACATGTAATTAAATTTAGAAACACAACTGCAGTTCCATGACTATACATTCATAGAGAAATAGCTCCTCCAATCATATCTTTAAGTGATATTGTGAGACAGAGGGAAGATTACAACTAACCACTAAGGCAGCTTTATACCAGAGCAAACCTTTTGGTTTTCTCTGGTATAAGACATTATGTGGTCTTCCTTGCAATGTAAACCAGAAACTAGCTCCAAACAAATGCATTATTACATCCCCCAGCACATTTTCTCCTCCCTTTTCTTGTCAACCTTGCCTTAGACATTACAATCACACCAACACTAACAATGATCAATTCAACACTAATGAGAGTTCCATCTTAACCAGGATTTGAAACTGACTTGCAAGCACTAGCTTATCAGGTATCTCATTTTAGGATTAACTACAGGATATATCAGAGTTTCCACCAATTCACTGGTCAACCAATAATTTGAATGCACTCAATTTTCTATGAAACCCAGGAACACCACTGTGGGGGTGGCTTACTTTTTTATTATTCCACTTGTCAGAAATGAAAGCTATCAGGACCATACTGATGACAAATGTGATGAAAATAAAAGGTGAAAAAAAACTTATGCTAGAAGAACTGGCTGTCTACTTCAGAACTTCATTTTAAAATGTAAATGTAAAAATAATTGCTGCTTCTATGCTTTATTTTTGTTTAATTTCATTTTGTAATTCAGACTATGCTGTCCAGGACAAAGAAGAAAACTTTATATTGTTAGAAGTAGTATGGAAACATTTTACTTATGGAAATAAATTACTTATTCTAATTATAGAACCTAATTGTCAAACCTTTTGATTAAAATGTACACTGCTCCAATAATAAATGTTTTGTTTTTTTTAAATACCCAATTATTTGAAAATAAATTATCAAATTATCAAACCTTTTTCGACTGGTTATACAGTCAACACAAGTATCAGTGCTTATACATCACTAAATTATTAAGGCCAACAAGAGAACGTGAAATTTGAAATGCGGGAGAAAGATGAAGCAAGTGCTCTTTGCACTGGCTCTCAATTTGCAAGCCATTAGTTTTCAACAGAGTCTATGCAAGAGATATTCTAGATCAGCCATTTTCAACCACTGTGCTGTGGCACACTGGTGTGCCGCGAATGGTTCCCAGGTGTGCCATGGGAATTTGGGAGAGGTTCATTTATCAATAGGACCATTGGGGATGTGAGCCCCCATTGACAGCACAGAGTACCTTGTCAATTGTCAAAGAGCTGATGGTGCGCCTTGACCATTTTAGTGCCTTGCCAGTGTGCCGCGAGATGAAAAAGGTTGAAAATCACTGTTCTAGATGAATTTGTGTTTTAAGTGTGAGTTTAGAGAAGGATTGTATGGTTAGATTTGCATTTCATGCAAAGAAGGTAATTTCACCCAGCTACAACACACTACACTACCAGTCAGGGTAGAAAAATGTGGTTTGTTCAATTAAGGTGACAGAAGTCACTCCAGGAGACCTTATCCACTGCAAATACTCTAACATTAATTAAATGCTTCTTGCTTTACAATCAATCCTGAGGGAAAAGACATTCTGCAACATCCCTTCAGATACTAAACAAATCAATATAAACACTGACTTGCAGCAGGGCACACAAAATGATATGGTTGTTTAGGCAATAGGTTTTACTCATTTTAGATATTGTGACTGGAAAGAACGATACTCATAACTTTTAGCAGGGAAATTAATTCATTTCTCAACTAGTTGTACGCATGCCACCAGTGGTACGCAAGGTGGTGTCTGGTGGTACAAACAGCATCCCTGGACATCTGCCACCCAGCAGCAAGACCACAATGCAAAATGTGTCACATCTGGTGACAGTAGACTTTATCTACTTTACACTGAAGTATATTCACAATCTTTTGTGATGTACAACATGTAAATTTAAGCAAATATATATCTGAAAGCAATACCTTAAATCAGCAGTTTTCAACCACTGTGCCACAGCACAAGGTGTGCCACAAATGGTCTGCAGGTGTACTACTGGAGTTTGAGAGATTACTAGCGTGAGCTACTTCATTTTGCCAAAAGCTTAAATGTTGTTTCTCTTCTGCATGGGACACTGTGATATTTCCTAGAAAAAGAACATGCACAAGTTTTGTCCATGCAATTTCTCTGGCTCACCATGTTATTTCCAAGTCTGAATGAAATGCAGGGTGGCTCAGCAGCTCCAAACTTCCCATCCAAACAAGGAGAGGTGAGGCTATTTCAGTGTTTCTCAACCGGTGGTATTCATGTGGTGGTACATGCAGAACCCCCAGACTCCTGCTGCCTGGCAGCAAAACCAGCAGCACAACATGACAAGCAGCAACTGGAGGCTCAACTTGGTGGGCAGAGCTCCAGCAGGCGCTTTTCGCACACCTGAAAAAGCCCTCCTGTCCTCCCTGAACCTCTTACCAGTGTTTGTTGCGTCACATTTGGCCTCCCAATCCAGAAGTCACTGGTGATTACATCATTGCGATTTAATTCCAGTGATACTTCCAATAAGTGGACCATGCAGAGAGGTACAGAGAGGGACAAACGTTGAGAAATGCTGTACTATTTAATATGCACCAACCAAAGTTATTCAATGCATGAGTGGCAGCCAAGCAGACCAAAGAAAAACCCAAAATAGGCACAGTTATGGCTTTTCAGAAGAAGTTAGTAACATTGAGAGAAAGGGACAGTTTTTTAGCTTGGACTTTGATTTCCTTGGATTGGAGAGATCCATTTGTGTTAAGTGTGACAACCAAGATGACCCTCCCTTAAGGGCCATGTAATCCGTTTATTGCCTTTAGGGTAATCAAATGGCCATAAACCCATATAACCACCTAACACCCCTCAGGTCTTTCCAATTTCAGTTACCAATTGCTCTTTAACTGCAAGAGCTTCCAATCCTAGTAGCCAGGCCAAATTTGGGGAACCCTCCCCTGATCCGTGCTCCAGCCTGAGCCCCCTTGAACTCAGCCTGAATCCAGGAGCAGGCTCCTAGTACTGGGTCTCCAGGTTCCACCCAGTAACACTGGATTAACTCAGAATATATTGCCACATCATCTAGATACGTACTGGCATAAGCTGAGTGGGGCCTCAAGAGGTCATTCAGCAGGTTCTGGAAGATTGCAAGGGTGGAGCTAAGGCCAAAGGGCATTTTCCGGAACTGGAACAGCCCCCAAGGAGTGACAAACACAGTCAGAGGGGCACTCTCAGGCACCACTTTAATCTGCCAATAACCATGTGCCAGATCTAATGAGGAAATCCACGGTCTTTTCGCTACCTGTTGGACCACTGTGTCCAGGTGGGCCAGGGGGCACCAGTTCAGAATTGAGACTGCATTCAACTTCCGAAAATCCACACATGGTCTAAATTCAGCTTCTATTTGGCCCTCCACCCTCTTTTTCTCAACAATAACAATCTCTTTTTCTCTGCCACTTCCTTCTTTATAATTGGAGCCAAATGTCCCAAAGGTCTCGGTGTACTAGCCACTGGTTTGGCTCCCTCTTCCAATTTGATCTCATGCTGTATACGATCAGTTTCCCCAGGCAGATTAGTCAACATCTCCGCATAGTCCTCTAGCTTCCTTTAGCTCCACCTGCTGGGCATAAGTTAAACTCTCAGGTAATGCAACATCTTGCACTGGACTCCACACATACAGTCCAGCCCAGGGGTGCTCACACTTTTTTGGCTCGAGAGCTACTTTGAAACCCAGCAAGGCCCGGAGATCTACCAGAGTTTTTTTTACAATGTTCGCGCCATCATAACATATAACATTTATGTGTACAATGTATGTTGGTGTACCTTGAGCCCCACTGAGTATAACAGGACTTACTCCTGAGTAGACATGCCTAGGATTATGCTGTGAGGCTGCAATCCTAGCCACACTTACCTGGGAGTAAGCCCCATTGAGTGCAATGGGCCTTACTCCCGGCGTTTCCTCCCAGAGGCCCCTGAAGGGGGGGTCGGCACTCCGCGATCTACTCATTTTGCCTCGCGATCTACCGGTAGATCGCGATCCACCTATTGAGCACCCCTGGTCCAGCCAATTCTCCCCAAGGGGATAGTAATCCTCTGCTCCTTGATTAACTTTTAGGGCCAACACTTGCGCCTCTTGCCTAGCTGAAAACTTTTTAAGGTGATTGACATGCAGAACAAAAGGTTTTTTGGCTTTGACCTCATTCTGGATTAAACAGTTGTCATTACGCAGGGCCTACACCACAAAGTAGCCTTTCTCCCATTTCGGTTTTAATTTGTGCACTCTCTCAGGTACAAGCAAACAAACAGACGTTCCAACATCAAAGCAGTTTGGTCTAATGTGCTGATCACAGCGCCGTTTTTGAGCCCCTTGCGCCACCTGCAGGTTTTCTGCAGCAAAGTCCTGCACAGGCCCCAATGCCTCCTTCAACTTGGTAAAGTACTCACGTACAGGCATGGCTTCCGTATCCAGCTGTCCCTCCCAGGACTGTCTGAGCAGGTGCAGAATGCTCCTCAACTGGCACCCGAAAATCAACTCATTGGGAGAATATTTGGTACTTTCATTTACGGAGTCATTTATGGCAGCAACAAGAAAGGGCAGGACCCTGTCCCAGACCTTCCCACAGCCTAACACAAATTTGCGCAAAAGGTTTAGAATCGCCTAGTTCATTCATTCAACAAGTCCATGTGAAATGGGGTGGTGGGCGGAGCTATGAATCTTCTGAATCCCTGCCCACTCACACACTTTTGCCAATACTTTAGAAGTAAATTGTCCTCCTTGGTCTGACGTCAGAGTCTGAGGGTACCCCACGCATGAAAAAACTTCAATGAGGCTGTAGGCTTTGTTACAGTGTTGATAGATCTCAGGGGTATGGCATGCACATAACGTGAAGCCCGATCCGTGATTACCAGCACAAATCGCCTACCAGCTGGTGTCTTCTCCAGTGGTCCTAAAATATCCATGCATTGTTCCCTAAACGGTTCTTTTATAGCAACAAACTGGCCAAGTGGGGCTTTGGTTTCGTCTGCATTTTGCCCCACAAGTTGCCACACTTCACAGCCAGCTAGCCATGCCTGCACCTTTGCCCTCTGGCCAGGAAAATAAAACAACAGGGTCACTTTATCCAAAGTCAATCTTTCCCCAAGGTGGCCAGCAACAGGGCAATCATGTGCATAGCAAAGCACCAGCTTTTAGAACTTTTTAGGAACCACTAGCTGAACTTTCTTTTGCCAGTGGGGAGCTGAGCCTCACGGCCTATAGGCTTGGTACAGCAACTGGTCTTTGTAAAAAAAAAATCCAACCCGCCAGCCTGAGGTTGATTTACTAAGTCCCAGCATTTTTGCAGAGAGGTATCGGCTTGCACCTCAGCAACAAAATTCTTGCCTGCTCTGACTCCCTGGCAGGCAGTCTAAGATCATAGACACTTGGATTTCCCCCCCTCCTCCATTGCCTGGTTACCTGCAGCACCCTCTGCTTCAGTTCCTGCTTTTGCCTGGCTGCGGGTTAGCACTGTTAAAAGTCTCCCAAACACGTGATGGATCCACTTCATGGTTGGCCTCTTGGGCAGCTTTGTAAACAAGGCTACAGCCTGTAGCACATTGGGCATCTCCTCTTGGCCATCATCCCCAGTGTCCAGTTGTTGGTCTGATCTGCTTCATAAGGCCACTGGTTCAAAGTCATGGTCCCAACGCTCTTCGGCAGGCTCCAGGGGTCCCCCTTGCAGCAATTTCACACGGCCCCCTTGTGGTCTAGCAAAAGGGGAAGGCTTGCCAGCGCCAGAGGCTTGGCCCTGGTTGCACTCTTCTTTCTTTGCGAGATTGGCGCAAAGTCGGGCAGGGTGGCCCCGTTGCCCAAAATGGAAACAAATTATATTGGGAATATGCTGGAGTTGTTGGGGGATAGAGGTAGCCTGGGGTCCCTTCAGCGGTGGCTGGTTGCTACTCACAGCTGTATTGCCACTAGGGCGACATTGGGTCCACAGCTGCTGTTTCCTACCAGAATGGCCATGTTAGTCTCCCCCTACAGCTTGCCCTTTGTCTCCCAAGCTCTTCTTGTGCTCTCCAGAGGGGCTAACTTCTGAGCCTCGACTTAGCTCAGCCTGGATTTCGTCAGCCACACGAGCACAGTCCAGGGCGTTGGTCTTTTTTTGGGCTACCACCCATTTGTACACCTCCAGAGGGAGTTGAGTCCAGAACTGCTCCCTCAACATCACTTGAATCACTTGGTCCGCATGCTTGGCTTTTGCTGTTTCCATCCAAATGGCAAAAAGTCTCTCAGCCCTTGCCTGGAACTGGGTATAAGACTCATTGCTCTTGCGCCTAGCTCTCCAATAGCGTTGCCTGGCCACTTCCTGGGTCATAGCCAGCCTCTCTCTAGTCATTTGCTTAAACAGTTCATAAGAGTCAGCAGAGGCTTCTGGCATATCCGCCAGATGGGGGCTAGCACCGTGTCCATGGCAATGGCACACACAGTATCACAATAAGCAGTTAGCAGCACTCCTTGGTCTCAGCAAGCCTTTTCAAAAACCTGCAAAAACATGAGAGGGTCGGTGTCCTTTGTAAACTTGGGAAATAAGTTCTTATCATACAGCCTTCCAGGCCTCTGTGCCTCTCGAGCCTGGTCCCTTTGAAGCTGCATCTGCAGGGTCTGCTGTTGGGCACAAATCATCTGACACAGCTCATCAAGCAAAGGCGCAGCTGGAGCAGCCACTGCCACCTAACACAGTGGCTCCCGGCTCCCCCAGATCCCTGGGGTGCAGGCAATGGTCCAGCTCCTCTCACAGTCTTGCCACTAGCCAGTCCCCTCTGGCCAGGTACTGGAACAGACACTGCAGCCACCCTCTCTATCTGGGTAGTCACCACTCTTGGGGCAGGGATAGGGGCAAACTCTGGAAGGCGGGTCTCTACACTCACCCGCTGAGTCTCTTGGAGCACAGTGTTCTCAGCTAGCCAGGTAGTCGGTACTGGAGGTGGCAGTCCCCCAGGCCCCTGGTTCACTGTAGCTCCCAAGCCGGTTACTGACCCCATTGGCTTGCACAGTCTCATACTCTCTCCTCTCCAGCTCTTGAGTTGGTCTAAGCCGACAGGGTTCGGCTTCTCGGGCAAAAGCCCCAGTATCCTGATAGAAATCCAGCACTTGGCGCCGTCTCCGCTGCAGCTCCGCAATCTCAGCCTCCCACACTCTTGGTCCTTCAGGCTCTCGGGTGAGCGGTGGACGCCCCAACAATTGGCATCCCAAAGCAGTTTGTCCACGCTGCAAATCATCCAGGGTGGCATAGGTCGAGACAGGGCTGATGTGAAACAGAATCTGCAAAGGTGTGGCTCCCCCAAACTCTGCCAAAGTCACTGACGCTCTCCCCAACGGTGGAACTGAAGTCTCCAGGCTCAGCCCTCGGGAAGGCAGGTTTCCAGCCTCCACACCTTCCAAGTTCACCACAAACCTGGTCGGAGTGTCCAATAAATCAGAGGGGGATGCCATCACTCCCCTGCGAACCTAACGTACGCTCAACAGCCTATCTCAACAAAATAACAAACACTTGCTGAGTCTTGTAGTGCAATGCTCAAGTGCCGTCATTAACTCATTAGCCCAATTAGTCAGGGTACTGGTTGTGTGGGTTAGATCCCACCACTGCCACCATGTGACAACCAAGATGACCCTCCCTTAAGGGCCGTGGAATCCGTTTATTGCCTTTAGGGCAGGGGTGCCAAAACCCCGGCCCTGGGTCCACTTGCGGCCCTCAAGGCCTCTCAATGCGGCCCTCAGGGAGCGCCCAGTCTCCAATGAGTCTCTGGCCCTCTGGAGTTTTGCTGGAGCCCACACTGGCCCGACACAACCGCTCTCAGCGTGAGGGCAACTGTTTGACGTCTCACACGAGCTGTGGATGAGGGTTCCCTCTACTGCTTGTTGTTTCACATCTGTGATGCAGCAGCAAAGGAAAGGCTAGCCTTGCTTTGTGCAAGGCCTTTTATAGGCGTTGAGCCATTGCAAGTCCTTCATTCATTCATATAAGTTCCATCTTTAATATATTCGTTTATGTAAACTTATGTAAATTTATTCAAATTTTAAATGTAAATTAGTTCTTTGTCAGAGAGACCATGTGGCCCTCCTGCCAAAAACTTTGGACACCCCTGCTTTAGGGTAATCAAATGGCCATAAACCCATATAACCACCTAACACCCCTCAGGTCTTTCCAATTTCAGTCACCAACTGCTCTTTAACCTTAAGAGCTTCCAAGCCAGGTAGCCAGGTCAAATTTGGAGAACCCTCCCCTGAACCATGCTCCAGCCTGAGCCCCCTTGGACTCAGCTTGAATCCAGGAGCAGGCTCCTAGTACTGGGTCTCCAGGTTCCACCCAGTAACACTGGATTAACTCCCACAACCAGTCCCCTTTGCTTCACCAGTCCTAATAATCCAGTCAGTTGTAACAGATAGGATTTATTGTATATAGATTTAAAGAATAGTTATACAGACAGCACTGCATTCAGAATTTAGAATAGAGCATATCAATACAATACAATACTCAGCACTAATAAAACAATAAAGAGATAGCTCCTAACTAACTATCACTCACCAAAGTCTTAGATTTCCAAAGCCCAATCTAACCCATCCTTGCTGCAGTTAAGGTGGGTCCTTCTTGCCAGAATGGTCAAAGCTCAAGCCCCTTTAGCCAGAGGCAAAGCTAGAACAAAGGAAAGCTCTTTTCTTTCACCTTTATAGGTCTCCTGACCCATCCACCAATCAGAACTCAGTTCCAGCCAAACATTCTAGGGGTGGACATGCCACAAGCCTTCTTACTCATGGTGGAATCCCCCCTCCCAACCTGAGAAGTTCACAGCTGTACCTTGTTGTTAAACAAGTTGGCCTTGAAGCCCAATTGGTAGTTTGGTACAGTATCTGAAAGCCCTGTGAAGCAGCCTCCTCCACAGTTCTTTCAGACCTAGTATGCACTAATTAGAAGTTGGTGATAGCTGGGGCCTTGCACTCGGGCCTAGTACCATGGCTACAAGCAGAAACTTTCCTTGTTCAGATGTTACCTGGTCCTCAATATTCACTTTTCTGTCACATTAAGTGTATGAGAGTCAGCAGAATTAACTGTTGCAGAGGTCAGTTACAGAAGTCAGAAACAGAGGACTGAAAACGAAACTCATCAATCCTCAAAATTTTAGTCGTTGAACTTTAATTCTTGTTTTTAAATGATTAAATATATCCTTAAACTGATGGTGCGACTTGACAATTTCAGTGCCTTATCAGTGTGCTGTGAGATGAAAAAGCTTGCAGATTGCTGCCTTAAGTAGTAAAATGTACAATTCTCAAAAAACACACAATTCAATTTTATGAATCAAGTAAAGATTAAATGTTCATGAGAGTAAGAGGAAAACTTAGTGCCACTTCTTACCATATATTCAGAGTTCCACTACAGACACTCAAGTACAGAAAAATACAACCACTTTGCATCAACCATTAGAGTCACACATGCTTCACAGAAGTGCAGACAAGAAAAGATCAAGCCCCACTTGTTTCACTGAAAAACTAAAATCCTGCACTTAAAAAATGGGTACACTTACAATTTTCAACTGGTCAGGGTCTATGCATCTTACTGCTATGGTGCCACTACGTTCCATTTCCCCAGATCTTTAATTGCAGGAAGCTCAATCTATTCAAGCATGACACACAAATACAATAGTATTCCAGTGACACTCATGTGGGTAGGTAAATTTAACAGAAAAAACCAAACCAAATTAGATCTGTTTCACACAACATTTCTTCTTGACTACTGGCAAGTCAGAGAACTACCCAAGAAGTATTTAAGCTTTGTTACCAACTTCCCCTAAGCAGGTCATCAGTTCTATGAAGTCAGTTAACATAGGGCACAATCCTAACCTCTTATGTCAGTGCTTTCCAGCTTTCCAGCACTGACATAAGGGCAATGCAGCTCCGAGGTAAGGGAACAAACAGGAGGCCTCCATGAGTGACACCCAACTGCAGGATGCAGCACATGTCCCATTGCCACCGCTATGCAAGTGCTGGAGAGCACTGACATAAGGGGTTAGGATTGCGCCCATAGTCAGTTAATCTTTCCAATAAACACATCATTTGTCATTATTATAAATACAGTAAATGCAGCACTGCAGAAACCTGAATTTGCAAAATTCACTTTTAAAAGAATGAAGAGAAGCAACTAGAAGAACTGAAATGTATCTTTGGAGCAGCTTTTGTACAAAAAAATTCTACATATACACCACACACACACACACACCACATAATGAGTGTGCTATAATACCTGGCAGGGCTACTTTCCCTTGGGTTTTATTTGCTTCCAGGATGCCCAATATGATCCATCAAAAATGGTGGATAATGAAATCTTTGTCCCCCAAACTGAGATTGTTTAAATGAACAACCATCCTTTTAGATTTTCTAAACTCTTTGGAGATAAAGAACAACAAGCCCTTGATGTTACTCTATCCTTGGTGGATACATAACTCTTACACATACAGTATTAATCTCTTCTCCCCCCCCCTCCCTCGATAATAGCCACCACGAACACTAACTTATGTGTCTTCAACATTAAGCAGACATCCCAAGATGGGGTTAGGAAAGTGACCTTCTACAAGCAGGTGTCATGCTGAGTGCGAATGCTTCAGCGGTGGAATAAGAGAGATACTAGAATTCTGCCTTGTAGGAAGACTCACTTAGCTGCCACTTGGGCTTGAAGCCACCTTGTCCCCTGGCCATCCTTTGGAGATCCAAAAGGAACATTGTCTCTCAAGGGTTGATCCTCAAGAGCCTCCTTCTTCACTTTTTTTTTTTTTTACACCAGAATGGGTTCCAAAGATTCTTCTAATAGTGCATCCTGAAAAAGAAGCTTACTTGAGAACAGGATCCACATTCCAATGCCCCGACCATGCTTTCCACCTTGCCACCCACCTCCATGGCCCTGGCAGAGAACTGGACAATACAAGCAAGCCTGTAAGGAAGGTTACCGACAATGCAATTTTTATGCAGGTCATACTTTCTTTGTACACGCTGGACTTAGCCAAGGTCAGGTTCTGGGACCAAAGAAAGCTATTCCTGGAAAGGAGAGAGCCACTGAGGCCTTCATTGCAGCAGGAAGTGGCCTTGAACACTTGCAAGGCTGATTTTCGATCTGGCCATAACCTCGGGCAGAAATACCTACTCGCATTTTATCCAGTACGAGTAGGATGAAAGAAAATTGAGTGATTTTCTAAAGTCATTGAGGTATTTGTGGTCAAGGGAAGGTAAATAACACCTCTCAAATGTCTTGAGCAAGCTAACTATACTGTTTCTTCATTCATTGCTTGCTTCCTCTAAAGAATTGTTTCCCAACTTTTCAGAGACCCTAGAGCAGCCATTTTCAACCACTGTGCCATGGCACACTGGTGTGCTGCGACTGGTCTGCAAAGTGTGCTGTGGGAGTTTGGGGGAGGGTCATTTAGTAGTAGGGCCATTGGGAAATGGGGGCCCCCCATAAGGAGCATGGTGTGCCTTGTCAATTGTCAAAAAACTGATGGTGTGCCTTGACAATTTTAGTACCTTGTCAAGGTGCCACAAGACAAAAAAGGTTGAAAATCACTGCCCTAGAAACTACTGCCTGACTTATAAATGCCAAGGAGTATGGCTCAAATGGTGATTGGGCAGCAGAACTACCCCCTCCTCAACCAGCAGCTTGTTTAACCCTTGATGCACACTGCCTAATCTACCCTGTCAGTTTTGCAAACCACCAAAAATTAGGTCATGACCCACTGGTGGTTCCTGGACCCCACAGTTTGGAAACCACTGCTTTAAAGGAATGTGTTTTTTTTCTGAGTAACCTGAAATCTGTAAACCTCAAACCAATCAAGCTAAATATCTGGATTTATAGTAACGCAAGCCCACTGACTTCAAAACAAGTGCTTAATTCATTTATGAATTGACTCATTATCAAACAACCAACAAACTTACTTCAGTTTGTACTTAGTCACTGGAAGATGATTGCTTTTGTTTCCAGATCTGCTACAGGGCATCTTACGGGCAAAATACATTAAATGTGAATCCTTCTGAATTATTTCCTTCCATCAGAGAAAATGCACGTGAAAGATTTACAGAAGTGAATGCCATGAAGTACCATAGACATGTAGCTTGTGGTAGCTATAAATAAAGCTCTTCTTTTTCACCAAGCATTACCTTAAAATTCTTGACAATATGCTGAAGGGTAAAACATCCATTTCAGGCACTTGTATACGAAGTACTCACTGGTTCACCGTCGGAAACTAGGAATTATGGGCAGAAAAAAATTTTGTTTTGTGGGTAAGGGACATCCAGCTCAATCATGAGGGCGACTGAAGCAGCTGCATTGAATGGTAGGTTGGAGGATGTAGTGCCAGTGAAGGACACCCCACCCCCCACATCTACTTCTGGCCCACAGCCCATCCAGCTGCTTCAGCTGGAAGTTTGATTTTGTTTGCCAAGATCAAGTGAGAGGAGTGGGCAGTGGAAACACACCTCTTCCTCCAATGCCACTACCACAAAAAACTGCACTTCAGGAACTGCACTTCAGGAGAAAGAAGCAAGATGCCATGCCAAATCCTGTTACTATCACACTGCTCGCATAACAGATCAAAACAGGATCACTCCGCCTCCCCCACATCCTTCTTGCCCAACCAATAAAAAAGCCAGTTGGGCAAAATGGAACTCCAACTCCTACTTCTTCTCTCCCAGTTGCATTCAAACAGGCTGGACAGAGCAAGCTGGGATTAGAGACTTCTTTTGCACCATTATAACCCTTTTTTGGCTAGGATTGAGCATCTGCCAACAGGATTCTTCCTGGCCAGAGCCATGAGAATGAGAAGGGGGGAAAAGGGATGGGCGCCTATGTGACAGCCAGAAGAGACTCATGTGATATCTTCCCTTGCCAGGGTGGGGATAGAGAAATGTTACAAGCCCAGCTCTGCCTCACCTCCAACATAAGTCTGCCACAACTTCCCCCCACCCCGCTTTCTCTCCCATCCACTCTGCATGCTTTGCTCCCCTAGCATTGAGAGGAAAACGTTAACTTGCATGCTAACTCTACAGTCATAAGGGCACCCCATTCCCCAGTGCTGTGACTACCTGATGTTGGTGAGTACCAAACTTATGATGGGTAAAAGGAAAGGAGGTTTGGAGATTTGCCACTGCCATCCCAGTCACTTTTGGTAGGCCTCACTTAAAACAACTTTACTCCCAACTGTATGCAACTGTAGCCTTGGGGCCCCAGATCAATCCACCATCTGTGCTACAGGCACACAAAGAGACTTTATTTAGAAAAGGTGCAGGGACTCCAGCTTACTTAAAAGTTCCTTTTCTTCCATCACCACTCCTTCCCTCTCCCATGAGCACAGTCAAACTATAATCACACACTGGTGAAGAAGAGACACTTGAGATATTCATAAGCACCAGAGCTCTGCCCTGGCATTAAAACAAGTCCTATAATTTTGTTTAGGATCAATATGGCTGCCTTTCTCCAGGGACATTTTCACTGCTAAATTCAAATGCTCTCAAAACTAATATTTTTACTCTGCAGAAGAAAATGTGTAAACTATACATAGTGGGATATATGGAACTCCAGGATTCTAAAGAGGCCAAATGAGCAATTATTTATGGAGCCATTAAGCTAACTTTGAGGCTTGCTAAAAGCCTTAGGATCTGTATTTTCTACTTGGACCACCTTGAACTCAGACTGCAATAAATAATAATTTTATAGATTGCTCAAATTCATTAGAAGCTGTATAAACAAAAAAGGGGAGATAACCTCCAAGTACATTAGCTTTAAGTTGGGCCACAAATTTCTTGTAGATCCCATCATAACGACCAAAATGAATCTATTCTACAATCCCAACACACACTAAGGAGTAAGGATCACTGAACGTGATATTCATGGGTAAAAAAGGCCCAGTTTCCTTGATCTGTAGTTGTTTGCAATTCTGTCAAGCAAGTTTAATAAGCAAGTTAGTAAAAATGTTAGCAGACTAATATCTTTTGCAGGCTTAATTACACAGCTGACTGAAGGCCTATTAAAACCAGGATTCAAATTCTTAGATGCAAATTGACCGAATTTTAAAACGATGACATGATACCAGTAAATAGTTCAAATTCCAACTCCACTACAAACTCATCAGTTATTCTCAAGTAAGATAGTTATCTCCAAGCCTCAGCTCACACTTACAATAGGAGGATAACACTAAACTGCATTATAGGATTATTTGGGGAATTATTGAAAGGTACTGTACATATTTTGACTCAAAAAGCACTATGAATAAGAAGTGCTTCAACAACAAACATATTTTTAGCATGAAGAACTCTATCCAAAACTTTTGCTATACAAGAAGTTCAATGGATTAAAAAACTTAACACTTCTCTCTCTGTTAAGCAGATAGACGTTTTGTTTACAGTTGCAAGTATGGCCACCTGATAACTTTTGCCAACATGATGCTTTTGCCAAGTGTTCCTGATTAGTCTCAGAAATTTGATAAAATTGGACAAAACTAAACTCTGTACCACTGCCCAAAGAATGTCTCCTTTTCAGAAGTGGGAGCACGCAACAACATCAATCCACTAACTAACCATTTCAGCAGGCAAAGCGATGACACGTCAGAAAGTAATATAACCACAATAACTTAACAGTCTTTTGAGCTTATGGGCAATACTGAACTGAAATACTACATTTGTAAATACTACTTGTAGGGTAACTAAATAAGTAACGGTCACAAAAAAACCTCAGCAGTTTTTTTTATCAATACAGTTTCTGTATCAATGATAAAGTAATACAGTCTACTTTCAAAAGATTATATTATGAAATATGAGAAGTGTCATGTCAAAGGCACAATGGAATTTATTTACTTTTTGCATCAATACACACATTACAGCTGCAATTCTACACACACTTATTTGTGTGTAAGAAATCAGTAGGATTTTTTTCCCCATAAACCTTTATTGGCATTAAAAACAATAAACAATAAATAACAGTACAGTAGCCATCACAGAATCTGTGTTGCCGGAAGGGAAAATCACAACAAGAGAATGATAAGAATGGAAAGTATAAGAAGTAAGGGGGGGGAAATAGGCTCAAGGTGGGGGTTTCCGTTTAATAACGGCAGAAAGAAATTCTGCTACTGCGTTGGTGATGACCGCAGAGTTGTCGCTCAGAAGGACAAATAAAGGGTCAGTAAAAGTGTCAGAAAAGGAGGTCAGCAAGGGTTCCAAATGAATATCCCGAAGAGATTGGTGGGCCGGAAAACAGAGTAGTATATGTTCCACTGTGTCCGGTTCTAAAAAACAAAAAGGACATAATCTGCGGTCTCGTGGGATATTGGAGAATCTGCCAGAATGAACAGCTGAGGGGAAGATATTAAATCTCACGAGCATAAACGCTCTCCTTTTAATAGGGTTAATCAAATTACTAAAATAATTGAAGGGGCGACCGAGAGAGGGAAGGAGACCAAAAAATTGGGGAGAACAGGTAGGGTTAAGATTGGTTCGCAGCCTCTATCCAAATAGGGGCACCGTACAGCAACTGAGAGAGAATTTTAGTTTTGAAACTGTGAAGGGCGGTGGGGACATACTGGTTGCCGCTAGAGTAATGGAAAAGGGCAACCGCATTTAGGTGAAGTGAAGATAAAGAAATGGCAGATTTCCTGTGAGGGAGCCAGCTATGGCGGAAGTGAAAGGTAATCCCCAGATATTTAAAAGTTGGAACTTGCTGAAAGGAGAGATTACCTATCTTCCAGGGGAGCAGGGCCCAAGATTTAGCAAAGACCAAGATTTTGGTTTTTTCAGAATTATTAAATCGTTAGATAAACAGTAATCTTGGAAAGAGGACAGTGAATGACGTAGGCCAGATCTTGTGACAGACAAAAGGACTGCGTCATCTGTGTAAAGCAGAATAGAAAGGGGAACACCGTTAAGGGAAGGGGGGAATTCTGATAACTAGATAGAAAAGGGGTAGATCTGCCAAAAATAAATTAAAAAGGAGAGGAGCGAGTATACAGCCTTGGCAAACTCCTTTGTTAATGGAAATTTGGTTGGATGTGATGCCCAGGCCATTAAGGCGGACCTTACAGGAATTCTTTTCTTCTTTAGTAGAAGAATTAAAACTCTATTAAATCTTTCTTTAAAGGACTTTAAATTCTTTAAAGGAATTTCTATCCCCCAGCTAGCCAGCTTATTCCACAACATGGCCCCGTTAATAGAGTCAAACACTCCGCGGAGATCTATAAAGGCCGCAAAGAGTTTGGCACCATGGTGGACAGAATACTTCTTGGCCAAATAGGAAAGCAAGAAAGCATGGTCAACAGTGGAAGCACCAGGATGGAAACCAATTTGCTCTCTACCCGGTAGGGCATTAGAGGAAGCCCAAGATGATAGTCTCGTAAGTAGATGTTTAGAGTAAAGCCTCCCTATAAAGGAGACAAGGCTAATTGGTCTGTAATTACCCGGGACAGAAGGGTCGCCTTTCTTGAAATTAGGGACAATAGTAGAGGAAAGCCAGGAGTCTGGAAAGAGACCAGTTTGATTAATTAAGGTAAAAAGATTAGATAGAGGTTCCAACCACCAAGAAGGGTTGCTAGTTAAAATTTCGCTCAGGATGTTATCAGGGCCGGGAGCTTTCCCAGGTTTCAGGGTGTCAATCAGCGCTACCACTTAATCTGGGGTGACGGGTGGCCATTCCGGGAGATTTAAGGGAGTAAGAATAGAAGGTTCACAAGGATCGGTGACAGAAAAGATTCCCGAAAAATGGACCACCCAGGCAGATGGAGAGATAGGGGAAGGGACATTACTAAAAGGAGGCAAAATGGTAATAATAATAATAATAATAATACAGGTATTTATATACCGCCTTTCTTGGTTTTTATTCAAGGCGGTTTACACAGGCAGGCTATTTAAATCCCCATAGGGATTTTTACAATTGAAAGAAGGTTCTATCTTTCAAGAACCACAACATTCAGATGTTTCTTTCTGATCTGGTTTCACATTCTAGCCTCCATCCTCCCACGCGCAGAGCAGATGGAATAACCCGGCTCAGCTTGTCAGCTGCTTCAAGGTTGCACGGTGCCGGTGGCCTCGAACTGGAGAACTTGTGGATGTTATCTTCAGGCAAATGGAGGCTCTACCCTCTAGACCAGACCTCCTGCCCTGGTACGGGTAACTAGAGACCAAAAGGCTTTATGATTATTGGATGAAATTGCATCATAAAGTTGTCGCCAATTATGCTGGGCAAAAGAGTGTTTTTTTAATCCAAGAGGATTTGACAACACTTCCTCAGATGGAAATAAGATCTTAGATAAGTAGGGGAGGGGTTATGACGTGCTAAAAGAAAAGACTGCCTAACTCGAGTCTTGGCTAACCAGCACTCCGAATCAAACCAAGTGGGGGCACGGTTATCGGAGTGAGAAGGAAGAGAGGCTCTAAGAAACTGGATTAATGATTCAGAGAGGGAGTCATAGATTGAGATAGCTGTAGAAGGCGAGTCTGTCTCTGCCAGTATACGGCTTAGATTAATAGACTCTTCCAGTCTGGTCCAGTGGTAGTAAGCATTCTCTACCCTAGAGGAACATTTAAGACGGGGTGAAAACTGTGGTGAAAGTTTCTTGGGCAAAATCATAAAGAAGGGTGGGGCAAGGGATAATTGAATGGGCAGATGGTCACTGTCAGAACGAGGGTTAACAAAAAAATCAGAGAAAAGTGGAAGAAGAGCCAGAGAGGCAAGTGCATAATCTATAACACTTGTCCCCCTTGGTGCGAAGTGGGTAAATTCGCCCGGGATATCCCTTCCGGTCAAACCGTTAAGGATTACTAAGTTAAGCTCAGGGCATAAATCAATAAGGTGGGGGGCATAGCTACTGATAACAAGATCTTCAGAAGACCTAGGGCCCTGGAACCAAGGGGGGATTTGTTCATCTAGGTCCCAATTCATGAAGTGGGCCAGGGCAAGATTATTTGGACCCAGTCTAGTATTAAGGTTACCCATAATTAGAAGAAAAGCTGTAGACATAGAGGCCAAGTATTTCCCAGCAGAGGTCTTGGCCTCATTCCAAAAGACATGAGGGGAGGGGTCAGAGGGAGGAATATATATATTAAGCATTACAATCTTAAACTCCTTACATTGAAATAAGAAGGCTTGAAAGAACCGAGATTGAGAAGGAAGAGGGGATAAAGAGAACCGAGAGGAGGAGCTATTCAAGCAACATAGGCCTACACGGGGGCGACACATCTGCTTGCATTTAAAAGCTGGGAGGTGGTGAGAAGTGAACCCAGGGATAGTTGGCGGAGTCAGGGACCAAGTCTCTTGCAGAAAAATAATATCAAAGAGAGACAAATAGTTGGTAAAGTCTTGATCGAATTTCTTTCTCTCCCAGCCCGCTATGTTCCATGACACCAACTTGAGTGTAGAAGTCAAGTTTGAGGAGGTCTGGGAAGTATCTGGTAGTCAACAAGTAGGGTCAGTGATAGTTGTACAATTGATAGAACCGGGAGAAATTCTTTCCATTGCAAAGGGGTGTGCTCTTGCAAGGGTTTCAGCTGGCAATGGGGAAGAAGGATTGGCAAAAGTAGGTGACTGGCTAAAGACTGGGGGCATCAAAAAAGTCTCCATAGGAATAGGCAATCTTCCCCCCTCAGAGCATCCCTTTATCCCCCACTTGTATTGTGGATAGACGCTTCCAAGGTGGCTCCTTTTTTCTTGTTGATGCCTCAACTCAACTCGAACCCCCCTTGAAATATGACCTCAGTACGATTTCTAAGCAAGCATAAATTGGATTCAGTTAAAAGTCCTTCATAAAATCATTCTAAAAGCCCACAAATTGACTTCTAGAATTTATTATAAAGCAAGCCAGAATTAATATTCGAAGTAGGAAGTTAATAAAAATGTTCCAGTGCAGTCAAAGCAT
The DNA here is from genome assembly GCF_035046505.1 of Tiliqua scincoides. NCBI lineage: Eukaryota > Metazoa > Chordata > Lepidosauria > Squamata > Scincidae > Tiliqua > Tiliqua scincoides. Next base: position 172,351,534 of record NC_089823.1, read on the forward strand.
CTATATTGCTACTCTGCTTTTAAAAAAATGCAATTACATTGACTGACCCACTTTTCCTTACAAAACTTATCACTAGTTTTACTTGGTTACCTTCACTGATGTGCTCAAAGTCTGCATATATGTGCATATTAGAAACTTTCAATCTAAATCTCAAACATTTCATTACTATATCCTGTTGTACATGAATGAATGAAATCTTTAGTGCCTCTGGATATAAATAGAACCAAAGAAAGTATAAGATACGGCAATACATTTTTCCATGCTTAAACCACTGAAATTCCTTGAAAAAGGCTGATGCAAACTGACCAGTTTTTTTTTTGTAGCAGTAAGTGGTGTAACTGCAACACAGAAGTTCATTCTATCCAAAATTCACAATACAGGAGGCTCCCCATATCTGCAAATCCCATATTCGCAGATCAAGTCTGGGTTGTTCCCCCCCCCCAAGTGCTCCCTCTTATAAGGCATTTAAAACATCATTTCCAGTTTCTCCATGAAAATGGAAGTCATGTGTTTGGAGCTCTAAAACAGTCTGAATCTGGCAGAGGCTGGGAACGAGCTCTGCTCTCCTTGCTTCCAGGGGGGCAGTCGCCCCCCGAAAGTGGGGGTGGGCGTTTGCCCTTGTCTGTAATTTCAGTTATCCACGGGGTTCCAGAATGGAACCCCCGCAGATAAGGGGGCACACCTGTATTAAAATTACTAAACAAGTTAGCTGCTAAAAATCATGATCTTATCAAATTTTTCAGAAATGTTTCCTCAGAAGCTGAGGAAACCCATATCAGGCTCCAAGAGCCAGGATTTGCCGGCAGCCAGGGCTGCCATCCCCATCTCCCCTCCTGGGCCTAAACAGCCCCTGACCCACCCTCCCCCAGAACAGAAAGAGCTTTCCACTTGGACAAAGATTCCTTCTGTAAGTAGAACACTCCCTCCATTCACAGAGGAAGTTCCCAACCATGGAAGTGCTAGGTGGGATGCCATCCATTCATTATTTTTAACTGTACAGTTCCAAGCATTCTCCGGAACCACTCATTAATAGCTAAAGGAACTGCATGTTTGAATGTAACATTCTCTACATGTTCTTAAAGACAGTCAAAAACTGCAGGCATATCATTATATGAGCTTTCATAGTTAAGAGCCAGCTTCAAACAAAAAAATGAAGAGAAAATTGTAATGTGTTTGAAAATTTTAAAAAAGCAAAGTTTCCAGTCAACTGATACCACAAGGTGATGATCACATGTCATTCTAAACTGCATTATTTTAATTTATTTCATAACCAATATATTTGGGTTCATCAAGTATTTTAACAGGTGCTTCAACAATCAACTACTACATTTTGAAACACAAGTTTTCCATTCATTAGTTTGTCTTTCATTCGCAGATCTCATTACTACCAGCTCCAAGCAACGGAGGTTAGACTACTCACATTTTTGTAACCCTTGTTCCAGACTAATAATTTAAAAACTCATCAGAACACTACCACTAGGAATGGTAGAAGGCTAAGAGTCTAACAATTTGGCAGAACCAACAGCAACAAATATAATTCTACTTTTATATAATCAGAGGATAATGATGCAGCATAACCAAAATGGCCTGGCAGCGTCTGCTATAGGTTAGTGCTGAAAAAGAGCCAAATGGAAGTATACCCCGTCTGTGCCAAATAAATTGGAAACATTTCACAGAATGGCCCAAATTAAAAATATAGAAAGGTATTAAATATGGGAAACTAGCCAATTTTAGGAGGGGTGGAAGATAGAATTATAGGAAACACACACACACACACACACACACACACACACACACACACACACACACACACACAGTGTGACTACCTAGATTTGTCCACCAAGAATCAGATTCAGGTGTTTCATCAATATTAGTCATTTCACAACAACTAGTGCAGAGAATGATCCTGATCAGGTCATATGGTGAGCTCTGCACAAACTGTAAACAAGTGAAAAAATGTAGTGGGGCTGCTGAGCCCCCTCCTTTCCACAAGACCAGCCACTACAAAAACTGACATGAAACTATATTCAGCTGTATACTGTACTATAAAGCAACACAAGGAGATGAACTTAAAGAAAACCAAACTAGAGCCCAGTATATATTGTATGTAGAAGCAGTTGCATTTATTCCAGTAATTCATTCCTCAGACACAAAAGTTAATATTTACTGCTCAACATCATACCATAAAAAATTCTGCATTTTCTCCTAAAAATGGATGGTATTGAAGTTAATATCTTAGCCTTCACATTAATGTGTGTACAATTAGATTACTAATAATATACAGTACAGTAATCAGACGTTTCCTTACAATATGCATTCTTTTTTTCTAATGAACACTCAGTGACAAGTATCAATGGTTACAGCAACATTTTTATTCTAGCACAGCAGGTTCAAATAAACTGCTACCTCTGAGTCAACATATATTTCTTGGGTTGATTAAACTTCTTCCGCCATTAACACATTCTAGAACTTTATAGTAACAAAGCAGAAGACTAGTAATGGGAAAAAATGTGGACACAAAGACTACATTGTTTATTTCTGTTTCTCTCTGTGCTAGAACTTGTTTTTATTCTTTTCCCCCAAGGGCTCCTTCTCCATTACTTTTTTGTCCCAGGAGATCTTTGTACAATTTGAAGACAGTAGTACAGGGCCTAATCTTAAACAGGTTATGGAAGTGCTTCTCCCAATTTAAAAAAACTGAGGGGAAAAGAAATTGCAGACAGGATATAATTATTTTCCCTTTAAAAGCGTATTTCCCAAAAAAGGAATTTTGTGTAATTCAGAACACCTGATAAACCACATTACTTCACTGACAAATTTTTGTTTTGCTGAACCAACACAATCTGATTTTTATCTATTCCAGGAATAACAACCATTACTCACAGCTGAACTTCAGTTTATAGTTCATGCCAACACCACCAAAAACAGTTAACTTGTGATATACGATGAATGCATGAAGTCTAATATTCTACTACAGACTATTAAGTTATGACAAAGATTCGCAAATATGGTACTGACTTCAGTATATTCAGGACAACAAACTTCTCCCCTCACCCCTATAAATCCAAAAACTCTATCAGGTAATAAAATGTGCAAGTAAAATGCCAAGAAGTTTCAGGAAGGGTTGTCTGAACTCTCACCTTGACAAAATATGTTGACACACGTGCGTATCGATTACATAACACAAAAGTCCTCCAACCTCAGTAAATTATAATATGTAGTGCTTAACATGGCACTATAAAGCAAATATGGAGAACCATACAGTTACCTACATACATCAAGTTGAGCTTATGACCTATTTTTCTTCATCCCATCCTAAGGAAAGTGCCATTTGAAACTCAGATTTAAAAGAAGTTTATGCTTTGACAGAATGGAGCGCTATTCAAAATAACTGTAGTTCATTAGCAATGATTGAAATGATTTAGAATTACACTCTCTCCTTAAATGGTAAAGAAAAGTGCCTGCTATCCCAGCACATCAGGAATGAGACATACCAATACATCTGTTTCACCCTTCTCATAATGACAGGCAAGAAGAATTCGCTCTTCCTCATAAATAATGTTCTCATATCACTATAACCCAGGGGTTCCTAAAGTATGCGTCATGACACTTTAGAGTAGTGATTTCAACTACTGTGCTGTGGCACACTGGTGTGCTGAGGATGGTCCGCAGGTGCGCCGTGGGACTTTGGAGATGATCGTTTAGGAGATTAGTAGGGCAATTGGGGAATTTAAGCCCCGTACCAGCAGCATGCTGTGCCTTGTCAGTGTGCTGTGAGATGAAAAAGGTTGAAAATCACTGTCTTACAGCATCAAGGCACACCCTCAGGGGCACAGTGGGATGTTCCCAGTGGTGCCTCCAACCTGTTGTCCTAGGCGCCACCATCTTGGATCTCATGAAATCTTGCAAGATTTGGAAACCATCAATTAGGATCACACAAAATCTCACAAGATCCAAGAAAGAAGAGGATGCGGGGGCACTGTGACCCTGGCAAGTTTGGGAACCACTGCTTTAACCAGTACTAGTTTAATACCTGCAGTAGAGTGTAGCAGTTAAGCTACAACACCACTACTCTGAATATGTACTATGACACTCCAATATATAAACAATAATGAAAATACATATTTCTACAAGCAGCACAAATGCAAGGAATATTTGGCCAAGCTCCACTGGCACCAATTCAACAGACGTCAGTAAGAAATATCTTTACCATGCATATTTCAGTATGAAATAGGTTTTTAAAAAAACAAAAACCAAGTCTCTCAAAATAGCTATTTTAGGGCAAGGTGTCTGTAAGAAGAAAACATTAACATGGGAACATTTAACATTCCACCACTTAAATCAGAACTGAGACCTTTCCTCAAGTCTTTATCCATTAGTCAAGCAAGCTCTAGTATAAGAACAAGTACTAAACATAGCTCTTTATTGTTTCTACAACAATGTGAGCTTCTTGAGCAAGGTACGTTTCCGCTAAGGAACTAACCAAGTAATAGCCTACCTAAGCCTTTGATAGCCAACAGCCTTGCTAAGAGACCTCACCAAAGCTTACTTATGCATGATAGCATATTACATAGACCCATATACTTCCTAGCCCAAAGAAGCAGGAATGGATCAAAGAGTGAAGGCTAAACCATTCAAACATTCCAATCAGGAAGTGAAGTTCTCTGTTCCTTGCTTTTCAAAAAGTAAGAATAATTGGGATAGAGCAGGGACTACCCTGCAGGGGCACCTATGCTCTGGAATTCTCTGCCAAACTTCCTTTCTGTGTTTTTCACCAATAGGTGAACTTGCTGCTTTTATCAACAGTTAGGAAAGAATCAACAGCAGTGTTAAAAAATTCTTTTTCTATTTTTTTTACTGAAACTTTATACATTTTAAATAGGGCATTTTGTATTTTTAGCAGTTTTAACCATATTACTGATATTTTGTATGTTTTTAAACACGAATAAAAACTTCATGAAATATGCATAAAGCTACTTACAACACAAACCTATGCATGCTTACTTATAAGTAAAGCCCACTACATTCAGCATGATTTACTCTCTCGTTAAGAGCCAATCCTATCCTTTTCACCACCCATCAATGCAGCAGCACAAAAATGCAGCATCTGCTGCATTCTATGCTGGGGGACAGTTGCAGAGTTTTCCCTCTAGGTAAGGAACAAGCTTTCCTTACCCAGAGTTAAGCCTATGTGGCATGAAGGGGTCTCCTTGGATCTGCAACACTATTTTGGTGGCACAGGTCCACACTGACCAGCATCACAAGAGCAGACCCTGGAAGGGAGTTAGAATACTGGTGGCGCTGGTGCTGCCAATTCAGTGCCCTTCTGGGACCCGATCTGCCCATCTCCTGCTCCCTCCCAGCCCCATTTTGCTCCTCACCCCATTCTGCCCTTCCATCACCCCCTCCTGCCTGTTAAGATGACTTACCCAAGTCATCCAGCAGCAAGAGATGCATCATCACTGACAGGAAGGCGCAGGCAAAGTCATGCACTATTGGAATGCCTTTTGTGAATGCCTGATGGCAGTCAGTGCCATCAGAGAGAAGGAACAAACATTGCATGGATCGCTGTGGTAAATATAAACTTGGGCTGTAAGTGTGTTTAGGTCACATCTTAAACATGCATCCATCTACATGCATAATCAATTAATCTCCAGGCAGAGGGTTACAAATCAATAAACACATATAACTTGAGAAGCCTATTTCTGATATGCATGAAGAGTGACTTCTGTAACTCTACCACTATTTCCCTAGGAGACTTCCAAGTAGCTTTTAGTGAAATTCAGAACCATCTCTACAAAGTTCAAAAATGAGGGGAAAAAAGAAAAACTTCTCTTGAATTAGTACTTTGCAGAACCAAATGAAAGTATTAGCATTTACACTTGGCTGCAATAATGCAGATGTTTTATAGCCACACAAACAGAAATGACAATACATGTATCTATATCCTGTTATTCAATAGGATACAACTTGTCTTCAAAGTGGCTCCTGTATGATTTGCCAGAAAAATATGACTGAAAGCATAAGCAGGGTATATGTGACAGGAAGAACTGCCAATTAGTGTCATCTTTCATGAGTTCTAGAAAAGGAATCTCTTGGTCATACTAAAGACCTATGCGATTACAGAGGAGCTACATAGCTCCTTGATACACTTATCAAGAACAGTATTTATGTTCATTGGAACTTGCTGTCACTCACCACCCTACATGACTATAAGGAAAAGAAAAAAATGTACAAAGTGTTAAAGAAGAGAAGCAAGAGGAAAAGAAGATTTTGCAACATACACAGCACTAGAAAAACTGCAATTCACAGAAGGAGAGGGTTAACTGCAGTCCTCCAGGTGTTTACAAAGTGCTTTGAATGACCTCCAAAAAAAGGCTTGTTTGGCCATCAAAATATCTGCTGCAGTGTAGAGAGACTCTTAGGAAACTGTTTTAAATTAATACAATTTCCAATAAAGGTCTGATGCACAGAGTATGATCAAGTCAAAGATGCAGTCTCGTAGTTAGATGTGCTATTGTAGAGAGGGATGAAAATTTGCTCTATTGAACTATACTGGTACAATGCAGAGCCAATTCCACTTTACAGAAAGATCTGAAGGATTTAGCATCTATACTGTAAAAATGCCATATTTATGACAAGTCACTTTGTAACTGAGGTAGTAAGACACAGAGTATAGCGTATGAATAATGAGGAAGAGGGGTGGAAAGCAGAAGAGGTATGACCTCACTATAGTAAGATGTAGGTACTGCAGCACTAGATGTGGATCGACACAAGCACAGGAAATCTCTCCCAGCTGCTTATGCCAATTTTTTTTAACAGCTTTCATATAGCAATACAAACGTACTATGTGTACAAAACCCCGATCTAAATGCTGATACTACTATTTACGGCATCAAGTTCTCCTTCTCAAACTGAGATATTATCAATGTAGACCAGAGTGCCTATCAGGCAGCTCACAGGTAAGAGGGAAAAAAGCAAAACAAGAGTTACAATAGGTGGGAGTTTCCCCAAAGCTTTGGAGGCCAGTGATTCAGTAGACATTTCATACAGCGCAAGCCCTTCCAACTACAGAGAGCCAACTATTGCAGATTGCACATCCCTGGTAAACAACCCCATCTGACACAGCAGGAGCAGCATCCCTCCCGGGCAGGTGTCCCAAATCCTTGTGGGGGGGGGGGGGAAGCGGGGCAAGGGAAGGCAAGAGGAAACCAGCTCATTACACATACAGCAGCAGCCCAGGTAGCCATTAAAACCCTCCTGTTAAGAGCATCCCTGACTCTAACACACTGCAGGAAGTTTCAGGCCATCTCTCTCCCCCCCCCCATCGCCTTTTCTCTCAGCGTCTCTCTTGGCACAAGCAAAGCCTCAGAGACAGGGAAATTAAAAGGTGAACTGAGGAGGAGAGGAAACCAAGAAAATCGCTTTGCCCTTCTCCTCCCCCATCCTGAACAAGGCACTGAGGTCAAACACTGAAACTCACACTCTGAAAGCCCCTCCAGAATCCCCTTCTGGGTTGACAGCACTTGTGTAGTAAACAGCCACTCTGGAGGGTGGTTTGGCAGGCCCAGGATGACCCCCGCAGAAGGGGAGGAAGGAGGAGAACCAGAAGCGATGCGGGCAAGAGCAGGTTCCTGCTTAACCTAGAAAAAGAGTTCAGCTTTTCTAAGACAAGTCACTCTCAGTTCCTCCCTGCTCAGAAAGGCAACTGCACTCCTCCTCACTGACATCACCGCCCCCACACACACTGCAGAGTCCAGGATCTCATGAAGAGCCCACTCCTATGCCTGTCTACTCAGAAGTAAGCCCCATTATAGTCAATGGGATTTACTCCTAGGTAAGTGCGGACAGGATCAGGCCCTTTATTCCCCTCATGAAGAGCCCAACCCTATGCCTGTCTACTCAGAAGCAAGCCCCGTTATAGTCAATGGGGTTTACTCCCAGGTAAGTGAGGACAGGATCGGGCCCTTTACTCCCCTCATAAAGAGCCCAACCCTATGCATGTCTACTCAGAAGTAAGCCCCATTATAGTCAACGGGGCTTACTCCCAAGTAAGTATGGATAGGAGTGTAGCCTCACAGCCCTAGCGTATGCATGTCTACTCAGAAGTAAGCCCCACTGTAGTCAGTGGGCCTTACTCCCAGGTAAGTGTGGACAGGATCGGGCCCTTAATTCCTCTCCTGAAGAGCCCGATCCCCTGCATGGCTACTCAGAAGTAAGCCCCATTCTAGTCAGCGGGGCTTACTCTCAGGTAAGCGTGGCCATGATCCCGAAGGGGCCGGACTCCCGGCGCCCAGCTCTGCCTCGCTCGCAGTCCCGGCGGGGGAGGGAGCGCCGCCTACCTTGCAGGGCCGCCTCCGATCCCGCGCCGTCTCCTCAGCGGCCGCCCATGCCCCCCACCCGCCCCTGCACCGCACCGCTGGCTGCGGCCTCCCCCGCTCAGGACATGGTCTCGTCCTCCCCGGGAGGCGGAAGGACGCGGGTGCCGGGCGGGCGCGACCACCTCGGCGGGCGGAGGGGGGAGAGAAACCCGGCGCAGACGGACCCGCCACCCAGACTCCGAGCCGGGTTCGCCTAATGGCGGCTGCGGGGGCCCAAAGCAAAATAAACCTCCATACGGCAGAGCGACGGGAGCTCGCACGTCACCGGACAGCCCGCCCGGCCAGCGGCCCTGCCGCGCGCTCATTGGCCGGCAGGGCGCCGCCGCGCGCGCCAATGGGACGGCGCCTCTTTGGAGACGGCGGTGACGTCATCCAGCCCCTGGGCGCTCATTGTGAGGGCGCCGAGGGAGCCTCTTCCGAGGCCTTCCCGCTCCTGCGCCCGGAGCCCTCTCGCGTCCTCCCTGGCAGCAGCCGCCAGGACTCTCGCTCTGCCGCCTCCTCCGCGGCCCCCAGAGGAAGGCCTCACCTCACACCCACCAGCCCCCAAGGTTCACCACGGGCCTTGCGCGGCTTCCCCAGCGCAAGCATGACGGCCCTGGGCTGCTGGGGACCACACACACTCATGCACCACACACAACACGCTCTCACTCACACACACACGCTCACACTCAGACATACACACGCTCTCACTCACACACACTCTCACTCAGACATACACACCCATTCTCACACTCACTTAGACACACTCAGACACACAAACACACACTCTTACTCAGACACACACACACAACACACTCTGACACTCAGACATACACACTCTCACATTCTTTCACTTACTTAGACATACACACACTCAGACATACACACTCACGCTCACTTAGACACACACTCAGACACAAACACACTCACTTAGACACACTCAGACACATACACACTCACTTAGACACACTCAGACACACACATGCACATTCTCACACTCACTCATCTCAGTCAGACACACACTCATGCATCACACTCACATGCATGCACACATTCACACACACTCTCACATGTGTACACATTCTCACACACTCACCTAGACCCACTCACAAACACACTCACTCAGTCACACACTCACACTCTCTCACTCAGACACACACACACTCACATACACACACCCCAAAATTGGGATAAGGCTGCAATTTGATGCATGTCTATTCAGAAGCAAGCCCCACTCTAGTCAAAGGAGCTGACTCCCAGGTAAGTGAGGGTAGGATTGCAGCCTAAGGGCCAAATCCAACCCAACTTTCCAGCCCTGGTGTAGCTATACCAATAGGGTGTGTGCTGCATCCTATGGTGGGATGGTAGTTACGAAGGCCTCCACACAGGAAGGGAATGTTTGTTCCCTTGCCTTAGGGCTGCATTGCAACTGCACCAGCACTAGAAAGTTGGATTGGACCCTAAGGGTATGTGCTGCATCCTGTGGTGGGGCCTTCTTAAGGTATAGGAACATGTGTTCCCTTACCATGGGGCTGCATTGTGGCTACACCAGAGCTGGAAAGTTGGACAGGATTGGGCCCTAAGGCTGCAGTCCTGCCCACACTTTGCTGGGAGTAAGCCCCTTTGGCTATAATGGGGCTTACTTCTGAGTAGACATGCATAGGATTAGGCTCTAAGTCTCATTGAACTCAGTGAGACTTACTTCTAAGTAAGCATACCTAGGACACTGGGCTGTTACATCTTGCACAACTGCAGTTCACACAGTGCTTCTCATTCCCATCCAAACAATGCCCCACATGCCAGGAAAGGGTGAGAAGTCCCCCACTGACTGATTGTTCCAGGATCAGTGAACAATGGCTACAGTCCTATCCACACTTTCTTGGGAGTTAGCCCCATTGACCATAATGGAACTATAATGGAACTTCTGAGTAGATACACATAGGATTGGGCTCTGAATGAAGCTGCATCAAACAGAGTCATCCCAGTATTTTCCACCCTGACTAACAGCAGCTTTCCAAGTTCTCAGCAAAAGACCTTACTCACTTTTAACATCTCCCATACAAAAAAATCAAATCAAGTAAGAAAGTAAGTAAATTAAAAATTTATTAAGTACATAAGTTTAAAATTTTATTTTAAAATTAATAAGAATCCTTCTCTAACCCTCCCAAGCAGTTGTTGATCTGTTTAAAGAAAAAAATTCCCCAAACAAAGAGGCTTCAGTTCTAGTCAAACTTGCCCAGGAGTAAGCGCCATTGACTATCGTTAAAAGTATATACATAGTATCCTGTGAAAAGTACAGATCTGTAACATTTCTCCAGATGCAGTCACAGACCACAGTAGAATCATGTCTAATATATCAAAATAATACACATTGAAATGAATGGGGACCCATCTGAACTTGGCTTGCAACCCACCTAGTGCATCCTGATCCACAGTTTGAGAAAAACTTGGTTCAGATGCCTTCAGAATTGTCAAGTATAATTAATTGGGCAGGGCCACTATTATGCATGTTGTATTGGCAACCTTCAGTCTCGAAAGACTATGGTATCGTGCTCTGAAAGGTGGTTCTGGCACAGCGTCTAGTGTGGCTGAAAAGGCCAATCCGGGAGTGACAATCCCTTCCACACCGGGAGCAAGTGCAGTCTGTCCCTGGTCTGTCTCCCTGGCTATGGGCCTTCCTTCTTTGCCTCTTAGCCTCAGACTGTTGGCAAAGTGTCTCTTCAAACTGGGAAAGGCCATGCTGCACAGCCTGCCTCCAAGCGGGCCGCTCAGAGGCCAGGGTTTCCCACTTGTTGAGGTCCATCCCTAAGGCCTTCAGATCCCTCTTGCAGATGTCCTTGTATCGCAGCTGTGGTCTACCTGTAGGGCGCTTTCCTTGCACGAGTTCTCCATAGAGGAGATCCTTCGGGATCCGGCCAATTATGCATGTAACAGTACATATTTAGCCAATGCCTGGGCGTTCATCTCTGCTTTATGAACTGGGGGAGCAGGCAGCAGGAGTATTAGCCTGATTCTTGGCTACAGCCATGCTTAGCTCTCATTTGCTTTGCCACAAACCCCACTGCATATGCTTTCCTCAGAAATATTTATTTTATGCAACTTTCTCCCTAAATACAACAAAGCAGCTTACAATAGTAAAGCAACAGTACGTGGGACAAGGTGATAACAATAGTGGCACCATGCAATGGAATTGCTTTCCTCTTGAGTCCTTCACTGCTGTGCTCAGTGAAGGGCCAGCGTGACACTACCACCATTGTAACCCCAGACACTCTGGATGCTGGAGCGATGCTGAGCCAATGTATATCCAATGCCAGTACAACTACTACCAGCACAAACTCCCAAACAGAGTGGAGATGTAGGCAAGACATAGGGTGGGGGCGAAAAGGAGTTGATGTAGGCCACATCTTAAACCACTTCAGACACACTCCAAACATCAGCAGGATGGTACATTGACATCAAAGCTGGCGTAGAATTCAAAAAGCCATCAGAAACAATAGAGGAACTGAAAAACACATGAAAATCTCAATTCCCACCACCCTTTCTGTCCCCATAACTCGTTATAGTGGAACAAAGGATATGAACTTACATTTTCCAGCCAGTCACAGGACACCACACATTGATACAATGGGACTTACTTCTGAGCAGGCAGTCTGAAGGGAGACAGATGTTGTTTAAAGCAAAAAAAAAAAAAAAAGAGGAGGATGAACTCTTGGCAAAGGAGGATTGCCAGGAAGGCAGAGAACTTCCTAGTTCAGGTATATTATGTGACTTGCCTTTCCAAGTGTAACTGAGATATTTTTCCTCCCTCATCAAATTCTGTTCCTTAACTAAGAATGTGGGGTTCCCCTGAGAGGAAACCCGTTTTAAAAAAATTCAGCTTGCCTCCCTTTTTCCTAGCCTGGAAGTTTCTCCTAAGTTGATTGGTGGTGACAGCCAACTGATTGCTGGTCACGCAAGATGAGCTACCTTGGTTGGAATCAAGGAAAGGATTCCATAGGCAAATTAATGAGATGCACAATAATAGGCATACAGCAAGCACACAGTTCATTGTTGCTGAATATAGTCTAGGCAAGCATGCCCGTGTCCTGTCACGTATTTCCTGTTCTGCTCTGTCCCCTTCACCCCTTTCCAATCCATGAAGTGCAGTACTTCTTCTGGAACATCACTAGGTAAAGGAAGGCAGCATTTGGCATGCCACCTCAGATGCCAGGTATTGAACCAGCCCTGGAGAAATTATTTCAGTGGTGGGCAGTAGTCATAAACCTTATATCCAAATTGGACTTAACCAATTTCTGCCCTGCCCACAAGTGTTTACATTTGGTCCCTGTTGCGTATATGCAACACTGGGCAGAAATGGCTTAAGAATCTTGCAATTAGGGCACAATCCTAACCAGGTCTACTCAGAAATAAGTCCTATTTTGTTCAGTGGGGCTTACTCTCAGGAAAGTATGGTTAGAATTGCAGCCTGAGTCTTGTTTTGTTTTCAATTCAAATGTCCCTTTATTTCCCCCACCACCACCACTTTCATGTGCTTCTCAACTCTGTCCCCTCAGGCATGTTTTTTGGCTGTCCTTCAAAGCTTCCTTGATCCTTGCATTTGCTTGCACTTCAGTTCCTCTCCTGCATTTATTTTTTTCAGTCCTTTAGTTATGTTCCAAAAAGGGAGCTCCATTACCAATACTTCGATACAGTTTTATTTGGCACATTACAAATTTTTCAGATCATTATATGAGATGTTCCATTATTTCCCAGAATATTTGAATGGCATAGTCAGGAGGACCTACGAAGCAACCAGCAGTTACTAACACCCTAATCCAGTGTTTCTCAAACTATGGGTCAGAACCCACTAGGTGGGTCTCCATTTATTTCAGTATTTTATTTTTAATATATTAGATGTGATGCTACCATGATATGTGACTGCATTTGGGGAAATGTTATAGACTTGTACTTTTAACAAACTACTATGTATATCTTAACAAGGATAGTAAAGGAAACTTACTCCTGGGGAAGTGTGGGTAGGATTGCAACCTAGGATAGTTAAAAATTTTCCTGCTTGATGATGTCACTTCCAGTCATGGCATCACTTCTGGTGGGTCCTGACAGATTCTCATTCTATCCTGGTGGGTCCGGGTGCTAAATGTGTGAGAACCACTAGCCTAATCATATTCACAATATGCAGTCACTAATGCAACATCAGTCATAACCCACACTTTTCTGGCCAATGCCACACCTGTGCAGCCCTTCCAGTAACACCCCCAGGATCCATGGAAACCCCAACATAACCTGTCACTCTTGGAATGGCATCCTGACGTTGGTGCATCATCAGTGTTATATTTGTGCATCATTGGTGTAATGTTGGCATGTCATCAGGGTTAAGTTGGCATATCATGGGTGCTATGTCTGTGTCATTGGTGAAATGTCCATGCACCATCAGTAATACATCACTGCATCATCAGTGCTGTGTCCAAACATCACTGGTGTGATGTCCAAGGAGCCAATCACTGCATCCACATAGTCACAACTCTGGCACCCAGAGAAGCACCACCAGGGTGAATTGAGCAGGAGCAGGGCCAATGAGTGGCTAACACGGGGCTGCCCCCTGCCAGCCACTATGACTGAGCAACCCAACAGCACCTTGATCCTTGCAGGTACCTCTGCCAACCATAGCAAGATGCCCAAAGGACAACAGAAGGATGCCACAGAACCCCCATTCCCTACAGGAGCTACAGTGGTGTTAACAATAAACGTAAATACCTGCTAGGAATCTCTACATCTGGGGTTGAAATCCTTTTTAAGAACAGCAGAGCAAGCATCAAAAGATAGTTTGCTTGAAATAGGGTAGCTAGCTAAAAACAAGCACGTCTTTCTGTGGCAAGGATTTAAGTCCCTTTTGCCAGGGGAGGGACTTAGATGAGTCACAAGCACAGTGAGTCTCAACAGCAATCATGCAAAGTAGGGTGCTGGTGGCTCACTGAGCAAAAACACAGGCTAAGAGCCAGGCAAGACAGGTTTGAGCCCACCCAAGAGACTTGCCCTAACTTGCAAGTCACTCACCTTTTGCATCATTCCCCAGAAACATCCAAGACAGGGACAAATGAAGAGAGGGAGGCTGGTCTGGAATACACATTGGCTACTCCACAAAGCTGCTTCCTATCACTCAGCCACAGCTGGAGGCAATTAGCACCTTATCTAGCATTTAACACCATGTATCATTGGAAACAAGCACTCCTGGCTGGGAGACTATAGCAAGTAGACTTATCAGATGGAGCTCAGCAGAGGCCACTCTTTGGGCTGTCATATGACACACAACAGCCTGCCCCTCTAACCACACCCACACACACCACATTTTAAAGCCCTTTGCTTTATTGCTGGCACGGCCGTCAGTATTTCCCTTCCTGACCTCTTACCACTTCCTGCCATAAACCACTTTAAACAAATAAGAATTATAACTCTTATCCAATTATTATTTGGAAATCCAGGTACATAATAATACAGTAACAGAAGAAGAAGAGGATTGAGGCTGAAAGACCAAAGGAGAGTGTATGGAGGCAAAGTTGCAAGTGAGGCTAATATGCAAAACTGTGGAACATGTTTACTGCTTACATAGAGCAGAAGTTAAAGCGGCCATCTTAACCTAAAATTTCACTGCACAAGTGAATTTATAAGCACCTTAACTTTTTGCTTACACTGAAGTTTTCTTGATCCTTGAAAGTATACCTGTATATCTTGATGCCATATCAAATGATGGAAATAAATAAAGAGAAAGCAATTAAAGTGTTTTTAAAAAGGAGAGTAAAAATAAAGTAAAACAGAAAAGTAATGTAACCTAAAGATGAGGATGAAAAGATATTCAGAAAGCAAAACATTAAATAAGAACAAGGAAGCGGTGAGATGCCTCTCATGTGGAAGGCATATTACTTTTCATGGTACCAGATGTAAGCAAAATACAACTGGGATAGTCATGGGAACCATATCTATACCAAGAAGAAATGAAAAGCCATAAACTACCTCTCTCACTGAAGGAAAATGAGCTACATTTTTTTGTACACAGGTGATGATAAACGGCTTTGCCTCATATCTATACAATTATAAAACTATACCTCCAGGATCACCTTGCAACTCAGGACCCAATCCTATCCAACTTTCCAGCACCGAAATGCAGCCTGGAGGTAAGGGAACAAATGTTCCCTTACCTTAAGGAGGTGTCTGTGACTGCCCCCCCACCAAAGGATGCAGAGCATGCCCCATCTGCACCAGCCCTGGAAAATTGGATAGAATTGGGCCCTCAAATAATCGGGACCATAGAACCTCAGGTAATTGGTATTTATTTCTGGGTTTAGAGGGTTTAGGATCAGGATGTAAAATCCTGTTGACAGAGTGATGAGGCCACTATATTGTTAAATCTTCAAACTCTTAATATTCTCATCTGTATAAAGACTGTTTTTCTTAATGTCTGGCCTGAAGCCTTGATAAAAACAGTGTAATGCAGAACCATATATTAAAATAAGAAAAGTATTACAATGATCCGATAGCCATAGATGCCAGAAAAACATTTCTTCTGAAAGATGCTCAGGGCTGACTGATATGTAATGGCCACTGCATAAAGATTGCTTTAAATTGTGCTGGGCATTGTCTTATAGTACAAGTAGGACAATTGTCTCTACATTCAAAAAACAAACCTTTATTTTTGTCATATATAGTTCATCTTACTCATATATGGGAGTAAGTTTGATTTCCATATGGTAGCTATAAGGGCCCAGTCCTATCCAATTTTCCAGGGCCCGTGCAGCTGTACCGACAGGGTGTATGCTGCATCCTGTGGGGGGGAGGAAGACACAGAGGCCTCCTCAAGGCACAGAGGACTGCATTGTGGCTGCACCTGTGCTGGAAAGTTGGACAGAATTGGGCCCTAAGTCAGCCTCCGGTGGCTTGATGACTGACCAAATATCTCCTAGTTGTCTTCTTCCTGCATCAAGAAGAATTAAGACCTCAAGGTATGCTGTGAAAGTACATGAGCCTGCCTCTTTTCTAAAGCTAAGCAAATTTGATTCTGATCAGTGCTTAGATGGGTGGCCATCTGGTAACCCCAATAAAGTATGCTTATGTTTCATAAAGGAAGGAGAACAGTATATCCTACATGCCATATTTATACACATGTGTACATGATGCTGGGTGCATGTCAGCAGAGTATGACACAGGCCAACATCCAAAACACACCATTGATTGTGGTGCACAAGTGCACCTTTGGCTGTGGTGTGCAAATGTACCATTGGTGGAATATAGGTAAGTCCACACCCTATATTGGTGGAATATAGGCAAGTCCCCCCTTGAAGTGGTGCCCAGGGCAGATGTCCCCACTTGCCACACCCTAGATATGCCTCTGGTTGGTACTCAGGACCAGGTATCAAAGCACTCTCTTCTCTTTCTGGCATTCTCCATTTCCCCAGCAACATCTCCCTGAGCACTAACTGCAGGTCTGTGTCTGTCTGCTCAGTGCCTTCGAAGAAGCCTTCCCTGGGAAAGCAATCTGTACTCCCTTGACTTGTTTCCCTCCCAAAACCAAATGACGTTACTGCCTACCCCCCTTTGGCTATGCTTATCAAACCCTTTTCCTTCACTGCACCCCTTCTGAATTAGGAGATTACAGTGTCTGGGTGAACTGGCTCCACAATCCCCGCAAGAAAGCAAGCCCCATCCCAGCAGATACAGATAGGAAATCTTGACCTATCTGTATCTTTGATCACTGGCCCCCAAACCCCCACATTTCATGCACATTTCATTTCATGTGCTGTCAAATTGGCAACATACTGAATGTTTCTATCGCATCCTCCTTTTGTTTGGTGTGAGTGTATATGTGGGTGGGTGGGTTGTGAGGCTAGGACTCCCAAGTCTATTTTTACTATTAAAGGGAGAAGTCAGAGATTAGTCTTGGCCTCCTTTTCAGGTGAACTCCCTTAACTGTGAAAACATCTGCTCGAACACCTGGGCTGTCCAGTAGAATATAGGCTTAATTCAAGTAGTTACAGTGCCAGTTAAGACAAACTGAAGGGCAGGAGAGACAGACTCCCCCACTGTGAGTCAGTGCAATGCTTTAGGGCTCATTCTGTTCCTGTAGCCCTTGTGTAGGCTACAGAGAGCACAAACCTAAGCCATAGTCTTGCACTGCAGCTGGAACTCTTCTTTCTCGCTTCTGACCCTTTCCACCCCAGTTTTCCACCCTTCCTCCTCCTCTCCCACTATTGCATAAACCCTAGTTCCTTAGTCTTTGGTTTGCTTGGGTAATCTCTTTGATTTCACTGAGATACAAAGTCCTGTTTCCCTTTCCCCATTGGTATATTAATATCCTCCCTTCTCCTTATAAGGATTTCCTCTTTTTCTCTTAGTATACCTAGTAACAAGGATATTTAGGGTTTAGCCCTCTCTCTCTCTCGCTCACTCACTCACTCTGTGTGTGTTGCATATCTTTTTGATTCTCCTTCCCTTTTACTGTATATTTATCCCCACAATATATATCTTGTTGCCCATGTGTCCTGTCTTAATCCTCTCTATTTCATGCCAGTTCATTATGCCATGAGCCATCAGCATAAAACATTCCCTGTATACATAGTTGGCATGTTACTTGTGTCTCTGAGCACACCTAGCAACAGAGGGAGGCAGTGTGTCAGAGTCAGAGAAATATTGCTAAGGAGGGAAGGAAGATACGTGACAGAGGCAAGGGCAATGGGAGAGGCTGGACAAGGGAACTGGGAGAAGAGCTAGAAGCTTCCTTCCCATATTCCAAACCTGCCTGTGAAGTTTTGTGAACCTCACAGCCCAATCCTATTTAAACCCCCACCTCACTGTCTGTGCAGGTGCTCCAACAGATCATGTGCTGCATCTTGCGGGGTGGGGGGCAGTCACAGAGGTCTCCTCTTGGTAAAGGAACTTTAGTTCCCTTACCCTGGGGCAAGCATCTGTTGCCCAATCATGCAGCAATTTTCAGCCACCATGCCATGAATGGACTGTAGGTGTGCTGTTGGAGTTTGGGGGAGGGTCATCTATTAGTAGAGCTATTGGGGGATTGCCCCTACTGGCAATGCAGTGTGCCTTGTCAATTGTTCAAAAACTGATAGTGTGCCTTGACAATTTTAGTTCTTTGTCAGTGTTCCATGAGATGAAAAAAGTTGAAAATCACTGGGTATGGGTATCCTTAGATCTGTGCCAGCTATTTTGCTGGCATAGAATGGAGGAGAGAGAGGGAAGGGGCATAGCATAGCATGCACACCAGTGCTGCCGGCAACCGCCCCTCCCTCCCCTGTTCCACCTACCCCCTCCCCTGCCTTACCAGTGCCAGCAGTGAGGCCCCTCTCCATCAGCAGCATGCATGGCCACTAGCCATGTGCACGGCTGGTTTCATTGCATGTGGTGGTTTAGTGTCATTTATGCCAGCATCCCTGCAATTCTGCTGGTGGAATGTGCATTCTGCTGACAGAGCCAGGGAATAGGACTGGGGCCTTAAACTAGAGATTAATAATAATCACCTCCATCCTCAATCTCCATCATGCAGACATGCTATCTACTTGCATGGGTTTCATCACCAAATTAAGTTAAAAAAAATAGAAGTGACGTACTTAATGTTATCAGTAAATAAGGTGACAATATGAATAATGTAGTAGATCAGTGGTTCTCAAATGTTTAGCTTTGGGACCCACTTTTTAGAATGATAATCTGTCAGGACCCACTGGAAGTGATACCATGACCGGAAGTGTCATCATCAAGCAGGAAAAGTTTTAACAGTCCTAGTCTGGATTCCTATCCACACTTACCCAGTGGTGACTATCATTGTTAAAAGCATAAACATAGTAGCCTGTTAAAAGTACAGATCTGTAACATTTCCTCAAATGCAATCACATACCAGTTTAATATATTAAAAATAAAATTTTGAAATGAATGGGGCCCTACCTGAAATTGGCTCGCGACCCACAATTTGAGAAACACTGCAGTAGATAATCCCACAATATTTATTTGACCTATTCTAAAATTGATACTGCTAGTAGTCACTGCTGGCTCTTGTGGTAGTTAATAAAGAACTATTTAAATAATATGATTCATGCAGATATCTCTAGAGCCTGTGCAAAGCACCATTGATTACACAGGAGATTCACAGTGATATGTACTCACATGGATTGCTTTGCAGTTTAATTTTTCAGTCAGCCAGAAACTGCCAATCTGTCTGCACAAATATTCTCTATGATAGCAGAAAACACTTGTCCTATTTACTGAGTACAGTGTTTTCCCAGCAAACTGAATCATTCAGTGATGCCGAATCAGATTACTGGATGAAGTGGGGAGGGCAGGTGGGAAGAGAGAGGAAGACTATACTCTTGTATGACATAATCCACTGATGCATCTTTTAGGCATTCATTCCAGCTTTTCCTTAACAGACTGTCAAGTGTTCTTCACTTGGATAGCTGTAGCAGTAAGCATATCAGCAGTAAGCAGGTTTGTTTTTTAAATGCAGCACACAGCAAAGTGCAACTCCAAATGAATATATGCATCAAACAAAGAACAATACACAGTGGCTCATCATCAAAGACAGCAAATGTGGCAGAAATAGTAAAAAAGGCAGGTTGGGTTTGTTTGTTTTAAAATAGAAGCAATGTAAGTTTCAAGAAGGGATTCTCAAATAGTGTCATTGTGAGTGGCTGTAAACCAAGGGAGGAAAACCCCTTTGATCTGCTCAATTCTAAAAATGTTTGCATAGAAGGAAGTTCCTGTTTGTAGAACTTCCAAGAAAGATATCAGCCCAAGTGCAAGAGACTAGAAAGACAGGGTGCTAAGTAGCACTACTCATTCTCAACCTGTCAAGAAGATAAAACAGCAAATGGATGACGATGTCCCTTTGGTCCGGTGTGATGGAATGACATCACAGGTAGTGCTACCAGGCACCACCACAAATGAGTCCACACCCATGCCCAAGCAACCCTTTGGCCTGTCCTGGGGCAGAGAAAGGGCTGTTGCCTGCTGCTGTTGTTCTCAACTGTCACCTATAGGGAGTGCACTCTTCTCTTTCTTCCCTGGATACTGTTTTACAGTTCCCAGATGTCCCACTCCCTGATACAGCATTGGAGTCTGGGGCACCTGGGAAAATGAAAACTTGCAAAATGAGAAAGTATTTTTGCACTTATTAATAATTTCTCATTTCTTATATACCACTTTTTCTTTAGTGGCCAAAATGACTGTTTCTTTTGCTCATTGATGTTGCCTAATTAATTTTGTGATTTCTAATAAAATTAGCCATTTGGCCAATAAAAGTAACCCTGAAAGCTTGCTTGCTTGCTTGCTTGCTTGCTTTCTTTCACGCCGCAGACTCGGAGCAGCTCCTTGGTTCACTGAGGAGCTGCGAACGATGAAGCGGCAGGGCAGGCGTCTAGAGCGACGGTGGCAGAAAACTCATGATGAATCCGATCGGACACGGAGTAGAGCTCATTATAGAGCCTACTCCGTGGCGGTGGTAGCAGCGAAGAGATCTTTCTTCTCTGCTACCATTGCGTCTGCTGATAGCCGTCCGGCAGAGCTGTTCCGTGTGGTGCGGGGCCTCCTCCATCAGGCCCCGCCAGTGGACCAGGAGGAATACACGGTCAGCCGCTGTGACGTGCTTGCCCAACACTTTGCAGATAAAATTGATCGTATTCGTCACGACTTGGATGCCACATTGACAATGTCTGTTGATGTCCCCTTGGCAACTGCTTGTCCAGTATTGTGGGATTCTTTTCAGCTTGTGCAGCCTGAGGATGTGGACAGACTCCTTTGGAGTGTGAGGCCGTCTGCCTGCCTGCTTGACCCTCGCCCAGCTTGGCTGATTAGAGCGGCCCGGGGGGGACTGGCTGAGTGGACGGGGAGGGTGGTCAACTCTTCTTTGATGGAGGGGACATTGCCGCTCGCCTTGAAGCAGGCAGTGGTTCGCCCCCTCCTGAAGAAGCCCTCCCTGGATTCCACTGTGTTGAATAACTATCGGCCAGTCTCCAACATCCCGTTTCTGGGCAAGGTAATTGAGCGGGTAGTGGCGTCCCAACTCCAGAGGGTCTTGGATGAAGCGGATTATCTGGATCCTTTTCAATCTGGTTTCAGACCGGGCTTTGGGACGGAAACTGCCTTGGTCGCCTTGGTGGATGACCTACGCCGGGGACTGGACAGGGGGAGTGCGTCCCTGTTGGTCCTGCTGGACCTCTCGGCGGCTTTCGATACCATCGACCATGGTATCCTTCTGGGCCGATTGGCCGAGTTGGGAGTTGGAGGCACTGTTTTGCGGTGGTTCCGCTCCTACTTGGAGGGTCGGTCCCAGATGGTGGTGCTGGGGGATGCCTGTTCGACACCCTGGCCCTTGAGGTGCGGGGTGCCGCAGGGTTCAATTCTGTCCCCCATGCTATTTAATATCTACATGAAACCGCTGGGAGAGGTCATCCGGGGGTTTGGAGTGAGGTGTCATCAATATGCTGATGACACCCAGCTCTATCTCTCCTTTCCTCCAGACTCCAAGGTGGCGGTTGAGGGCCTGGAGCGCTGTCTGGAAGCAGTGAGGATCTGGATGGGGGCTAACAAGCTGAAATTAAATCTGGATAAGACAGAGGCTCTCCTGGTTCGGAAATCCTCGATGCAGGTGCTGGATTATCGACTTGCTCTGAATGGGGTTGCACTCCCTCTGAAGGAGCAGGTTCGCAGCTTGGGGGTCCTCCTGGATTCGCAGCTGCTCCTGGATTCCCAGGTGGCGGCTGTGGCTAGGGGGGCCTTTGCTCAGCTTCGGCTGGCGCGCCAGCTGCGACCGTACTTGGATCGTGCAGACCTGGCCACGGTGATCCATGCCACGGTGACATCGAGGTTAGATTACTGTAACGCGCTCTATGTGGGGCTGCCCCTGAAGACGGTTCGGAAACTACAATTAGTACAGAATGCGGCGGCCCGTGTGGTCACCGGAGCCAGGCGGTTTGACTCTGTCAGCCCGCTTCTCCGGGGGCTGCATTGGCTGCCCATTCGTTTCCGGGCCCAATTCAAGGTGCTGGTTTTGACCTTTAAAGCCCTATACTGCTCTGGGCCAGGATATCTTAGAGACCACCTACTCCCGTACAATCCGGCTCGCCATCTCAGGTCATCAGAGAAGGCCTTTTTGCAAGTGCCGCCACCCAAGGAGGTCCGGGGGGGGGGGGCTGCAAGAAATAGGGCCTTCTCGGTAGTGGCACCAACATTATGGAACTCCCTTCCCCTTGACTTGAGAATGGCTCCCTCTCTTGAGAGCTTTCGGCGAGGCCTGAAAACACTGTTGTTTAAACAAGCCTTCTGATTTCTGGCCTTCTTAACTTTTTATACATCTTTTAGTTTTACAGGCTTGATTCCTCGGTGATCTGCTCTTTTACTCTTTTAATCTGACTACTGTTTTTATGGCCCTGTAGTGTGTTTTTAAATGTTTTTATCTGTTTGTATTAATGTTTTTTAAATTCTATTGTTTTTAATATGTTGTTAGCCGCCCTGGGTCCCGTTAGGGAGAAGGGCGGGATAAAAATAAAGTTTTATTATTATTATTATTATTATTATTATTTCACTTACAACAATCATTCCTCACAATTTTGGAAAATAACCTAATCACAGATGAACAGAGCCCAGCAATTGTGAGATGGCAAGGACCAATTTTTAATCTAAACCTTACATCTTTCCAAAAGGGAAGGATCACACTGCAGTTCTATATTAACAGCACAATCCTAGGCATGTCTATGCAGAAGTATTCAATGGGCTTATTCCCAGGAAAGTGTTATGGGATTTTCACCTAAAAGTGCAATCCTAGGCATGTCTACTCACAATTAAGCCCCACTGAGTTGCATGGAATTTGCTCCCATGTAAGGGTATATAGTATTGCAACCCAGATGAACCAAACCTGCTGCTGCACAGCTCCAGCAGTTCATATACCAGTAAAAGCTGCAGGAAATTGATGCTATATTCAAAGTGAGCAAAGTTTAGCTTTTCCCTACCAAAGTAGTACTTTTTTGCTAAGTGATTTACAGCCCAATCCAAAGCTGCCCTTATGTCGCCTGAACTAGTGTTTCAACAGCATAAGGCACTGTACGTCCCAGGCTGGTGGCAGGAAAACCACTCTACCACTTGGTGGGCTGCAAATGGTCAAAGTCTGTGCACAGGTGAAAATGGCTTGCAGAACCCTCACCATTCCCTGCTGTCACCAGTAAGTCATCAGCAAAGCTGATTCAGAGGAGGATTGTGGGTGAATCACAGTGGCAAGGAAGCCTTAGGAGCTGCGGGGTCCAATTGGAAACAATTTTGTGGGGCGCCTTCTACTAATTTTTTAGCTTGAATGGAGCCAGACCAAGAAAAAAAATCTGTTACTTCTGTGCAGGTGGACAGGATTCCTGAACCTTTAGTGGTTGTGCAGAATAGAACCTGGGAGGTCAGCCAGAGGGAGGGAGGGACCGCGCACCCAGCCTGCAGTGCTCCCTGACTCTTGCCTGTCACCGTCCCATCCACAGCAGCCCACTCTGGAGAGAGACAGGTAGCAGATGGCACTGGGAGATGCAAGGGCAGGAAAGGAGCGAGGCACACATTCTGTCACCTGCATGGCACCAATTTTGGGCCACTTGGAAGCAGCAGTGGGCAAGAACTGCTTCTGAAGTGACCCAATTTCGATCCAAGTAGAAGTAGCAGTGGAAGGAAGGGCACTGTGGGGCCCCCACCATGTGTAGGGCCCAATTGGGTGAAATCTCTCCAATTGCCTAAAAGCCAGCCCTGCACAGTGGAGAGTGGACCAGGCCAATGGTGGGAGAAGGAGGATCTTGGTAGCAGCTGTGCACACTGAGATCCTATTCCCCCTTCCTGACCCAGATCTGCCCCCAGAGTCTCCTCAGACATGCCAGTTAAGGAGCTGGTATAGTTCTGAGGAGAGCCATTGGAGGCCAGGTCAGGCCAGGTGTACCTAAAGGGAGGTACATAAAAATGTTTGCACTCTCCAGGGCTGTCTACATTCCCCCTGTAGCATACAACCCGCACTGTCAGCCATGCTGAGTGGCGTGGACCGGTGAGGCATAGGATTGTGTCCTAAGAGGTATTTCCAAGTCTTACCATTCTTACTGATCAAGTTGAGACTCTGGTTTTTATATAGATGAAGATGCCAGGCTTCTTGGTTATTTCAGTTGTTGGCCCCTCTAGATTTCAGGAGTGGTTCAAGATTTTCTATCGGGTAAGAGATGTAAGTAACCTCATGGTTAGGAACAGTAGCAATTTTAACATGCTGCAGCTAGAGGTGTTTGAAAACCATGTTATTTATTTTACTCAAAAATAAAACCAATTGTGTTCAGTAAGATTTAGGGTGTAATCCTATCTAACTCACCAGAAACAAAAATCTCTAACTGCAACACATCATTATAAATTATATTTTCAATTGTTTTGCAGTGCACATCAAATTGGATATTCTCTTCCTTTGATTTCTTTTCTTCAGCTTTTTTTCTAACCTTTCAGTGGTTCTCAAATACGGCAATCTGCCTTTGCAGCCCTCCTAGTGACTGCTAAAATCTGTGCGTCACCATTAGTGACTGCACATTCGTGAAGCCTTTCATAAACTCTTAGTCAGATGCCTTTGATTAATTTTTCACATGTTATGGTGTTGACCTTTTCCCAAAATCTATGCTCTCTCATACAGCATTGACTCTGAGGGTGCTCTTTTGGCTGGCCCTCTAATGGCAAAGCCATGGGTTCATGTTTCATCATCACCAAGACATGCTCCTGCTTTTAATTTCAGAGTTGCCAAGTCTCTCTTCTTCTTCATAAACAGGCTCCTGCATATGAGGGAACTGCTCAAATTTTTAGCTATACAGGCATTTCCCCCCATAATCACAGGGGATACATTCCTGCTGCAACCTCTGATACCCAAAACCGCAGATAGCAGCAAACTCTACTCAATCACCTCTCCTCATTTCCAAACGCGTTGCAAAAACTTATTGAGATCAGGTTGGCCATCTCTCTTCCAGAATGCTGGTGGCAGCCAAAGAAATACAGTATTCATTGTCTATGGGGTTCTGCTTTGTTTTGTGCATAGTTGTTTGTGGCCTCTTCACTTTTTTTACACTGTGAATTTATTTTGTTTAATCTGTTTCTTTTACTGCTTTTTAGCTGAGCACAAGTTGCACTGAGCGCTTTCCCCTGGGAAAAGTGGGGTTAAAATTTCATTAGTAGTATTGGTATGAGTACCACTAGTCAGAGCTTGATAACATTTTGGTATAACCTGTATAGGCAAGGTCACCGGTTTTGTTTTTTAAGGGGAGGTGTTGTTTCTACATCTCAAATATAAATGATAGACCCTTTTGACTGTCGGTTGAATGATGGGCTGCCTCCATGGAAACAAAATGCATGGTTACGTGTGTCAAAAGACCATTAGAGGCCATATTTTGAGCTATATTTTAATTCAAAATGGAGGTGTCTCCTTTCAATTCACAGTCATCACTGTTGTCATTACAATAATGAAATCCATGTGCAATTGTTTCGGGTGCGCAAACAGTTGGCATGGCAACAACCAATTAGCTTAAAACTGCACCTCAGTAAATGAAATCTCTTACAGATGCCTTCAAGGTCCTTTTTACTTGGGACACAAAAGATTATATCATCTTGTAAGATTAAAGGGGCTTCAGCTGCAGCAGATGATATTGAATATCAGGAAGAAATTATTAATGATAAGAGCACTTTGACAATAGAGCTGATTACGGAGGGAAGTGGTAGACTCTCCCTCACTGGAGATAATCAAGCAGAGGCTTGACAGGCAACTTTAGGTGTTCCTTTAGAGAGAATTATCATGCTTCAAACAGGGGGTTGGACTAGATGGCCTTGAACACTCCTTCCAGCTCTAAAATTCTATGAAACATGTTCTGTTGCTGCCCCCTCCACCATCACTGTCATCTGACAGGGATAAAAACCAATGCAACCAGACTCACAAGGAGGAAATTATCACCCCCATGTCTGGATGACTGACCAACTGTGAGCTGCAGACACATACCTTGTTTGATGGGTGTGAAGCCATTTGCCCCACACAGAGAGTAAAGTGAGTGTTAGCAAAGCTTCTGGGGACAGGATATTGAAGAAGGAATTTTTGAGACACAAATAGCTAACACCACCTTTTGTTTTGGAACCCTGGAACTTAACAGCATTGTTAAGACTATTGCTAGAAGCTAAGACAGCCAATGTTTTTATTTACCATATCACTGCAAGAAGGAACATAGGGTGGACACTTAGGGTGCAATTCAGCCCTTGACTTGAGAATCCAGCCCAGACGTAAGGCACGTTTGTGCTTTCTCAAGAGTCGGCTAGGCCAGCGCACAGAGGCTTCAAGCCGCTCCGCTTTCTTCAAGAGGTGGCGCAAGTCCGAGGAGACCCATAGGGGAAAGGGCACCTTTCCCAGTAGTAAGGGTTTCCCCTTATGTCTGGCTGAGCTGCTTTTGGCCACTATCCTGCGCTGGATACAGTGCAAACTTCCAGGCTTGCCTGTTCCAGCACAGGGTAGGATTGCGCCCTAAGAGAAGTGAATGTGGAGACTGCCTCTTTGAATCTTCTACCTAAGGGCCAAACTATTTGTTAGATGCAAACGTGTGTTCAAAAATTCTGATGACTCTTTTGTTAGGAAAAACCAGGTTTGGGGGTGGGATTTGGAATGAAGTTGTGGCAGAGTAAAGGCCCTTGTGGGAAACAGTGGTGAATAGGAGCACTGCAGTGCCTTTAGAGACTGTCACCCATTTCATGACATTGGGGCTTCCATCCCCTTTATCATGCGATGTTCTCGACCACCGAAATTGTTTCATGCTTCCTTCTAATCAAAATTCATCTGGGGCTTAAGCACAGGCCATTTAAACCATAGGATCAAGCACACCAAACTCCACTACCACTTCTGAGTTTACTAGAGTGTGCACAATGGCATTACCAAGGGAAGCAGGAAACCCTGCCCTGATGTTGCCAGATGATGGTGACTCTTTTTCAACATCCAATTCATCCTTTGAGATTCAAGGTGGAAAAGTGGTGGAGAAGTGGACAGGGCTTCTCACGGAAAAGAAGGCTAGTTGAAGAAGGGGTGGTGTATGACCCCGTGGTCATAGGTGGTCAGCTTGTTAGAATATTTTTGTTTCATTCAGGACTCAGTCCTATCCAAATTTCCAGCACCTCAGTGCAGCCCCAAGGTAAAGGAACAAACGTTTCCTTACCTTGAGACAGTTGTGGACCT
The DNA here is from genome assembly GCF_035046505.1 of Tiliqua scincoides. Taxonomy (NCBI): domain Eukaryota; kingdom Metazoa; phylum Chordata; class Lepidosauria; order Squamata; family Scincidae; genus Tiliqua; species Tiliqua scincoides. Next base: position 172,379,131 of record NC_089823.1, read on the forward strand.
ACCATAAGGTCCGATGGGGCAGAAGCCCCAGGTGCAAGGTGCTAGGGCCCAGCAGAAGCCTCTCTGAGGCTCCCGACAGGAGTAGAAACTTTGCTTCTGGTTTCCCGGAAGCACAGTTTATAGCATTGGGGAACCTCAGAGAGGTCTCCCCAATGCGGGTGGAGGTTACGCGAGGCTCTGTGAGCCTCAGGTGAGTGGGGGGGCGTGGATTTTTGTGGGGGGGCAGCGGCGATAGCCCAGGGGGCGCCATTGCAGACTTTTGCCTCAGGCGTGGGGCTGGGGAGATCCGCTGCTGCCTTGAGTGGCTCCCCACCACAGGATTCAGCACATGCCCTTTGGCATGGCTGCATCAGTGCTGGAAAGTTGGATAGGATTGGGCCCTTAGTCTTTTTTCTAAGTTCCACTCTCTAGTAATTTAATGTTAAGTCTTACATTTATTTAAATTTGACTCTTCAGAAGTTTTCTACTGGGGCTCATGTTCTTAAAAATGCAGGCAATACTAGCATATTTTCTTGTATTATGACAATTAGTGTAGTTAGTGTAGTCAGTCCTGAGCTAGGCAGACTGGTGGTCCGATTCAGAATGAGGCAGTATCCTATGTTCAGAAAGGCATGTAAGTGGTCAAGGTGTTTGATGGACCAAATAATGCAAACATGCTTGGAGTTGGGATTTGGGTTGGGGGAGAGAAACCCATAATAAATGCTCACTTGGTGGATTCCCCCTCAAGACATTAAGCATCAACCCCTTTCTGTCACATATATACAAATCAAGAGAACAGAATGACTGCAGGTAGTGTTTATCTAATATATAGAATATTCAAAAGGACATGGTCTTTTGCCAAAGAACATATCCAGATGTTTCACGTTTACATTACTTAATGTAATCCTGTGACATGTGCTGTTTCTTACTCAGGACATGAGATTCTGCAGAATTGCTGAACACTTTCACTATAAAAGGGCATATAATTTACTGTATGAATTCACCTTGTTTAAAAAAAGAAAGAAAAAGCCTGCTGTTCTTAAAGCATTTGGGCTTGATCAAGTGCAGGTGCTGGCAACTCGGTCAAGGCTGAGAGCCTCACTGGAATCATAACATATCTGAGGTCAGAGCTAGGTTGCATGCTTAATTTATATAGTATCTATTGTGCCGAAAGAATTTAAGAAGTGGGGGGGGGGGTTTCAATGTGTTTGCAGTTGTTTTCTTTATTAACCATAGAGGGAAATTTCCAAAGGAGGACACAAAGCACATCACCCCACTCTAGCATCTATGTTTGGCAATGCTAGCCACCCTTGACAAACCAATAAAGCATTGTTGAGTGATAGGTTGATGTAGTCCTTTGAAGGAGCTATGTTGCAATTCTGATTCTGTATTTACAGGTGCTTGAAGGTTGCTCTCTCTTTTGTTCTCTTTATAAACATCAGCAAGGCAGACGTGACCCAGAAATGTTTTGTTTGTGTGTGCGCTGAATGGTTTTCTGAAGGGATTACAAAGTGCTCCATTATTTTAGAGAGGAGTTTTTCTCACAAGAGAGAAAACTCTGTTAAATGCTTCTCCTTATTAGCAGTAGCTAGCTACAAAGAAAACTGAAGACCACGCTAACTTGACCCAAAAAATATAACGTATTCATCATGACTGAGAAGCAGGTCACATGGATTTCGTTCAAACCAATAAAACCGCAACATTTCAGTGAGCTCCTTCATTTTTCAGTGTGAAGTTCCAGAAAGGAAATTTGTAGCTGATGAAGAGTTAATGAACATAAACACAGGTGCTGTGCTGGTGGGGTTGCTAGATCCAGGTCCAGAGGCTTACGGGTTTTAAGGGCCTTCACATGGTACAAGAAAGACAAATTCTTGAATTTCCACTTCAAGGTGGGTTGTCAACCCTCCAGGAGTGTCCTGGATTCTCCAGGAATCAGCTTCAACCTCCAGCTGACTACTGAGAACAGTTTTGGTGATTTTATCCCATTTCTGCACAGCCCACATGTGTACACATTTGATTCCTGTTGCATATATGTAACGTTGGGCAGTAATGACTTATCAGGCCATCTTTGGTTTAGGTTGTCACACACTTCCCTGGGACTAAGGCCCATTCAACTCAAAGGGGCTTACTTATGAGTAGACATACACAGGTTTGCACTGTTAATGACTTTGGGCCCAATCCTATCCAATTTCCCAGTTCCGGTGCAGCCACACTGATGGGGCGCGCACTGCATCCTGTGGTAGGGAGGCTGTCACAGAGGCCTCCTCAAGGTAAGAGAACATTTGTTCCCTTACTTTGGGGCTGCATTGTGGCAGCACCAGTGCTGGAAAGTTTGATAGGATCAGGCTCTTCATCATGTTAGGGGGGGAAAAAATCTCCAAAAACAGTCTCAGTCAGAATTGGCAACCCTGATCTTGAGTGGACTCATCTATTCTGTCATATTCGAAGGGCATTTGTGTGTCTGAAAACAGATGGCAACCCCAATGGCAACCTGGGAGCTGCTATAGACTTATGGCGGATGGGTCTACCATGTGTTGTGAGATGTGGGAATGCCAGATAAATGTGACTGCCCATAGAGCAGTGTTTCTCAACCAGTGGTACTTGCAGTGGTATCCGGTGGTATGTGTGGGAGCCCCAGGACTCTGCCGCCTGGCAGCAAGACGAGCAATGCAATGCAACAAACAGCAGTAGGAGGCTCTACAGGTAGAGCTCCAGCTTGTACTTTATGCAGACTTGGAAAAGCCCTGCCTTCCACCCTGAGTTTCTTACCCGTGTTTGTTCCATTGTGTTTGGCCTACCATTCCAGATGTAACTGGCAATGACATCATCGGCAGTTACTTCTGGTGGTACATCAAATAGGTGGAATACATGAAATGGTACAGCGGAGGAAAGATGTTGAGAAACACTGCCATAGAGTATTTACAGAAACCACCTTTTGGTAGTAACATATAAAGCAATCCTGAGAGCTCTGGGGAAGTGAGAGAGTAGACAGAAAATTGCTCCTTTTAAGCCTGTGTTTGCATGGTTGGCCCTTCCCTTCCTTCGAAACATCATGGGAGGCTGCAGAGTCCTGTTCGCTACAGTTGGCGTGACAGAAGAATTAGAAAATTTATGAGCCAAAAATGCAGAAGCCTTCCTTATCTGGACAGTATTGCTCTTGCAACCTCTCACATTTCTGGAGGTGTTAAATCTACAGGCAAAGCCTCTGTATATGGGGCTGGCAGTTCTAAGTGTCAGAAGGACATGGGAAACAACATCTTTGGAGGACCTTTTTAAATTTTGTTAAATGCAGGAGTTCGCAAAGGGAGGGGAAATCAAGGCCCTTCCCAGCCCCCACCCTCTCAACTATGGCCAATAGTCTCTGACAAGCAGGATAATATAACTCTGGCTATTTTTGTAGATCATGACAGGAAGCAGATTTTTAGATACAGGTAGGTGATTATCTTTTCTATACCCCATGACACACTCACATCTTCTGTTATGCTAATAAAGCATCTCTGACTTTAATGTCAGACACTTGAATGCTGCCTGGAGATGTGTAGGCAGAGAAGATTCGGCAGTTATTAGTCACATTACCTGTCAAAGTTGGCAACGTGGGCCTCTGAGGATACATTTTTACAACTCATCACTGCAGATGCTTTGGAACTTAAGCATATGTACTTAGGAGTGAACTCCATTCAAATCAAGGGGCCTTGTGAGTAAATACATTGGTTACAAATGTTCTTGCACTTCTAAAACCTGCTGTTTTCCCCCATTGACATGCACTGAGTCAATGTTACATGTACCAGGTTGCACAGGGCTTCCATTAGGCAACATGCAAGCTATGAATCAGAGAACTTGGAAAGTCTGAGTCTTAAGCACCGAAAGGGAGGAATGATGTGACACTGCTATCCAAAGAAGTTGTGATTTGTATTGGGCCTCCTCCATGTTTGGATTTCTATGCCAGCTCCAGGTTGAATCTGATGTTAATTACACTGAGGGGGAGCATTTGAAGATTTATATACCCCAGCTAACTGGGCAAAGAGGCACTTTCTAAAGAGGTGGATCTCTTCTGTTTCGCCCTGCATGGAAAATGCAACTATCCCTCTTTCAATCCAACACAGAGGCCCTCATGGTGGCTGTTGCTGGTGTCTCCCTTCTGTACCTTTTTAGATTTTGAATCCTGGGAACTTTGGGATAAAGAAAAATCATTTCTTTTTTATGCAAACTGCCTTGGAAACTTTTTTGTTGGGAAGAAATATATCAATCTTGAAATGTTGGCAACTTTCAGTCCCGAAAGACTATGGTATCGCACTCTGAATGGTGGTTCTGGAACAGCATCTAGTGTGGCTGAAAAGGCCAATTCGGGAGTGACAATCCCTTCCACACTGGGAGCAAGTGCAGTCTGTCCCTGGTCTGTCTCCCTGGTTATGGGCCTTCCTTCTTTGCCTCTTTGCCTCAGACTGTTGGCCAAGTGTCTCTTCAAACTGGGAAAGGCCATGCTGCACAGCCTTTCTCCAAGCGGGCTGCTCAGAGGCCAGGGTCCCACTTGTTGAGGTCCACTCCTAAGGCCTTCAGATCCCTCTTGCAGATGTCCTTGTATGGCAGCTGTGGTCTACCTGTAGGGTGCTTTCCTTGCACGAGTTCTCCATAGAGGAGATCCTTTGGGATTCGGCCGTCATCCATTCTCACGACATGACGAGCCAATGCAGGCGCCTCTGTTTCAGCAGTGCATACATGCTAGGGATTCCAGCTCGTTCCAGGACTGTGTTGTTTGGAACTTTGTCCTGCCAGGTGATGCCGAGAATGTGTCGGAGACGCATCACAACAGGAGAGGAAACTGAACACTTTCCACGTGCGCTGCCTCTGATGCATTCTCGGCATATCAATTTTATACATTTTATTATCTTAATAATTACTTTATTAATAATAAACCCAGAACTATTAATGTTCTGACGTGTTTGTTCCTCTGCAGCTGGTCATCTGAGCAAGTCAGACCTCTTTCTTTCTTTCTTTCTTTCTTTCTTTCTTTCTTTCTTTCTTTCTTTCTTTCTTTCTTTCTTTCTTTCTTTCTTTCTTTCTTTCTTTCTTTCTGTCTAAATCACTAGGAAGAAGTTACCGGTAATAAAACCTGATTGCAAGGTGCCCTTCATTGGAATGTCTCAGTGCATTTTGAAAAAATGTAGTCTATGGGGCCAAGCACAATACTACTGAAGCCAATACCCTCTCAACATTGAACAGAAGCTATTAACCATCATAGGGTTCATAGTAGAGTAGCGAGTGATACTCTTCCAGGGAATCCAGTATATGCTCATAAGATAATGTTTTAAAATTATTTTAGCTTGAAAAGATACATTTCCCTACTTCTGCCAAAGCACATTTCCACATAAAATGGTAAACCTGTACTGTCACACAGCATCCAGTGCTCCCAGTGCTCAAGTCTCAGAATGCCATGACTCAGTTCATGCCAAAAATGGGGTGAGATGTCTTTCTCAAGGAGGCCAGATAAAATATATTGTGTGCAAACAGAGTACACACCTGAAACCTGTACACTATGTGAACAGTTGATTGTTATTTATTGAAAGACAAAAAGTGTGTGTGTGTGTGTGTGAGAGAGAGAGAGAGAGATGCATTCAGGCCCTTTAACTGAATCACTGTGTAGAAAAATAGCCCTTCTGCAGCACAAGTTGTTTAGTTCATCCCTATGGCCCCAGCTAACCTCTGTAACAAGGAGACGGCCAACTGGGCATGGGACATGAAATTCCAGACCATTTATCAGGAAGGGATATAGAGATGCCTGGGATCGTTTGTTGTGACAGTGTTGCTGGGTTCAGGCTTGAGTCTCTTTTCAGAGAAAGGAAACTTCATCATCAGTAGTTAAACAAAGGGAGCAAAAACAATGTGAGTATGTTTTGAGCCCTCATTTCACAGAAGGCAAGGGAGGCGGTTTGTGCTGCAGGGAAGGTTGCCCCACTTCCCTGGCCATTGAATGCATTCCAGGATGTATTCAAAGAAATATTGTGGTCAAAATACAGTACTGCAGTTTGTGGGTATTCACACTTCAACAAAAAGAACTTGATTGTAAAAGATGTCACTGCAACCCAGTTTTACCCCTGAGGCAGAGAAGCCAAGTGCCTATGTTGACTGAGATGGTAAAAACAGAGTCATATAACTGGGACTAGTTCAGCTAGTTCTTGAAGTGTGTGGTAAACAGCATATTGAATTTCCGCTAAAGGTGAATTATGAAACAAATTGCCGAGTGTGGAGAACAGATTGGATTAAACTCTCACTTCTCTGAAGGGGAGAAGTGTTCAGTCACATGCTGTCATAGGGAACGGACTCCCTCCTTATTTCCAAAGGCAGAAGTATTAATAGGAGCCTGCACTCTTTTACTGCTGATGATCAACAAATCCAGAACCATTACAGCTCCCTGGTTCTTTTCTAACTTAGGGTTGGTGCAGACAATACTCCCACAGCACAATCCTATGCATATCTACTCAAAGGAAAGTCCTATTGTGTTCAGTCAGACCTAATCACGGGAAAAGAGTATATGGGATTGCAGCCTAAGCCACCCCCATTCTAATAATTGGGGGGTTGTAGTCTTCCCCCACTCGGTGTGCCATTCTGCAATTGACACATTGCTTGGAGCAGGACAGTACAATACATCTGAATTACCTCACGAGTGTGGTTGAAATATGTAGCATTTAACAGGAGCGAGTGGGCAAACTGCAAAAAGTGGTAGAACTATGGTGGGATGGGGTTGCGTGAGCTTTAGTACTGTACTTTCTCCTGCAGTTTTGAGCTTGATCATGGCCAGCTCCATGAGCTATTTTTAGTTGGAAAAAAACTTCAATTGAAAGTCAGTGACAGTGTTTTTCTGACTAAAAATAGGGCACGGGGGGGGGGGGATAGGGATCAAAGCCACAGCAAAGTACTAAAGCCCCCTACTATGCCATGGTTTCACCATTTTTGCAGCCCCCCCCCGCTTGCTGTTTATAAATAAAAATAATCCCCCCATTGGACCGTATTGTGTAATTAGGTGCACATCTAGTTTGACCTTTAAAGCAATCACCTCCTTAACCACTTAGAAACTGCAGGTGGATTTAATCAATCAACAGCGCAATCCTAACTTGCACTGGAACAGGCAGGCCAGCTGGCCTGTGCTGTATTCAGCGCAAGTTTGGGACTGGTTGTGGCTCAACCCAAGGCAAAGGGAAATAATTTCCCAAACCCCAGGTAGAGCCACAACAGCCCCAAATGGGTCTACTCAGATCTGCCCCACCTAAAGAAATGGCACAGATCTGAGCAGAACCAAGCAGTCTGGAGCCACTCTGCACTGCCCAGGAGCAGGATCAGGATCCAGCATAACTGTTGGGACCTGGTCCCATCCCCTGCTTTCCCGCCACCCACCATCCCCCTGCCCTGGAACACTTTTAGTGATTACCATGATAGCTAAATAGAGCTTCCAAGTTCAAGTGCTGTATACAGGTGGAGCCTGTTATCCTTGGATTTTGCATCTGCTGATCTGGCTCATCCGTGGGTCCCTGAACCCACATTGAGTCAAATTCGGCCCCATCTGAACCCTCTGAAGGGGACCAGAGCTGTCCCCTCCAGAGGACTTTCTAAAGCCTGCAGAGGCGCACGCATCTGCTCACGGCTTCAGCTGGCTTTAGAATGGCTCCTAGAGCTGAAAAATGTGACTTCTGCTTTTTCTTGGGAAACCGGAAGTTGTGTTTTTTCCCCCCCAGCTTTAGGAGCCATTCTGAAGCTTGCAGAGGCCACAGGCAGACATGCAGCCTTGCTTATCTGTGATTTTCGGTGTCCCCAGGGAGTCCAAGAATGGATCCCCCACAGATACCGAGGACCCACCTGTACCTTTGAGTGTCAGAAGGTACAGATCAAGATACATGGGAGTGCTGTTTCCTATTTGGGGCTTTCCAAAGACACCTGGCTGACTGCTGATGAGGCCAGAAAGGTGGCCTGCATGGACCTTTAGTCCGACCCAGCACATCTTGTTCCAAGGACCATATAATGTGTGTTCATTGCCCTTCTGCACAGCTGAGCTCTCCTCTGCCTTCCCACCTTCTTATCCTCAAAGATTATCTTAGCTGGATCTCTTTGTGGATTATTTTCCTGAAGATGGCACTCTTGTTACTCTTCTCCACCTGTCTGGGCCACCTGGGCTTTGCTGATCCCACTGGCCAAAATAGGTATTACAACATTTCCAGTGGTCTCTCTTCACTACCTTCTCCAAAGGAAACTGACTCTGGCGATGGCGTACCCAGGGGGTGTGGCGCCCAGGGCAGCAATGTTGCGATGTCACACAATGTCACTTCCAGGTTCTCACAGCCACTTCCTGAGTCATGAAGTGGTTGGAGCTCGTGGGCACTCACAGCAGCAGCTGGGGCAGCTGGCCCGGGCACTGCAGTTGCTTCTCAGCTCAGGAAGCGACTGGAGTGTGCATGCACTCATGCGACAGCTGGAGCGATTTCACTCCATCTGCTTCTGTGAGTGCCCATATGCTGCAGTCACTTCCTGATTCAGGAAGCAACTGGAGCACATGTTTGCTCATAGCAGCAGCTGAGGCCCCCTTTCAAGTGACACCCAGGGCACATGCTCTGGTTTGCCATACCCGAGAAACACCACTGGACTCTGGTACCTGCAAAGGGTACAGTGAACTTTTAATTGCTTGTTAACAGCGAATGAGTTTAACCACTGAGACCAGGAATGTCAAACTCGTTCCATACAGAAGTCTGGAGTTAGCATTCATGGTGCCTGCTGAGGGCCGGAAGTGACACCATTAAGAAGAAAGTGACATCATTGAGTGAGATGTGCTGTCATTAAGCAGATAATGGCCAGAAATAAGCACTTATTAGAAACTCATTAGCTGCAAATGACAGAAGAGAAAATGTGCAAATCTTGTGTTTTGAAAATATTTTCAAGATATAAGAGAGTCCAATTATCAAGCTGGGAGAGCCCAATTATAATGGGGGTAGGATAAATTGTTTCTGGGATCCAAACATGGCCCACAGGCCTTATGTTTGACACCCCTGATTTAATTACCTGAGGCAGCCAGAACTCCACAGTGTCTCTGTGGCTACATCCCTAAAGGTCTGTTTGGATTTTAGTGTCACCAAACAAGGACATCAGTTGGATTGAAAACAAATTCTTCCTGAATACAAATGTGTCAAACCTGTGGTTCCCAATTCGTTCTCTCAGCCATGATCAGAGCGCTGTATTTACACAGAAGAATCAGATACAAGCTAAACACAAGAGTATGGAACTGCTGATCTATTCAGAATGGCCACCGCATGGTTGCTTTAACAGAACACAGACGCTTTCCTTTTATTGAGTTGAGCAATAAACCTGTTTGGTTCCTTCTCATGCCATTAATTTTATTTTAAATGCACTTTTCAAAGCAGCAGCTGGAATACACTGGAGGCAGCCTCTTTTGTGACTGTTTAAAAATAGGACAGAAGAGCACATTTCTGAAAAGAGGTTTAATGGAATGTAAGAGATGAACAAGAATGTAGTGATGTTTGCTGTACTTAGGGTCAAAGGACATTATGTGGGAAATTCATGATTGATTGACTCCCCCTTTTGTTTAAGAGAAAGGTAGCTGCAGAAGGGGGGCTGCCAATTTGTTTGGAGAAATGGAAGGAGAAGGCTGTTTAACCCTTTCCCCCAGTTTTCCAATCAGCCTCCGCATTGCTGTTTGCTCCATGGTTGCCATCCCAACTCTAAGCTTACTCAGACAATACCAGTTATCTGAATCCCTTCCAGTCTGGTTTCAGACCAGGTTGTGGGACTAACACAGCCTTGATCTTTCTGATTGACAACCTTCAATTAGCATGTCCCTCTTGGTTCTGCTGGACCTGCCAGTGGCTTTTGGTACCATTAACCATGGGAAAGGTTGGAGTCATCAGTACACTGATGTCATCCAGCTCTACCTCTCATTTCCATCTGGGGTCCAAGAGGCTGTAGATGTTTTGAATTACAGCTGTTCTGGCAGCTGTGAAGAATTGGGTGTGGGCTCATAAATGAGGCTGCAATCTTATACACACTTTCCTGGGAGTAAGTTCCATTGAATTCAGTGAGACTTACTTTTGAGTAGATGTGATTAGGCTTGCACTCTAAATCCAAGTAAGAAGCTGTTAGTCACAGCAGGGGTGCCCAAACCCCGGCCCGGGGGCCACTTGCGGCCCTTGGGGGCTTTCAATCAGGCCCTCAGGGAGCCCCTAGTCTCCAATGAGCCTCTGACCCTCCAAAGACTTGCTGGAGCCCATGCTGGCCTCTCAGCAAGAGAACGACTGTTCGACCTCTCACTTGAGCTGTGGGACAAGGGCTCCCTCCGGTACTTGCTGTTTCACGTCTGTAATGCAGCAGTGGCAGCGAAGGAAGGGCTGGCCTTGCTTTGTGCAAGGCCTTTTATAGGCCTTGAGCTACTGCTCAATGAATTAATCAATGGAAGGGATTCAGAATGAATGACCTTCATTCATTCACACAAGTTCCATCTCTAATATATTCATTTATGTAAATTTATTCAAATTTTAAATTGTAAATTAATTCTTTTTTTTCCTCGGCCCCCGACACAGTGTCAGAGAGATGATGTGGCCCTCCTGCCAAAATGTTTGGACACCCCTGGTCTACAGGAAAGCTGATTCTAGAAGTGGATTTACAACTTGCTCTGGATGGGGTACTCCCATTGAAGGATCAGGTTCACAGTCTGGGAGTGCTCCTTGACTTGGTTTTGGGTCCTGGAAGGACAGGTGGTGGCTGTTGCTGTTGCCTTGGTTACATCCTGTTTAAACTACTACAACGCACTTTACATGGGGCTGCCCTTGAAGCTAGTTTGGAAGTTTCAACTGATGCAGAATGCTGCAGTCATTGTGCTAATGGCCATGCTGTAGTCCATATACATTACACTTGTGCTTCATGTTCATGATCTGCATTCCATTATACTTCTGAGCTCAATTCAAGGTGCAAGCTATTATCTGTAAAGCCCTAGATGGCTTGGGACCCAAATACTTGGATACCTGTCTCCTTCTACACAAGTATGTTCATATTCTGTGTTCATCATCAGAGATCCTGCTCTGAACC